>NC_090240.1:18889846-19239846 GCF_024489055.1 Chanodichthys erythropterus
GTGTGGAACAACATGAGGGTGAGTACTTAAAGACAGAAATTTCATTTATGGGTAAACTAACCCTTCAATACATCTGTAATAAGTGATAAAAGAAGTTCTTACCACAGGTAGTTGCTTCTAGTCTAGTTTTCTGATTTTTTTGTGGTGAAAAAATGTGTATAAATTGTTTGTGCTGCTGTGTTGAAATATATTCCAGAGAGGTGGTGTTTCACAGCAGATCAAATTTATTTCAGATTTGCTTGTTGTCAAAAGTACCAAGAGACCCCAAACACACAGATGTATAAAGTTGTTGTTGAAAACCTGGGCTAAGAAATGAGAAAGTACATTGCACTGGGCTGTTTTTATAAATCATGTGCTTTTTGGCCTGAATGATGGTCATCAAAAATTTAATTTTACCCCATTATTGGTAAAAATGGCAGCAAGCTCTTAAAGGGATGGTTCAGCCACAAATTTAAATTGTCATTATTTACTCAACCTCATGTCATTCCAAAAGAATTCATAGTGAACACAGGCTGTCAAGTTTCACAAAAGCACTATAAAAGTGGTCCATATAACTTATGAATCAATGTTGATGACATATTTGGCAGCTCATTTTATTCTTTAAAGGTGCCGTAGAATGTCTTTTTAAAAGATGTACTATAAGTCTAAGGTGTCCCCTGAATGTGTCTGTGAAGTTTCAGCTCAAAATACCCCATAGATTTTTTTTTATTCATTTTTTTTAAGTGCCTATTTTGGGGCATCATTAAATATGCGCCGATTCAAGATGTGGCCCCTTTAAATTCTTGCGCTTGCCTTAAACAGCATAAACAAAATTCACACAGCTAATATAACCCTCAAAATGGATATTTACAAAGTGTTCGTCATGCAGCATGTCTAATCGCGTAAGTATAGTATTTATTTGGATGTTTACATTTGATTCTGAATGAGTTTGAGCCTGTGCTCTGTGACTAAAGCTAACGTTACACACTGTTGGAGAGATTTATAAAGAATGAAGTTGTTTATGAATTATACAGACTGCAAGTGTTTAAAAATGAAAATAACGACAGTCTTGTCTCCGTGAATACAGTAAGAAACGATGGTAACTTTAACCACATTTAACAGTACATTAGCAACATGCTAACGAAACATTTAGAAAGACAATTCACAAATATCACTAAAAATATCATGATATCATGAATCATGTCAGTTATTATTGCTCCATCTGCCATTTTTCGCTATTGTTCTTGCTTGCTTACCTAGTCTGATGATTCAGCTGTGCACAGATCCAGACGTTAATACTGGCTGCCCTTGTGTAACGCCTTGAACATGGGCTGGCATATACAAATATTGGGATCATACATATTAATTATCCCGACTGTTATGTAACAGTCTGTGTTATGTTGAGATTCACCTGTTCTTCGGAGGTCTTTTAAACAAACGAGATTTATATAGGAAGGAGGAAACAATGGTGTTTGAGACTCACTGTATGTCATTTCCATGTACTGAACTCTTGTTATTTAACTATGCCAAGATAAATTCAATTTTTAATTCTAGGGCACCTTTAAAAAATTCTCTTTTATGTTTTCCACAGATAAAATAACAATGTATGGCTTTGTAATGACATGAGGTTGAGTAAATAATAACAATTTTCATTTTTGCCTGAACTAGCCCTTCAATACATGTTGAATGTACTTCAATGTAGAAACTTCTCCACTTTAGAAAAGTTGAGTGCTTTACTCTGTCCCATGAGAGGCGGATGCTGTTGCTGGGATATTGTTGCCTGGATACCATTGTTTCCATGTGTGGCCTGTATCTTTCCGTGGTCAGATGAGACTACTACAATTGTGACGTCAAGTTCCAGCCAATCAGCACACAGGATGAGCTGAGGGGCGCTTAAGCAAGAGGTAAGAACACACAGCACGCATACAGATGATTTTAGTGTGCACACACAGTCTGAATACTGATCAGCCAACACACACACACACACACACACACATACACACACAGTGCTCCACTGAATTAGAGAAACGTTTTCAGCTGTAACAAAAGAATGAAATGAACTAATTAGCTTTCATTCATACAAACATTTACTTCTAATTATGTGTATGTGTGTGTGTGGATGAGAGAGAAATTTGACTCACATCTTCATTAGCACATGAATAACCATTCAAGCCTTTAACACACTTCAGTCACTCACTGAAAACAAACAACTCACAAGCTCAAAGCCGTCTCGGAAAATGTACAATGCACTTCCCATCCCCCAAAACTACTGAAAAAACTTGGCTGACAACACTCCCGGCATATCTAAATGCTTTTATTTTAGCGGTTATAGTGAGCCAAAAGAGATTTTTTACAGTATCTGTTTTGGGTGATCTGATTGCAAGTGGATTACATTTTATACAGGTATATGTCTTGTGAGGTATCACTCAAATTACATTTGAAGGGGTCCAGGTGTTGTTTTCTCTGTTTTCTCACTGCAGAATAAGTCCTAAATGGTCAGGGATATGGTAGAGGGATTTTAGGCCTGCACTGATAAAAATGATTCTGTGGGGAAGTAAATGCTACAGAAAAAACAAATGTAATTTCTACATGAAAAAGTTAGTTCAGGCAAGAATTGAAAAAACAAAGTAAATTCTTTATTAGTACTCAGTTCATGCATGTAGAAATTAAAGCGTAAATATCAAAGAGATAAAATTAAGTAACATCTACTCAATTTTTGTGATACTGGTTTTCCAGTGAACTGCTCTGAACTGTTAATGGTGTTTGCAAGTCTCTGCCAGAACTACTATTATACTGAAAACTTATTTGTTCCATTATTTATAAAAGAGAGAGAAGTGCAGCATTTCATAGAAGGTTAAAGAAAATAATTACAATCTTACAGACATGAAGGATTCTATTATATTTGAACCTTGAATACAGTATATCAATACAGCGAGATGGTTGTTTTGAAGAAAAATCCTTTTCTCCTTGATCTAATACCGTGATTCTCACCCACATGGTCATCTCAGGCCCGTTGCTGTAAAGCCTTGTTAAACCAGTCCTGATGAAGTACCATGCAGCATGAAGCTGGAACTCCGGATGGGATCAAGGAGTCAACTGCACCGGATCTTTACTAATGCTTAAGGAAATACATGAGTCATCCTGCTGGACCTCCACAGCAGCTGACATCTTTGTCTGATGGACAGAGTGATAAAAGAAGATGATTTTGTGAAGTAAGTAAACCATGTTTTGCACACACACCGAAATATTCAAGAAATATTTCTTAGTTAATTCCGCACAATACCATCCAATAAGATACACTACCATTCAAAAGTTTGGGGTCAGTAGGATTTTTTTTTTAAAGAAATTAATACTTTTAAACTGCAAGGATGCATTTAATTTATTACAAGTTGCAGTAAAGACTTTTACATGGTTACTAAAGATGTATATCTATATTTAGTGTTGGGGGTAAGGCATTACAAGTAACTTGAGGTAGGTAATCAGATTACTTTTTTCAAGTAACTAAAGTAACGCTTTACTTTTAAATTTACAACAAAATATCTGAGTTACTTTTTTAAATAAGTAACGCAAGATACTTTGTTTTCCCATGTATTGACTGACAACTCTCCTGTTGCCATTTTGAGAGAAATCAAGAGTAAGTGCAGAGGCGTTGTGTTTAAACATGACGAATATTGTAGTTCTAGACTAAATGTGAACATTTACTCAGTCAGTATTTTTACTCAGTCAGTATTCCTCAAAATGAATAAAAACAGTGAAATTCAATCTCAGAATATTGCACAAACCTGCAATAGTTAAATATATTAAATTAAACAAATATACTTTATGTATTTAATCTCACTTTATTCACCAGTTTCTTTGCTGCTGACCTTCGATTATCAATTTCAACCATAATAATAAGCAAAAATGACTTTAGATAAACATCACATTTGTGATCAACCAATTGCGATCAATTTCACGCTTGGTGTGAAAGGGTCGTAAACATTTGCCAAAAATAGAACTTTTTTGCTGATATTAAAAAAAAAAAAACAAGCACGCCCAGCTCAGGTGAGAAAAAGTAATGCAAAAGTAATGTAATGCATTACTTTCCATAAAAAGTAACTAAGTAATCCAATTAGAAACCTTTTAGGGAGTAACGCAATATTGTAATGCATTACTATTAAAGGAAACTTTCCTCAATACTGTCTATATTAATTAAAGAATCCTGAAAAAAATGTATCACAGTTTCCACAAAAATATCTAAACAGCTGTTTCAAGGATCATGTGACACTGACATCATAAAACATTAAAACAGAAAACAGTCGTTTTAAATAGTAATAATATTTCATAATATTACTGTTTTTACATGTATTTCTGATCAAATAAAGCATAAGAGCATGAGCATAAGAGATTTCTTTCATTAAAACATAAAAAAAATCTTACCAACCTCAAACTTGGAACTATATTACTATATCACTTTACAACCTAGTGCTGCAGATATAGCGATTTCAGTTCTATTATTGAAACATGATGTTGGTAAACTGTTTCTGCCAACAAAATATTAGACTTTTCACCAACCCCAACTTTTCACGCTACGTTTCACGCCAGAGTCTGATGAAGAGCATGTGGCTTGAAACGTCTGTTTGGTGAGAAAGTGAAAAAATCTTTTTGAGAGCAACATCATGTTTTGATTTTGCTTTAAGTTTTGTGTTGTGTACCTGTATTAGTCATTTTTAGGTGTGTGTGCTTCACTGCATTTCTTCAGAATTACTCAGTTGTGGACATACAAATCACATGTAACAATGCATAGTGTATAAAAACCCATACACACATCAGCACATTCACACAAATTCAAATTCAAACACACATTCAGACCATGTTCAAACAAAAAGGAAGTTAGATCAGAAAAATGTAAAGGTCTGTGTGTGTGATGAAGGTCATTTTGAAGGGCAGTGGAATGTTATCAGCGCTGGTTGTAATGCCAGGAAGACTTTCTTGAGTTATGTAACATGGTACAATGGCATTCCACACACTGGACACACTAGGACTTGACCACTAAGGCTCCAGGAAACAATGAAGGGTGTGTGTACTGTGTATACTTGTGTGATATCCTCTATACATTCTTAACCTGATGCCACAAAACTGCAGCAGTGAAGAGAAACTAGGTTAAGATGCCACTTCAGGCTGTCTGCAAAATCTACAGATCTGACAGGTTTGCCGTGCATGTCTGTGCCTGTGTGTGGAAGCGAGAGAGTTGTTAAGAAGACGTTCACTTCTATCATTCTTTGTGTCATTAACGTTCTCATTAACTATTCTCATCATTGAGAGGTTTAGCTTTTCGGACAAAGGTGCCTGTGGAACCGCTGAATTGGGGGTGACTTTGGACCAATCAGCTGTGAGAGTGAGGTGTGCTTCTCTTTTTTTCCTTGAGTGAGAATCCAGGCCAAGTCCTTTGGGATCTCTCTGCTCATATCCAATTCACTTTAACACAAGCCGTCCTTTCTGCTCTGTCTCAAATTTATTGTTTTCATCTCTCTGACTCATCTCTCTCTCTCTATCCTTCTCTTTTCCTTTCTATCATGGTTAAATATTCTCTTTGTATGGTCTTGCCTGGGTTGTGAGTGGCTCCTTGTCATTAGCTGTAAGGAAATGGAGGCATTTTCACAAATGAGTGATGAAACATGCTTGTGTCAAGCTCCGGTCCTCTTACAGTCAATTGCCGCTACCTAGTTTACAAGAGTTGCACATTCACTGCATACAGAGTACACTCATTTTGTCTTGTTTTGCCAATAAAAATTCAACAAGATAAATGTATATGAGAAGCAAAATTGGATTAAATATTAAAGGAATAGTTCACCCAAAAATGTCCAAGCTACTTTTTCTCCATAGAAATGGGAACTATTCACTCCTACTGCTTGCTTTATGCATAACTTTCCTTAAATATAGTTATCAGCATCACTGTGAACATGTTTTCATCATATATTAGGCTTCTATGGTAATTAATATAATTAATTATAATTTTATAATATTATTTAAAATATACAATATAAATGTAAAATATGTAAGCAATAAGGTACGAAAGACTTGTATGTAAGATATGTCTGCGACATATTCACGATACAGCACTAGCCTCGAGTACCTTATTGCTTTTATACAACGGTTACCACACAAAACAAATATTAAAGCCAAAAATATGTATCAATGCAACTTTCATGAAGTAAACCGTCACTAAAAGCCTTCCTTCTGCAGGAAAAAATAGTCCCTGACCGTGAACAGCAAAAGAAGTTACATTATTACGCCATTAGAAGGCGGCAAAGACTGTCTTTATGAGTGTGTCAGTCAGTAGCGAAGACTTTTACATTGAAAAGATTGAATTGTTGTGAACACGGAACAAGATGCAACTGACAAATGCTTTGACTAGCGACTGTCAGTCACGGAAAACCCCTTAACTGTTAAAAGGACAAGATAATACATCGGACATTTAAACAGATTTTTATTATGAACATAGGACTGACCTGAAGGAAAATGCTAAATCTGATCTCTTTCTCAAATACTCTTCTACATAATACAGTAAGCTTCAATGAACAATATCAACTGAGAACATAAAGTTTACGTTGCTTAGAGTGGTTGTGTAGTGATACACAGAACTGTTGGGTGAAGCGGTCATAGCCGTGTTTTATCGTGAATAAAACAGAGCTATTGACCAATCAGAATCAAGGACAGGAACTAACCGTTTTATAAAATTATATAAATTATGAATTAAATGTAATATTTATAAAAAAATATACTTTTATATTGTTTTTTATATAATCTTTATATTGGCTAAGCCTTTATATAATGAAGTTTGAATAGATGACTGTGTTAACTGCTGAGAACAAGAACAAGACAGTTATGCAACTATAGAAAATTCGAAATGCATTTTTCTGTTTACCAAAAGACATTAGTGCTAAACTGTGAAAAGAGCTAGACCACCAAAATAATGGGATTCTCCTCATCATAAGCCTGCTGCTTAAAAACATTCATTCTTTTTTTTCTTCCTTCTTTCTGTCTTATCTCGCCCATCTTGTACTTTGACCTTTACAGAAATGCCGAGCAGTTTAGGGACACACATGATACACACATGCCCTGAGTGCTGTGTATGTGTGTGTGATAGAGAGAGTGTCTGTTAGCAGCATATGTCTATAGCTTAACCTCATGTCATATTTGACACGGTCACTTTCACGGTCTTAAGCATGAACTGCATTCAAACACGCTAGTACACTGATGCCATGCATCCAGTCTGTTGTTGAGTCAGTCAGGGCACAATCAATCTGTCCCTCAATCATTCTCCCCACGTGCAGAGAATGTGAAAGCACATATACAATCCTCCCAATGCGCACTAAGATAAAACAGATGTTGCACACATATGCTGTCATTTAAGCCAGTCTGGTTTCAAAATGGGTTTTAATGAGTGTGAATGGAATGAGGTTGTAAATTTTTGTCTGGGAGGAGCAACTAGTCTTGCATGTAATACAGAGGTTATACAGTTTTCACAAGAAATATTTGGACAAGCTTAAAAATGGCTAAATGTAATTGTTTTAGAACACAATTTATCAAACCATGTTGCATGTGCAAACAACCTTTTCTAGAACCAACTATTTTTTTAAAGATTGGCAGTGTAGCAAGACCAAACACTGCAGTTTTTAATGTATGAGCTGAGGGAATAATCAAACACATTCACCTAATCCTAGTGAATCGTTTCGTTTGGACAGTCCTCTTTTTAATACAATACTGTTTGCGGTAAGATGTTTAGAATGTTTTTGAAAGAAGTTACTAATAGAAGAAAGGTACTAATATTTACTTTTAAAGTATTAATATGTACCTTTAAGGTACTAATATCAAAGTCCCTTTAAGACAAGTCATTTCACTCGGCGGCCATCTTTGAAACGCCTCTCGGCATCATGCAATCTCTTTGAATGGGGAAACATCAAATTCTCCAAATTTGTTCGCCAACCTTACGATTAAATTTCATATTTTAAATCACCAATGAAATCTAACAACAACCGGCTCATAAATTTAGTTTCTAAATGCGCGAATTATGACAAAAAAACACAATTTTTCAGGCTGGATCAAGCTAATGCGCATGCGCAGACCTAAATGCGCGTCTCTTCGGAGGCGCGCGTCTGACTGTTTCTATAGAAACCGGTGATTTTAACAGCGCTGAAGTGACGTGATGACTTTAGCAGTCGGCGATTGGCTCTTATTTAGAAGGCGGGACTTATTCCGCCATATTGCGCGTTACACTTTCTCCCATTCAAAACAATACGAGTGACACGTCTTGTGTTATTCTGTAGTCTTTACTAATATGCACCATTTAGGGGTAAGAAGGTACAAAGATGTAGCTTTTCACTTTTGTACCTTAGGGTACTGCCCCAGTGACAAGCACTGTACCTTTTTTTCTGACAGTGTATTTTAAAATGTAATTTATGCTTGTGATGGCAAAGCTGAATTTTCAGCAGCCATATTACTCTAGTCTTCAGTGTCACATTAATCTTCTTTTATATTTATTTGGTGCTGAAGAAACATTTCTTATTATTATCAATGTTGAAAACAGTTGTGCTGTTTAATATTTTTGTGGTTATTTTTTTCAGGGTTCAGCACTGATTTGAAATGGAAATCTTTTATAATATTATATGTCTTTACTGTTATTTTTGATCAATTTAAAGGGTTGGTTCACCCAAAAATGAAATTTCTGTCATTTATGACTCACCCTCATGTTGTTCCACACCCGTAAGATCTTTGTTCATCTTCGGAACACAAATTAAGATATTTTTAAGAAATCTGAGAGGTTTTTCTTTTATCCTCCTTTGAAAGCAACGAAATTACCACATTCAATGTTGACAAATTCGTATGAATTCATACGAACGACCTACCCCGAACCCCGCCCCTAAACCTAACTGTCACTGGGGTTTAGACAAATCGTACGAATTCGCACGAGTGAGGTCGTATGAATTTATACGAAATAGCCACCTCGTAGAATAAGTACGAATTGGTCGTGAGATAGCGTTGAGAATACTTTTTGTGCGCAAAACAAAACAAAAATAACTATATTCAACAAATTCATCTCTCCCCTGTCATTCTGCTACGCTATTTTCATTGCAGCGCTTCCAGGTTCTATGTCCGAACGGCGGCTCAGTATTGGCTGATGCCTGTTCACGTGAGCAGCACGACGCATACGTGTGATGCTGACGCAGGAGCCGGCCAATAATGAGCTGGTGTTCGGATGTAAACACGGAAACGCAGCACTGCGCCCACTGCGTAACAGACAAATTTTTTCGTGCATTATTTTTGTGCATTCTTGTTGCTTCATAACATTAAGGTTGAACCACTGTAGTCACATTGACTATTTCAACAATGTTTTTACTACTTTTCTGGATATTAAATTTGGTAATTTCGTTGCTTTCAATGGAGGATAAAAAAACCTCTTGGATTTCATCAAACAATATCTTAATTTGTGTTTTGAAGATGAACGAAGGTCTCGTGGGTGTGGAACGACATGATTAATTAATGAAAGAAATTTATTCTTATACCTGATTCTTTCTGCACTCTAAGAAGAAAAGGTTCAAAAATGAACCTTTTGAGGTTCCTGGCGATTGCAACTGTGGGGGAACCTTAAAGGTTCATTTTTGAACCTTTTTAAAAAGGTTCTAATTGGAACCTTCACTTAAAGGTGCATTAAAGCCCCATTAAGGTTCCATTTTGAACCTTTTCCTTTTAGATAGCAATAACATATATTAATAATAATTATTAAAATATAATATAAATTATACATTAACTATATGTCTTATATATAACTTGTATAACTATATCTTAATCCCATTTCAAAACACTGAATACAGAACACAATGATTGTCTATAAAATGTTTAATACATAAATATAAAATGTGAGCACAGGCACCAATGGACAGAGAAAAAAGGAATATTGTTTTTTATAATTCAAATAAATAAATAAATAAACAATCAAATAAATAAATTAATTCATTCATTAATCTATACATTTCCATCAACTTTTAACAGAATGTAGCTGAATATCTATCATTTTTATATTATTAAATTTTTCATTTATATATAATTTTTAAGATAATGTTTAAACAGGACATTAAACAGGACATTTTTATTTTTCAAATAATGTTAGAGTGTTTCTCGGCTTTGAAGCATATTCAAGGTTGAAGATGAAGTACATTGTCATTAGAATAACATGGTCATATGACCTGGTCATATCGTCTACTTCACAGACCTTCTCCCCTTGCATCATTATTTCTAAAACAGACTGCATCCAAGTGTAACCCGTGCGGCTCGCTTATGCCCAGCGTGATGTGCGGCCAGCGACACCGGGTATTAAAACTTGGTCTGCGTTGTTACGTTGTGTGGATGCAGAAACAGACACGGGACAGCAAGCAGTCGATTCACTGGATCTTTTTACTGAGTAAAAGAGAAAAATAAGCAGCCTCAGACTGAGTGGCCCTTATAACACTCTCTTCCATCGAATCACATTTCAAAAGGGCGGAAGAAAACATGAACATAAGGAAAATAATATAGAAAACATACCTGTTTAACAGAGACAAATAAAGCAGCCTCAGATCGAGTGGCCCTTATAACACTCTATAAAACAAATATGGTGCGCCTCCATTACCATGTGCTGGTCTCACATAAAGACAGAAATATATCTCAAAGAATGTAAAATATCAAAAATAATCCCAATGATAGATAAAACAGTACTTTACATATACATATTGGGTTGAAATAAAGATATAAAAGATATAATTAACATTAGGATTAAATAAAATTAACAGGATGACAAAAGAAACCTACCTCTTCCATCGAATCACATTTCAAAGGGAAGAGGAGGAGACAGGACAGGAAATTAGGTCATACTGTGACCTCGCATCACTTAAAGGAGAAGCGCACCTTTAGATCAGGTATCATAAAACGTATATGAACAATTTTGTGTGAATTATAACAATATTTACTAGTATACTTTGTATACCTGTTACACAAGGCACCATTTACAGTATATACAGCACAGGGTTGGGTGTACGTGGTTCCTAAACAAGAAGAGAATAATGTTATATTCAGTATAACATGTATGTATTCAATATAAACGTATTAAATGATACATAATTTCCATTATTATTTGCTTTTAAGTCACAATTTGAAACACAATTTTACTCACAACTGAGGGGACATTAAGGGCTGGATATAATGATAATATTTCCTTTGTGGAGTGATGTTTCATATAGTCTGTCCTCTCACTCTTTGTCCGTGTCATTTAGTCCTCTAAAAGGATTTGGTGATCTCCAAGCATTTGGTTTTCATTTTATCCAAGTGGATCCCAATGCTGTAATCATCTTCTCCTGAATAAATCTACCCACAAAAATATGTCTGCTATTCTTAAAAAACTTAAGTTGATTCTGTCTGGGACACTTACCCCAACTGCCCTTGACCTCTTTTGATACACATCTTGGTCAGACAGATTGTCCATCTAAAAAAACAAAAGAAATATATTATTAAGCAAGTGTGTAATTTTAGAGAATGGTGGAGAGTAAAAACAGTTCTCTATATTTCCAGGTCTCCAACAAGCGAACAATTCAACAAGGTGTGCTCAGCCATTGTTACAAAATACCAGTGCCCGGTTGCATAAAGCACCTTAAGTGTAATTTTCCCATAAGATCGCCCTTATGTTTCCCTTAAACTTAACGGTTATTTTCTGCAACACCCTTTCTTTAGGCGAAACATCATAAACCCTAAGAATATCCCTTAAGTAATCCTTTTAAAAACGATGTGTTGCATAAAGCCCCTTAACTGTCATTTCCCTAAGTATAACATAAGGTTTGGAAAACTTCACCTTTTTCCCCAAGTGTTACAAGGAGTGAGCAGGTTCAATCCAAGTATTCTAACAAGACACGATCGACTGCTTTATATGATGAACAAATTGTAATTTAGGTGTTTATTCACATAAACATTGATGGAATTACATACGTATTTATATCTCTTATGGTCAACGGATGCGGAAATGTGTGCATCACGTGCAAGAACAAATCTCATTGGTTCTTGTGTTTGCGCGCACATTCAAGCTTCCAAAACAGCCTTATTCAGTCTTTCAATGAATGGACATAAATGATGAGAGAATATTAAAAATATCTTTATTTGTTATCCAAAGATGAATGAATGTCTTATGGGTTTGCAATGACATGAGTGTGAGTGAATGACGGCAGAAATCCCAATTTTAGTATTAACAAATAACGTGTCCATGGCAACAGCAGAATTTTATAATGGCAAAACCTGGATTGCTGTCGTGAAACACTTAACGGTTTCTTTTACCTAAGAAAACAGGTATTATACAACACCCTTAAGTCATTCCCTTAGTTAAGGAGAAATCACACCTTACAGTATTAGTTCACTTTCCATTTAAATTTTCCTGATAATTTACTCTCCTCCATGTCATCCAAGATGTTCATGTATTTCTTTCTTCAGTTGAAAAGACATGAAGGTTTTTGATGAAAACATTCCAGGATTATTCTCCTTATAGTGGACTTCACTGGACCCCAAATGGTTGAAGGTCAAAATTACAGTTTCAGTGCAGCTTCAAAGAGCTTTAAATGATACCAGATGAGGAATAAGGGTCTTATCTAGCGAAACGATCGGTCATTTTCTAATTTGTTTTTAAAATGTATATGCTTTTATATAAACAAATGATCTCCTTCAAGTGGTTCTGCCACTTCCGTATTCTTCAAACAGCATACCCTATACGTCCTTCGCCTTCCCTATTCAACTTATGGAACGAATGCAGCACCAGTTCCGTTTTTCCGTAAGTAGAATAGGAAGGCGTAGGATATACAGCATAAGCTTTTTGAAGAATACGGAAGTGCGGTTTTGCGGAACCACTTGAAGGAGATCATTTGTTTATAAAAAAGCATATACATTTGATTTTTTTAGAAAATGACCAATCTTTTTGCTAGATAAGACCCTTATTCCTCATCTGGTATCATTTAAAGCTCTTTGAAGCTCCACTGAAACTAATTAATTTTGACCCACAACCGTTTGGGGTCCACCTAAGTCCACTATAAGGAGAAAATCCTGGAATGTTTTCATCAAAAACCTTAATTTCTTTTCGACTGAAAGAAAGACATGAACATCTTGGATGACATGGGGGTGAGTAAATTATCAGGAAAAATTTTATTTGAAAGTGGACTAATTTAAGATATTTTGTTGAAATCCGATGGCTCAGTGAGGCCTGCATAGCCAGCAATGACACTTCCTCTCTCAAGATCCATTAATGTACTAAAAACATATTTAATTCAGTTCATGTGAGTACTGTGGTTCAATATTAATATTATAAAGCCACGAGAATATTTTTTGGTGTGCCAGAAAAACAAAATAAGGACTTAAATAGTGATGATGAGTGTGTCGAATCAGCAGTTCGGAGCGCCAAAGTCACATGATTTCAGCAGTTTGGTGGTTTGACGCCGCAATCCGAATCATGATTCGACACGCTGATTCATAACGCTCTGAAGCTTAAAGGGGGTATAATGCTATATTCTTACATATTTACACTGTTAAAGGGTTGGATTCTCATGCTAAACATGGCCAAAGTTTCAAAACACGAGTTGGACGAATGACGGAGTACTGTATTTCTGTGCCAAAAATACTACACCAGCTTCCTGCAGCAGTGTTTTGAATTTGGCCATCACTAAATAAGTTGTTATTTAGTTTTTGCACACCAAAAATATTCTCGTCACTTTATAATATTAATATTGAACCACTGTACTCACATGAACTGATTTAAATGTGTTTTTAGTACATTAATGGATCTTGAGAGAGGAAATGTCATTGCTGGCTATGAAGCCATCGGATTTCAACTAAAATATCTTAATTTGCATTTCGAAGATTAATGAAGGTGTTACAGGTGTAGAACGGCATGAGGGTCAGTAATAAATGAACTAACCCTTTAAGGTGCTTTATGCAACCGGGCACAGTTCTTAAGAGACAAGACTGGAAGAGTGTATGTAAGAACATGTCAAAGAGCCCTTCAGTTTATATATATTAGCTATGTAAGTGAAAAGGTGTTATTTCATTTGGCATACTTACATCTACAATACTTGCCATATTTTTAGTGTCACAAGTCCTTGGACCCTTGGTAAAATAACCCATTTCCTTACTTTGCTAAACCTGCTACGAATTTAATTTAGTCTTTCAATACCAGCCAAATGTGATCTTTCTTGAATTAGTTTTTAAGCATCTCATGCCATGTGTCACTTACCTGGTTCCTTACCTGTTCGTCTCATAATTGAGATCCCTCACCTTCATCATCCTTTGTCTTCAGTCCAGACCAATCCGCTCACCATCATCTACAAATACAAAGAGACTGTTATCATCCAGCTGATTTCATTCAACCTGTCATCATTCAATCTACTAACCTGTTTATTCTCCCCATCTCTGCCACCTGCAATAATAAACCTTTGTGAACTGTATTACGTTGTCTCCTTCTGTCCGTGACACCATGACTCCTTTAAAAATAATATTATTTAAAATACTATAAAAGGCTGGGCTATGTTATAATGCAGGGCTCTTTGACACGTTCTTAAATACACTCTTCCAGTCTTGTCACTTAAGACTGGTTTTTGGTAACCAGGGCTAAACTAACCTTGTTGTATTGTTTGCTTGCTTTACCTGAAATTAAAGAGAGGCAATTTTACCCTCCATCTTTCTTTAAAATTATGCACTTACCTGTACTTCACTGTGGGAATTAAGATATATATGTGCACATCTGATCAAACAGATTATTTTTTAACTCCATTTGCTTTGTGATAAAAAAAAAAAGTAATAAATACATTTTATAAAGAAAAAAAATCTCCACTCTCCTTAAGTTTTTTTGTATTGCTAGTGGGGTAGCTGATAAATTTCTGGTCACCCTGTTTGAGCAATACGTTGTGTTGAGATTGATCCATGTGAAATACCAAATCAAGTCCTACAGAAACAAAAAACTGCAGAGAGGTGCATGTTATAATGGTACTACTAACAGCTCAGTAATTTGTAATGATAGCAATATAGTTTAGCTAAAAGTATGTGGAAACCTAACCATCACACCTATACAAGTTGATGGGCATCCCATTCCAAAACGGGAATGCAATATAAGTTTAAAGCAATGTAAGTTGTTTTGGATAACAGTGTCAACTAAATACATACATGTGAGAAAATGCTAGTCACTGAATTCTTCAGTACAACCTATTAAGTAATTAAAAAATGTTAATAATAATTAATAGAGGTGTCCACATACTTTTTTAAAACTTTAAGAGTAGATGTAATAAACTTACACATGAATGGTGTTTGTGGTCTTGGTAGGCATCTCAGTCTTTAGGTTTTCTTCTAATCTTATGAATTTAACTTGATCCTTCAATTTAGGGAATATTTTAGGTATCATAGTTTTCAGTTAGGTTCATTCAAGTGTCTGCATCAATTCCATTGTCTGTTAAAACAACAGGATTCAATAGTAGAATGTCATATCTGCTTAACTGTGAAAATGTCTGTTTTGCTGCAATAGGGAAGTTAAACAGAGTGTGCATTTTTGTGAGATAAACCTTGAAATGTAGGGATGATCACCTGGAAACTGTTGCCATCAACCAGTCAGCCACATGGATTTTCCAGTGAATCAGCTCTGAGCTCATTCTTGCCTCTATATGCAGAGAAATATTGCAATTTAGAAAACAATGCGTTATAAAATATGAATAAAAATAAACTTTTCATTTTTTACTAAATTCTCTCTCTCTCTCTCTCTGTGTGTGTGCGCAAACACACGCGCACACACAGTAAGGATAAAAAACGGCAAAATATCTTGAAATAGTACATGTGGAAAAGGTGTAGTAAGTGGTACACCCGGAATTATTTCTCCAGGCCGTTAAATTGACAATATTGTGGCCGCATTAACACGACGTGTCTGCTTAGGCCCGTCGTCATTTATTCATTATCACACACCTTAAAGTTATTATGACATTAAATAGGTGTTTCATAGCTTTTCAAAAAGTTAATAGTTTATTTGAGACGTTATGTTGTCTTACCTCAGATTTTTGTGTCGTTCCGCTCAGTCCCACTCGGTCCTGGCTGCTGCCGCTTCAAAATTTGTAACGGTTTTTTCCACGTGACCACTGACATCATTGCGCGAGAGAGACTTGTGGAGATTCAGTGCATTGCGTTGCGTACCAAAGCCCAGATACAGAAAACATTTAAAGCATTTTCAAGGATTTGCTTATTCATGCTTAAAAACGAAACAATATTAATAATCTCGTTTTACTTTGAGTGAAAATAATGTACTTTTGAATTGCTAGTTATTTGTCAGTATTCTTATTTTGTAAAAACATTTAGGCACAAGCAATCTCAGCACATAAATGATTAACAACAGCTGTAGTAAAAGCAATAGTAGTAGTAGTAGTAGTAGTAATGATGATAATAATAATAAACTAAATAAAGAAAAAAATAATCTTCCTGATGAAACCTTACACAATACAATTATGAAATGTTTTCTAAAACATGAGCTAATAACAAAGTAGATAAAGTTGGAACAGAAGGAGAGATGAAACATAAAATAAATTGCCTGTGCATCACACTTTACTCATGATTTTTGCTCTAAAACTGCATAGTGTCCTTTTCAATTGGGGAATATTTATACGGTTGTCTAAGCGGAAGATATTGAACACAGTCTATTTTTAGGGCTAAGAATTTCACGTCACCTCTCCATTTAACATTGAACAGCTTCTTGTCCATTTTATGAATGTAAAACTGAATTTTTATTCTTGGTCTTCTTAGTTTATGCTTTAAAAATGGACAAAAAACATGGTGTCTTTCAATGTTATGATGCAATTTATAGAAATGTGCGGGGAGGTCCGGGGTACAGATGAAACACTGTATCGACTGTACACTCCAATCATATTAGAAAAGGTTCATAAACGAACCTTAACTACACACAGGTTCTAATATGAACCCTGTTACCACAACAAAGGTTCTAAAAAGAACTTCCAAATAACCATTTTACCTGTAAGTTCAACTTTGAACCTTTTTGATAGTTAGAAGTTCATATTTGCACTGTAAAGTTCTTTATTGAACTCCAAAGGTTCGACCTCTTCTAAGAGTGTGTGCATGCAGTTTTATTAACAAAGTTCGAGAGGAGCATGTTCGAATGATCTACCCTATCATTGCGAAACGGGGCATTTATATACCTCGGTTCCAAAACAGTTATTCCAGAATCCCTCCTCCACCCAAACTCCTCACTCTCGATTATTCCTATCCCAGCCAGGGATGGAGGGGGAGTACTCTGGGTTAGGGCCACATTCCGAGCTCGGAGTCCTCCCCTGGACAGCACGCCAAATATGCATACTCTTTTAATGTCTAAGTGTGAACTCGTGAAATTATAAATTATATTATTGGATACTTTTATTTTTATTTGTAAAAACATATCGCCCCATTAAGCAACTTCATCTTTACCACCCTTAAAGATTATATGAGTGTGTGTAGTGTGTCAAACACATACTGTTTTCACGGATGCCCCTGTCAAAGCATCATGACACGTCTCTGCTCTTCTCACTCCCACACTCATCTCGTTCCTGCCACAGAAGTCTGAGGAACACTGAATCCTGGGAGATTCTGAATTCTAATGACTCATCATGTTTGAAAATCTGACACGCTGACACATACTGACTGTTCAGCTAAAGATTCGGTGGCATTGGTTTTATCTCGCTAGTTGCTCGAAACCTTCTGCAGTTGTCTTCTATGAAAAAAGTGCAAATGCTTGAACAAAAATGTGTTTATTGTGGTTTGGAGATTACATTTCTTATTTACCTCCTGTCAGTGGCCTTGAATGTCACTCGTTGCAGCCATTTTTATCCTACATTCTCACACACACACACACACTTAGTACCAAGATGAGGCAATGCATCAGTCATAGCTACTCCTCCCACTCCACCTGTCAACCTTCCATCCTTGCCATCTCTCCGTCTCTCTCAGTACCACTACCGTATAAACTTTTTAAATAGAAAACTGGAGCAAAATTGTACATTTCTCTTTTGTATTCATAATTGTGTCAGTCTGTTTATCTGATACACTACACCCCCGTCTGTCTGGCCTGATTTCGTGTTATACATTTTACATCTCAGGTTTGGTAAAATGTGAGATTTCACGTTCTCACATTTAACTTATTCTGTTTGTCTCTGAAGCATCATCAGCACGTGAGGGGAAAGAAGCTATTCTAAGAGAGAGAAAAAAGAAGCGAGAGAGAGACTGTGTCCCCAAAGATATCTCGCCTTCCCTGTAGCATAGAGAAAGATGAGCAGAGAATCATGTTTATTTTATAAGGCTCACACTCTCTCTTTTATGTGTGTGTTTGTGTGTGAGAGAGTGTAACTTTGAAAAGAAGCTGAGCATTTGGAAGGAGAGGAGAGGAGAGGGCAGATGATGTTGTTGGTATCATGGTGCCTGTGGTTTTTTTGGACTGAGATACTGAAGGCCAAAATGCTCCAACAGTGATCTAATATTTTCCACAAAACACAACTCAAATTACACTTCACACAGATACGGCAGTGGATGACTCAACATTTATATGAAGAGATGTGAGGAAGAGGGGAACATTTACCTCCAGATCACCTTATGAGAAATTACTATGACTAGTCATGATTGTACCGTTTTCATTTCCATTTCTACTAGATACAGATACTTTCACACAGGAAACGTTTGCTTAAGTGTTTTGTTTTTCTGAGAAATAGACTTTAGGAGTCTCAGAGGAGTTTCAATAGAGATCTCAACAATATTAACATCAATAGTTTGCCCAGATCTTCAATCAAAATCTGAGATTTTAATATGAATTTAAAAGGGTACGGTTCATCCAAAAATTACATTTCTGTCATTAATTACTCACCATAACGTCGTTCCAAACCTGTAAGACATTCGTTCATCTTTGGAACACAAATTAATATTCTTTTGATGAAATCTGATAGGTTTTCTTATCTCCCTTAGAAACAATAATACCGTCATTCAAGGTCCAGAAAAGTAGTGAAGACATCGTTAAAATAGCCCAACCTTAATGTTATGAAGCGAAGGGAATACTTTGTAGGGCTGGGTAAAAAAATATCGATTTCTCGATTTATTTGATTCTCATTTTTAAGAACCGATATCGATTTTTAAATCCCAAGAATCGATTAGTCTAGTCTGTTGTTTTCAGTTGATGAATGAACAGAATATGCAGCGCGCCTCCCATCCAATAAATCACAATAATCTTTGTGCTTTGTTACTTTTGATATGAAGCAAAGTCTCAGATTTCAAATGACGTCCATCTTATTATGAGATTCAAAAAATAAATACCGTTTTGGCGCTGTTTTATGTCACGTGACAG
The DNA here is from genome assembly GCF_024489055.1 of Chanodichthys erythropterus. Taxonomy (NCBI): domain Eukaryota; kingdom Metazoa; phylum Chordata; class Actinopteri; order Cypriniformes; family Xenocyprididae; genus Chanodichthys; species Chanodichthys erythropterus. The sequence goes on from NC_090240.1 coordinate 18,909,216, forward strand.
ATCGCTGTAGCGCCTCAGTTAAAGAGAAGCGCATGTGAACATCCTCTCATCTGCTTTAATACCAGTTACAGCGCGAAATGAACACGAATAAACAACTGAAGGTATGTTAAAATATACAGTACAACTTACCAAAATCCGTATCATGTCTCGTGTAATAGCTCAATCAGTGTTTCAACCGCGGATAGACGTCAATAAAACAGCTTGTAAACAATGTCACGTAATGTCACATTTACCTCAAAAAACATATTGTGACCATAAACTCATTAGACAGCTAGAAAAATGTACTCTAGAAAGCAACATTATGATAAATATAACTATGCACCATATTCATTATTACTTTTTATATTTAATGCATGTTTGAATAAATCAGTTATGACAGCCGCGATTTAAATGTTTATATTTAAAAAGAAACCCAAATTGGAGTAGAAATATGATTATGTAATTCTAAACTTTATTTATAATAAAAACATCATTGAGTGTAATTTAAGTGTTTGTATATAAATAAGTTAATTTAACCTTCAATATTATTATAGTAGTACCAACTGACTTATAGTTTACAGAATTAACTTAGTTGAGAGACTTTTTTCCTCTAGAAAATTTGCATGTACTGTAACTGAAATACTACTTCCAAAATAATCTATATTGAATTGAATCGAAATCAAAATTTGTTGAATAAAGTCAATATTTTTGTTATGTTTTTGCGTACAAAAAGTATTTCTGTTACCAGGGACGTGCACAGACATTTTGGGGGGCAGGGGCTCAAGTGGAAAAAAGGGCACTTCTCATAATTATTTATTTACAAAATAAGGAACCCTTAAATATATTGACAACTTTGACTTCCCTTACACTCTCCACAGATTTCTACAAAATAATCATTTCACACAAAGACCGTCTTTAGTATTCACGAGAGTTTATCTCAAGAGCAGAAAACAGCAACTATTTTGAAGTAGCTATATATTTAGAATAAATGACTGAACTGAGGAGAGGGACATAGTTTCACTATTATGTACTGTTTATTTTGCACAAATCAATAAATTGTTTTAATTCTTTTGGTTATTTGAATACTTCTTTCATGTAGTGGACAATTTTAAGATTTTGGTCTATTTTTGCTTTAATGTCTTCTTTTACTCTAATGGGAAGAACTTAACCCTAACCCATTTAGATGGTGTTTGTTTTAACCCTACTATCATCCGTCTGTTAGCATCTGTAGATTTATTCTGAATTAACCAAAATAAGCTAATCTGCATATTTAAACACATCAAGAGTTTTTTTCCCCTGAAATGTTATAAATACATTATATATTATAACAAATGCCTGCAGAGGGCGCCAAAAGCGTGCTGATTTTTGTTGTTACACTGCACAGCACAGCACGATCAAATCCATGATTAAAGCCAACCACCATAATTAAAAATATATTATTATTTAAATTATAATATTCGGCCATTATATTAATAATATTTTTTTGATAGAAATGCTACAGCCACTGTAATTTCTTCAACAAGAATATATGGTCATCAAACATGCAAAGACAGAGCAAGGGTTTAAACTTTTATTGATGTATTATCATGTGTAAGCATAGATTTAAGAATAGCATTATGTAATGCTGTATTATGGTTTTTAAATAGCTTTAATAAATCGTGCATCCTTAGAAAACTGTCTAATAATGCTGTTCATGGATGCTCCTCTTCTGGTATTGACAGCCCTACAGGTATCTTTACCATGGTTCAAAACGCAATGCATAGCACATTAAAATAATTGAAATTATAATATGACATAAATTTCGTTAGTATCAAATCAGGCAGATGTGTTTATGGTGGTCAAACTATTAATGCAGCGTTAATGCAGCGTGTATAAATAACCCTTAAATAGCCAAAACGTTCAGGTTTGTGAAAATAGGCTAGCCTACCTGAAAGAAATGCACGGGATGGATCCATCTAGGGCTTTTTTCTTTTTCGCTTCTCATCACCAGACAGCAGTTGTATTTTCCCGGGAATAGTTGTCACAAGTTTTCAGCCAGCAGCAAACATGAGGTGGGGCGGGGCGCGCGCGCGTGCGGGAATGAATGCTGTGTCGAGGAGGGAGGGCATCTGAACTCGACAAAGCCGACCTGATATATAGTATTTTTTTATTTGCTTTATTCAGTAAACATATTTGTTTGACAGGGAAGCTGTACATAAACAGGAATATATATTCATTTATTTAAAAAAAAAAAACCCCAGAAAAAAGGGCACTTTCTCTCGAGGAAGAAAAAGGGCAGGTGCTCAAGCCCCTTTTTTGTCTATGTGTGCACGTGCCTGTCTGTTACTTTATAACATTAAGGTTGAAATACTGTACTCACATTGATCATTTTAACATTTTTAGCTACTACTTTTCTGGATTTTGAATGACGGTAATTATGTTGCTTTCTATATAGGGGGATGAAAAACATCTTCGATTTCATCAAAAATATCTTAATGGTCTTACAGGTTTGGAACGACATGAGGGTGAGTACTTATTGACAGAAATTTCATTTTTGGGTGAACTAACCCTTTAAATCAGATTCTAAACAACCAAATTATCGAGCCCGATCACACGAAAATGCGTATCAATAGTACAAGTTTGTAATCTCGTGGAATATATACGCCAAAATGAGTTTTGGCGTGTTTAGGGTACGCAGTTTTTCGTGTGCATATGATACGCACTTTATGGCGTATTATACGTACGAAACCCCCACTCCCCCACCCCCATCCTACCCAAGAGCGTAACATATACACGCGTATAAAGTGCGTATCATATGTACGTGAAAAAACCGCGTACACGCCAAAACTCATTTTGGCGTATATATTCTACGAGATTACAAACTCGTACTATTGATACGCATTCTCATGTGATCGTGTTGAATTATCTATATACTCTTACTGTATTACAAGAATTGTCTCATTTGTTTCTGTTTTTACTCCAACAAATAGATTTTAGGATTTAATACTTTTATTCAACAAGGAGTCAAGGACACATTTAAGTGATAAAAAGTAACAGTAAAGACATTTTATAATGTTACAAAAAAATTCTATTTCATATAAATGCTGATTTTGTTCTATTCATCAAAGAAGCTTTTTTTTTTTTTTTTTTTGACAGTTTCCACAAAAATATTTAACATAAGAAATGTTTCTTGAGCACCAAATCATATTAGAATAATTTCTGAAGGATCATGTGACACTGAAGACTGGCTGATTTGGCTGATTACCTTTTAAAATATATTAAAATAGAAAAGAGTTATTTTACTGTATTTCTGAGCCTTATTTTTCAGTCTTGGTGAGCAGAGAGTTTTTTGAAAGACTTTTAAATGGTATTCAATAAAACAAAACAAAAAAATGAGCAAGAAAATGTCCTTTCCATTTCTAGATACATCTACACCACAGTTCCCTATTTACATGTTCTCTCTGCTGTTGCTCTGTATAGTTTTCAGATTCATTTTCAGATTTGTAACTTGAGACTAGTGAGAAACTAACTTCAAAGACATACAAAGGCATGAGAGAGAGAGAGAGAGAGAGAGAAGTAGAGGTTCAGCGTGATATATGTGTCAATTTATGTCAGAATGATAAGTTTTAAAGTCTTATCTTGCATACTGACAGGAAGAAAATCATTTCTTTAGCTTGAGTTGTACGCTGTGCACCTGTCAGTTGGCCAGTGTGTTGATGAATAAACTACACTATAAATAATAGATGCCCTCTGCTACTCTGTGCTTTGATTACTAAATATATGCATACAGATATCGATTGATTAAAGGTACAATCCAAAAGCACTGATATTTGCTTAAAGTTTAAAGATGTGCTCCCACTCCCAAATCTGCATTTTGACCCAGAATGTGTGCTAAATCTGCAAATGGCTGTCGTCCACTCAAAAAATAATAATCCAATAATAAGGAATAATCCAGCCTTGGTGTCTAGTGATATACTATAGGTAATTCTTATACAATGTGGTGCAGCTGTTGCTGTTATATATCTATGACTTATGGATATTTGTTATTGCACTTCTTTTTGTATATTTCATATTTAACAGAGCGACTGATTATATCAGACAGATTATATGAGACTCCTTTCACTGCTCAAATTGATGCAACACCAGACTTGCTATGAAAAAACCATGAAAGAGTGAACCATGAAACACATCTTATTTTCCAACAGCAGTTTATTCTTTGGTGGCTTCTTGCTTTTTGCGAGGTATTTTGGGTTTGATTGGGCAGAGCAGACAGCAAGATCAGTGATATGCATAAAATGAATACCTCTTTTGTCCAGGATGAAAGGCGTTTTTTCTTTCTTTCTCAGGTTGGCTCTCGAATAAAAGGATCCAGTCTGTTATTGTGAATCCGACAGCTCTCACAGTCAAGATGGGAAATGCATTTTCTCCTTATCTGTAATTTGTGAAATTGCCTCTATATGGCATTTTATCTTTCTGTCATCTCCAAAAAGAAGAAAATATTTTTCTATTTTTGTGTGCGTGTGATTCAGAAATCTTTGATGTAGGTTTAGAGCTATGAGTCATATAGTCTACACAAGGTTAGTCATCCACACTAATCGAGTAAATGACCACTGAGATTTCACTAAATTATTTTGCCAGCTGTGTTTGTATGATGAACAAAACTGAGTCCCTACACAGTGCCAGGCTATACTTGAAACTGTCAATTTATAAACAACACTCAATTAATTAATATTGTGACAGTTTAGTCACAGTTTAGTTTTTTGCTTGTCTGTTTATTAACTCTTTTATGGTATTTGTTTAATTTTATTTTATTTTTGGTTAATTAAATTAGATTTATATTAATAATACATTTACATATGCATTTGGCAGACGCTTTTATCCAAAGTGCATTCCAAGTATCATTCAAGTTATATATTTGATTAGTTCATGCATTCTCTGGGACTCAAACCTGTAACCTTTGCGTTGCAAGCGTTACTGTTTGATGTGCAGAAATGCATTTTTTAATTGGATTATTTTTTTAATACAATAACGTATACAACATGTAAATATTTATTGTATTTATACTGATTTTATTATTATTTTATATTTTATTGATTGTTCATTTTTACTAATTATTATATTTAATAATTGTATATTTATTTATTTTTATATACTTTTTTTATTAATTGTATTAATAATAATTTAAAAGGGACCTTTTACAAGATGTAATATAAGTCTCTGGTGTCCCTAGAATGTGTCTGTGAAGTTTCAGCTTAAAATACCCCACAGATCGTTTATTATAGCTTGTCAGATTTGCGCCTATTTGGGTGTGAGCATGCTTTTGTGTGTGTGTGTGTCCCTTTAAATGCAAATGAGCTGTTGCTCTCATCCTTTCCAGAAGAGGGCGGAGCTTTAACAGCTCATGCTTCGGTTGCTCAACAACAACAAAGATGGAGAATCTCCCGCAGCCAAAATGAGGATTGTCAGTAACGGTGTTCAGCCTTACATTGTTCAAACCGGAGTCGGACACTGATGGAGAGACTCAGGAAGAAGTTACAACTTTTAGAATGAAACTGGACGTTTCTGAACGGTTAGTGGATAAATGTATGTACAGTAGTTGCTGTGGAGTTGATTCAACTCGTCGACTAGCGTGTGCCGTCATGTTAATCTTTTGTGTTAATCTTTTAATCTTTTCATTGTAATCCCAACCAGCTGTTTGTTGTAGTCCTTAAACAGCGATTTCTGTAAAAGAAAATCTCTCCCTTTGCATTGAACTTTGAGCGTCGTAACTTTGCAGATGTTGTTTATGCTCAAACAGCAACATTACACACTAACTAAAGTAAAAAAAAAGTGAAATCATAATCATCCACCCCTTTAATAATAGTAATTAATAATAAACTAATAATATTATATTATGCTTTATTATTTTATTAGGTGGGGTAGTTTGGAAAATGTTTGTTTTTGTGAACATCTATTGGGGGAAATCCTTAATGTCCATTCTGACTTCGCTTAGTTTATTTTGTTAAAGCAGATTAACATATTTACCCAAAAAAAAATGCAGCCATCTTCAATCTTTCTTTGAATATTGTCAACCTCCTGATATACTTACGACTTACTCAGAAGGACAAGGTGTTGATGGCTCTCTCCATCATTATATCTTTAACTCAGCATATCGATTTTCCCCTCATTATCCTCCATTCCCTCTCTCTGCAGATGTGTGTCATCATCGGCTGCTCGCAGGATGATGAACCTGTTGACTCATTCTTCCCTGCTCATTCATAAATGATTCTTGACCAAGAGATTTCCAGAAAAAACAGACAGGTTGGAGAGAAAGGGAGCATGAGAGATGCTCTGTGCGTGAGTCAGAAGAGGCTTGCAGCACTGCAGCGGTTCCTGTAACAGCAGTGGTCAGGCTAAACACACCCATCCAATCCATCAGCCTTCATTCATCCTTCGCCCATCCTTCCATTCACACAATCAAAGCAGCGGGGAGGGAGGGATGGAGAGAGAGAAGCTGCGATAGAGAGAGCATCCGCTGCTGCAGAAAACCGAGGGGGGGAGAGCGGAGGAGGAGGAGGAGAGAGAGTGTATCAGTGCTGCTGGAGAAGAGCGAAGAGCTACAGAGAGAGGGCAGAGAAGAAGGTGCGCTTGTCTCCGATTGCAACATTCACTCTCTGTCACATTGACAAGGTGTGTGTTCGGCTTCATTTCATTCTGTCTCTCTCTCACACATTTACACACACACATACAGCCGTGGTGCTGCAGAGACATGCTGTGAAATCCAGCAGCATCATCGGGACGGACTCACGGCATCAGCGCAGCGCTGATATCATCGGTCAGCACTGACAACAATAACAAGGAGCAGGGAAGACAACTACACAGGTATGACCACTGACACACATGTACTCATCAGGCAACAGATGTCTCAGATTTTTGTTGTCGTATTTGCGTCAGGAAACACAAAAGACCTCATAATCTTGTTTTCACCTTCTCGTCCCTCTCAAAGGCATCACGCTGGGGTCCGCAGAGTGCGCGGGCCGGCCAGAGGCCATGAGGCTGGTCCATAATGCAGAGAAACAGTCTTTCTCCTTTAAGAAGTGCTCTGCCTTCCAGTTTGTCAAGAGGAAGGTGCGTGTGTGAGCATGTGTGTGTGTGTTTGTTGGTTGCAGAACTTCTTTGGCTGGTGGAGACTTAAAAGTGCTGTTCAATCCGTGACTTGGCCTGGTGGATAGTGCATATGCTCTGACATGTTGCATTATGGTGGACAAACTTGGTTTGAATCAGGCTCGAGTTGTTTCCCAGATCTTTGCTTCTTTTTCCTATCAGCTCTCCACTGAATATAAGCTGCAAAAGCATAGGAATTTAGACATTTTGAGGTTTTTTAAAGTATTTCCTCTATGGATGAAGTGAGGCATAAATATTTGTCTGTGTTTATGGATATAGCAGGTGTTTATGGATTAAAAACAGGGTTATTATCGTTAATTAAAACTATTATACACATTTCTGTTAAAGGGATAGTTCACCCAAAAAATGAAAATTCTTTCATCATTTATTCACCCTCAAGTTGTTTCAAACTTGTATGAATTTCTTTCTTCTGCTGAACGAAAAAAAAGATATTTTGAAGAATGTGGGTAACCAAACTGTTGACTGTTGGGCCCCAAAAAAAACTTAAAAGAAAATTAGAATTGTTGCCTTGGCAATAAACTGAAATAACTGAAAGTAACTAAAATTAATTACTGGAAATAAATAAAAACTAAAACTGAAATAAAAATAAATTAAACCTAAATAGCAATTATACAAAAACATAAAATAAAATGACAAAAGCACATAACGAAATTACTAAAAAACTAAACTAAAATGAACATTAAATCTAAAAACAAAAGCTTATTCAAAATATCAAAACTAAAATATTGATATTTAAAATATGTGCATATATATGTATGTGGTTATTTGCAAATATTGTGGTTGATTTTTGGATAGGGATGCTATAATCTAGTCTTAATTATTTCATGTTATTGCTGGTAATAAAATTATATACTATTTAGTCTAAATAAATTAACATATATTAAATTAAAATATATTAAAAAAAAGTACAGTATGAAACATGGATATTTATTTTGAGATTGCTTAAATTTTACATTTAACAGTGTCATAAAATAAATGATTAAATACTGTTTTTAAAAATTAACTATAAGTGAGCATTAGGTAATGACAAAGGTAATCTAAATTGAAAAATAGGGGAAATGAGCATGCACAATTAAATATTCCATATCAAACCATACAGTAAAAACTTCTAACATCAGCCAATATCTGATGAAGTAATATATTGTGCATCTCTTATTTTGTGAGGTGTATACACACAATGGGTTGTTTGTGTCATGAATGTGAGATTGACTCTGTTTGTGAATATGCAAGTAAGATTGCCATGTCATTGACATTCATACTGAGAGCAGGGATAGTTATGGTTTTAATGTGTTTGCATTTAAATAAATTTTAAAAATGAAACTGCTATTCAGATTTGATTTGTGACTGCCGCAATGGCCAATCTGAACATGTTTTGAATTATTTATTTAAATATAATGTATTTGTTTTGGTTATAGGCGAGAAAGTGTGTGTGGTTTGGGATTGAGTCCAGACTCCTACATACACACATACACACACACACACACAGACGCATACAGCAGATGGAGTGTCAGAGTGACTCAGTGAGATGGTTTTGTTGGATTATTATGTATTTATGTGTACACCGAGACAGAGAGAGAAAGAATTTTCTAGAGTGCCAAGGTTGATGTTTGTCTTTTGTAGGTCAGCTTGCAGCGTTGTCTCGTACGTGTGTAGCATTAACACAAATGGAGTGTGCTGTGTATTTTGACTCTTGTGGGTTTGTTAACTTGTGCTGTCTTTGTACTGAGCAGCACACAAACACACACACACACACACACACACACACACACACACACACACACTGATGTTTTTCTCTAGTGACTAAAAGTTTCATGGCTGCTGAGTCATCAGTAGAGCCTGTGTTTGGAGTGGTTTATTGAGTTGCTGTTGCTTCAGTGTTTGATTCCTGTAAGGAATGATTCATGTGCCTGACAGTCCAGATCATAACAATAACATTCACATGTCAAAGATGAGATAAGACAAAATTTTAATCGATGAATATAATATTTTAATTAGCAAGAAAGTGCAAAATGAAACCAAAGATTTAAACGTTTAACAATATATATACACCAATTAAGCATAACATTATGATCAATGACAAATGAAGTGAATAATACTGATTATCTCTTCATCACGGCACCTGTTAGTGGGTGGGATATATTAGGCAGCATGTGAAAATTTTTTCCTCAAAGTTGATGTTGGAAAAATGGGGTGTTCCCGGTCTGCAGTGGTCAGTATCTATCAAAAGTGGTCCAAGGGAGGAACAGTGGTGAACCGGCGACAGGGTTATGGGCGGCCATTGATGCACGTGAAAGCTGGCCCGTGTGGTCTGATCCAACAGACGAGCTACTGTAGCTCAAATTGCTCAAGAACTTAATGCTGGTTCTGATAGAAAGGTGTCAGAATACACAGTGCATCGCAGTTTGTTGCGTATGGGGCTGCATAGCTGCAGACCAGTCAGGGTGCCCATGATGACCCCTGTCCACCGCCAACAGTGGGCGGTGGAGACAGTGTGATGGTTTGGACAATGTTCTGCTGGGAAACCTTGGGTCCTGCCATCCATGTGGATATTACTTTGACATGTACCACCTACCTAAGCATTGTTGCAGACCATGTACACCCTTTCATGGAAACGGTATTCCCTGGTGGCTGTGACCTCTTTCAGCAGGATAATGTGCCCTGCCACAAAGCAAAAATGGTTCAGCAATGGTTGGAGGAGCACAACAATGAGTTTGAGGTGTTGACCTGACCTCCAAATTCCCCAGATCTCAATCCAATCGAGCATCTGTGGGATGTGCTGAACAAACAAGTCCGATCCATGGAGGCTCCACCTCACAACTTACAGGACTTAAAGGATCTGCTGCTAACATCTTAGTGCCAGATACCACAGCACACCTTCAGGGGTCTAGTGGAGTCTGTGCCTCGACGGGTCAGGGCTGTTTTGACAGCAAAAGGGGGACCAACATAATATTAGGAAGGTGGTCATAATGTTATACCTGATCTGTTTTGTACAAAACTTCAGCTGCATGTTCGTTGTAGGAGGCCGATCACATGGATGTGACTATTGTGAGTCAAAGTCATAGCGCCACCAACTGGTAGCAGGAAGTGTGTCACTTTCGAAAATGCTTTGAAATCACCCTCTTATTTGTACCCGATTTGCTTTAACCTTCATCAGTATAATGTCAAAACAGGGCAGATGTAGACCTGTGAAAGGATTCCTGATATCTTAAATACTGTTGCCATGGGAATATGTCAAATTTTAATAATATTCTTGGGTGTTTTTGAGGCTCTTAGTATGCTTCAAATTGCATGAAACTGGACACACACATCAGAGTTGTCAGCCAGTAGACATGGGCAAAACCTTAGAAATGACTTAATTTTGCACTTTCTTGCCAACTAAAATATTATTTTCGTCCACTATAATTTCATGCCATTTACAATTAAAATTGTATTTGAGGGTAAAACTGACTAAAATGAATGAATATGACATGATGAAATATTGCTAAAATGTAATAATTTAGTTTTTATTTAAAATGATTTATATATTATTGAGAAGAGAAGAGAAGAGAAGAGAAGAGAAGAGAAGAGAAGAGAAGAGAAGAGAAGAGAAGAGAAGAGGAAGGTCTTTGAAGCTTAAAGCAAAAAGACTCCCGAGTGGTAGTGTAAAGCCACAGTGACAACACACAATGACATAACATTGGAAATCCAATCAAAGGAAAGGGAGAGAGAGAGAGGAGGAGAGCAGTGAATTGTTGGGATTCTTGACGGTACAGTGTGATTGTTTATGTATGTAGGACATTGAGAAGCATTGTTTTCATTCATTTGAGGATTTTTCCTATTGTTTTCTTTATTCTAAAAAAAGACAAACGTTTGATCTTATAGACATTGAGAAACATTGTTTTCATTAATTTGAGGATTTTTCCCATTGTTTTCTTCATTCTAAAAGAAGACAAAAGTTTGATCATATAGAGCTTTGAGATTTTTTTTGCCTGGTTGTTTGGCAGCTGTATGAAATGAAGTGAGAAGTGGAAATCTCTCAGCCTGTGCTCGCCGTGAGCTTCAGGATTTCCTGGGGCCTAGAAAATTGCTTTTCTCTCAAGGGATTGAAGTCATTAAATGCATTGTAAACTACAAAGAAGACATACGACCCTGTGCCCTGCCTCTTTTAGTCAGTCACTGCTGGTGATTTGGAGGACGGCTTTCAGATTTCATTGTTTAGCTTGTAAAGACATACATGGGTACTGCCCTGAGATGCCGTGTTCTGTTTAATCTGCTTCTACAGGAGCAAATGCACCAATCCACAATTCACATTTACAGTTTGCTTCAAACAATGAACAATTCAAGATGTTTTGACATGACAAAAATATTGTTTTCTTAGTTACTTTGAAAAACATGTTTTTTGACAAATGAGTTTCTCAAGAGCCTTTTGCATAACAAAATGCTCCATCGCACATGAAAGAAAATCACAAATCTCTTTAATATCTCAATTGTTTCTTCTAGATGAGATTAAATGGGTTGTAGATGGAAACTTTTAATTTTTACTTTAACAGTCTCACATGCCTTTTATCAGAAGAGATCTCAAACATTTCTCATCACCATGCATTTTATTACATTATTTTATAAGTTTTATTTCATGTTATTGTTATATTTTACATTATTTTAACTAAAAACTCTTAAGCATTATTTTGTATATTTTTATTATATTTTTTATTTTTAAATTCACATTTTTATATTTTATTTTCAATTTTTTTAACTGTTTTGGATAAAACTTCAGCTGCATGTTCGTTGTAGGAGGCCGATCACATGTGTGTGACTATTGTGAGTCAAAGTCTTTGCGCCACCAATTGGTAGCAGGAAGTGTGTCACTTTCAAAAATGCTTTGAAATCACCTTCTTGTTTGTACCCGATTTGCTTCAACCTTCATCAGTATAATGTCAAAACAGGGCAGATGTAGACCTGTGAAAGGATTCTTGATATCTTAAATACTGTTGCCATGGCAACACGTCAAATTTTAATAATATTCTTACTTTTTACTTTAACAGTCTCACATGCATTTTATCAGTAGAAATCTCAAACATTTCTCATCACCATGAAAATAGAATTTTCTGTGATTTTTATATACAAATCCAAAATACTCTTCCTAGATGTTGTCAGTAGAACTCATGGTTTTTTATAATCATTTAATGGAAGTCAATTGAACTTTATTCATCACCACATGACCATTGGAATTTGTTTCCTGGAATTAGTTTGTTAGGTGGCTACCCCAGGTCAAGTTAAACCACTAAGCTACTTGTTACCACCCCTCAGCCTTGATTTACCATGCACCATCACCCATTATATAATGTACAGATGCAAAACTCTGTCATGTTTTGCTCTCAGGTGCGCAGGTGGATGAGGAATCCAAAAGTGAATGTGGAGAAGGTCCAGGCTAAGGGCTTCCTGTCTCCATGTCCGAAATGTCAGGAGGGGCAGGACCTGTGGTACACGCACTTCCCAGCACCTTACGGCTGCTGCCACTACAGTCCTGGAAGATACTACCTCCCTCACCCCCCCAGCCCTCTCTGTCAGCCCTGTGCCCCCTGCACACCCTGCCAGCCGGACAAGAACAAGACGTGCAAGGTCAGGAAACTGTCTGTTTATTAACTTATCGGTCATCTGTTAATTGTTTATTCATGCATATATTCATCCTTCTGGAGGAATTCTTAAGATTTCAGGCATCTTGAGTCTTGCTTGACTGAAAATGTTTTAAAAATAAATTTAAATTGCACTTTTTTTGTCAGTAGACATTGCTTAGGGTTAGACATTTTATTTTGATGTTTTATTGGAACTAAGAGCTTTCAGATTTCAAAAACTGAGGAAAGTTTTACAGAAAAGGAAAGGAAAGGAAAATATGAAAAAAAAAACACCTGGAATATTCTTTTAAAATGGGACCTATTATGTAAAATTCACTTTTATATTGTTTTTAAATATAATTGTGTCCGCAGTGTGTGAACAAGTCAACCCTATTGTTGTAAAAATCCATCCACTCCATTTGTCATTTTCCCCATAAATCTGAAACAAAATGTCTCAAAATTAGCCATTCAGGAATGTGCTCCAATGTGACGTCACACTGAAACAGGCCCTGCCCATGACTTGCACGGAATCTGCCCTATTAGCTTAGCTCCTCCTCCGAGTGAGCTGTACACAGTCCGCCATGTTTATTTCCTTGCCAGATCATTTAACAGCAACATTAAAGTAAGAAAATGATTCTTATTAAAGCTACTAAAGTTATTCAGTCAAGAACAGTGAGTGATTTTCTGTTTTTCTTTTGTTGTTTGATTCATATTAACAGCATTTACAGCAGTTGGTACTAAATATTACACTGCTTTCACTTTAATGCACAGATCTAATATACACATGTGATTTTTCCCCTGCTGTTTACATTCACTGACATAACTGACTGTGTTTATGTGAACTTTTGTGTTTTTGACATAACCTCATGTGTATTTGACAGTTTAAGCGCATAATAACACATGAAAGAGAACTTAGTTTAATTCTCACGCGATGCGCCGTCTGACAGCCAGCTTTCTGTGTGCATGCTTCAGATGTGTGCGCTCAGAAAACCATATATCAGAAGTTTAAACTGATATGGCTTTAAAACACATAAATAATTCATCATGATGATGAAGAACTGCAATGTCTAGCTTATCGCAGTTTACAGAAAACGTGAAGAGAGTCCAAATTATAAACACGGCCTAGTAATGGCCATGCCATTTATATTTCAGGACCTACAAAAATGCTCTTGATGTAATTTTTCCCTTTTTCGCTTGTTTATTCTGATCCCTTGCGGTGCAAGCTTTTAATCTTAGTGTGCCGTAGGGATGCATAAGAGGCTGAGCATGTTGTCTTTCCATTTAGCAATGCTAAACAGCTTCTCAGGGTTGGCCTAGGTTAGATGAGTTGAGCGCGCTCTCTCACTTTCTTCCACAGTTGCTATTTTGAATGTTTGATTGGCTCTCAGACACAGTGAATGTTAGAAAGATGACACAGAGCTCAGAGGGAGTCTGTATCTCAGTCTTTCCTGCAGAGAGAGAGAAAGAGATCACACATGACAGCATCTCTGCTCGCTATATGCAGCCTCAGTGCTGTTGCGGTTTATGTAACAGGCAGACTTTGTGTTGTTATTTAAGAATGTATTTATATAGCAAACTTTCAGAAACGTGCTGTGGTCAAGCTCTAGCACATTAACTGTATTAGCATATAATTTGAATATTTACACAGTGGCATGAAAATTAATAGTATGGAAGCTAACAGGATGGAAATTAAGTGATAAAGTTAGCCATTGCTCAGGAAGTCACAGGAAGTGCCTTTTGTTTGGACACTGCAAAAGCCTAACAGAATGGAAAGTGATGTTGGGGACTCAGCATAAACCCAGTATAAACTCAGCATATTGTTAACCAATTAAAACAATATTGCCAAGAAAACCTTTGTTTGAAACATTTTAATCAGAGAAAGAAATACACAAAGAAACATTAAGAAAACTCACTCTATGTTCATTTAAATCTGATACTGTAATAAATAAACTACACAGCAAAATCACCAGTTAAATCAACTCTGCTCAAAGTACATATGGTTCCTCTCTAAAAGTGGTAAAGTAACACTGAAGCAGAGTTAAAGTTAATGAGATAATTAAGTGATGAATGAGGATTAGTGATGAACACCTGCTGTTAACAAGCAGAATCACTGAAGAAAAGATCATTTTCTTAAGATCTTGAGAGATATAATGTCTTTTAACTTCAGTTGATTTAATCTAATTGACTGAAGTCAATTGTAGTTCTTGTGTTTCTCTTTTCTTCAGTGATTTTGCTTGTTAACAGCAGGTGTTCATATCGGTTGTTCAAGATTTTATGACTCATTTTAACAGTAATGTATGGAAACATTTTTTTAAGAGATTTGCAGATAAATTTGAATTGAGCTGAAAATGTTTATGTAATAAATAAGATATATATATAATATAAGACAAATACATTTAATACAAGTATAATATATTTAATACAAAACATGTATACATATTTATTACATATTTTAAGTAAATATTGTCTAGATAATTTATTTAATTTAGTAAATGGTTTACTTCAATAATGATTTATAAAAAAAGCCAAATATCCAATTCTGAAAAAACAATGTGCTGTTTTTGACATTTACTGTTTTCTTGCAGAGCATAAATGGGTCTATTTACATGAAAGTATATATCCATCTTTATATTTTGGGATAGGGATCCCTTACAAGTGGATCATAATAATTCTGTATCATTCGATTTAAAAAGTTTGAAAACTCCTGAACTAACATGATTTCCATCTTTAAAATGATATAATATACTATTATAAAACTTTAATATTTTATTTACCCAGCTGTATTATTCTTTGCTCTCTCTAATGTTGTTTTATTTGAAGCACTATATAGACAGACAGACAGTGTCAATTACATAATGATGGTTAAACCTCTAGCCGTCTGAGGTTGGTTGGATTTTGTGATTGATTTGATAACCTCTTGCCTACTTCTCCTCTGCTTTGCCACAAACAGTTCTCACCACAGGACTAATGCCTGAGCTGTTTTATTCATGAATTTTGTGTAGGAGCTACAATGGGTGGCTTGCACTGTATATCAAGGTTAGGTTGGGTTAAAAATATATGTGTCCTGACAGGGAGAATGGGAGAGGAGAAGAGGAAATATTATGGGAGAGAGAAAAAGCGAGAGAGATGACACATCATTTTGTGTCCGGTCGGTCCTGAGGGTGAAGTTATGTAACGTATATCAGGGTGAGAATGACGGAATCGCAGGAGCCAAAGCAGCAGCAGCGTCTATAAATGACTGAATTCATTCAGCAACCTCAGAGTAATATCTAATTCTGTTCATACTCATAACCTGCCTTCATCATCACTGTCGGCTTGGATCTTTTGCTAATCAGTCATTGTTTTAATTATTATTCTAAAACTACAGCTCTGTAGTTAAAGTCCTTTCAAAACTCTCCCACTGTAACTCGGGATGTAATGGATCTGTATTGAGTTTCAATCATTTTGCTTTATTGACTCTTTAGGAATATCATGATCATGTTTTACAGTAGATGTTGCCTGGAAGGATTTTTATTTCACGCCCTGTGAAAATATGGAGAGCAGTGGGGCTCCTTCTCGCTCTGCGTGAGGGTTTGTGCGCTTGTTTGTGTTTGTGGAATTAATGTGGCAGAAATATGCAAGGAGCGGGCGGTGCGTCGATGACTCATCGCTCATGAGGTCTGTGGATCACACAAACGCACACACGCAGGGCGAGTTTTTATAGTGCCAAGTTTCGCCGGGTTGAAATGAACATAAAGTTTGATTGACCACATTGCGCTGGCCTTCAGATGGAGGAGGCTGATTCAGTACTGTGAGCCTGGGTTGAGATCTTCTTAGGTGTTTTATGTTGAGTCTCTGCTAAATGATTACTGTATAAAACAGATTATTCCCATCATGAAGAGAATATTAAGTGTCTGATTGTTTATGACTGATTTAATTCTTCGTGTTTAAAGTAAACTGACAAAATGAGACCTTTTTAATATCTCATTTGTTTCTCTTAGACAGTAACATAATTAAATGGAGGCTTTTGCTTAGGCATCATTTACTCACTCTCCTCATGTCGTTCCAAACCTGTATGACTTTCTCTCTTCTGCAGAAAACAAAATAATATATTTTTAAGAATGTTTCATACAATAAAAACAGCATTGGACCCCACTGAAAATATCTTCTTTTGTGTTCTGCAGTACAAAGAAAGTCATACACTCTAAAAAATGCTGGGTTAAAAACAACCCAAGTTGGGTTAAAAATGGACAAACCCAGCGATTGGGTTGTTTTATTTCAACCCAGCAATTGGGTTAAATGATTGCTCAACTATTATTTAAAAAAATACTATATGACTGGCTTAAAATCCACCCAAAATAGGTTTCAAATTAAAAATCAGACACAAAATTACTAGAGGCAACAATAATAATCAAAAGGTAAACATTTATTAATAATTATTAATTAATTAATTATTAAACAATAATAAATGTTCATTTTCAACATATTTTTGGTTCATTTGAAGCAAGCAATACAGTAATTTTCAAACAATAGTTGAGTTAAGCAGGTTATATTAGCAGGTTGGGCAAACATTTAACCCAACCGCTGGGTTAAAACAACCCATTTGCTGAGCTAAAACAACCCAATCGCTGGGTTTGTCCGTTTTCAATGCAACTTGTGTTTTTTTTAACTCATCATTTTTTAGAGTGTAGGAAAGAGACATATGATGCTGTTAATTTCTCAAATGTTTCTCCTACGCTCTTAAAAATAAAGGTCCTTAATTGGGATTGATGAATAACCTTTACCATCCATGGAATCTTTCCACTGCAAGAGAGGCTCTTCAGGTTATTAAAATGTTCTTTACATTGGAAAAACATTTTTCTTTTAAGAACTGTTCACTGAAAGGCCATTTTGGGAACCCAAAATGGTTCTTCTATTGCATCGCTGGTAAAAAAAAACCCTTTTGAACCTTTATTTTTAAGAGTGTAAATGGCAATGAAATCAAATGGAGCACTTGCTCATATCCTTCTAGGATTTTTCTCCTGAGAAAAAGACCCCAATAATCTCACGCGTGTCTCTTCTAAAGCTTAGATTCAATCAAAAGGCAAAACTAATTCAAACATTTCTTAAGTTCTCCAAGGACCAAATGATCTGAGACATGCTATCCACATTAGTTTTATCGCTGTATACTGTTCTGTTTTTATTTTTCCTAAGGAGACACATCTTATACAACATTGATACAACAAAAAGTCTCCTGAGCCATGGAAGAGCAACTTCTGAGCTATAAATGTTCCTCTGTGCAAACACAACCACAAAAACACATACTTCTGCCATCGTCTTTCCACAATCCAGACATGTGTCATTAGTTCCCGTAAATTCAAAGTTGTTTTGATGTCAGTCACTGGAATTCCAGAGCTTTGACTCGGCTTTTAAACAGATCAAACAACGATTTTCCTCACCCTGCTGAGATGTTGTGGACTTTAGCTCCAGTGTTATTTTAGCATCATTGGGATACTATTATAGTTTATGTATCTGTTTTCATTTTAAATTTAGTTTGTCATTTTAGTGTGCTTTTTTCATTTTTATTAGTTGTTTTTAATATGTCATCTTTTTATTTATATATATATATATATATATATATATATATATATATATATATATATATATATATATATATATATATATATATAAAGATGACATTTTCATTTGATATACTAAAACAATTGAACTGAAATAAAAATCAAATAAAAAAATATATATATATAATATATATATATATATATATATATATATATATATATATATATATATATATATATATATATATATATATATATATATATTTTTTTTTTTTTTTTTTTTGATTTTTATTTCAGTTCAATTGTTTTAGTATATCAAATGAAAATGTGAAATGTTGCTTTGGCAACTCGCTTTACTAAAAGTTTCAAGTTTAAGTTTATTAACAAAAATGTGCTTTTATTGTTTTATTTTATTTGTTTTATGTTTTATTTTTAGTAAAAAACAGCATTTCTGTTGTATAAGTAGAGTTATACAATCATGGCTTCTGGAGCCCAATTAGCAAAGTACTATTTTTATCTGTTTGTTCATGCGTTTCATCTCTGGGCTGGCATTGTTACCCTTTGTCCCATATAAATCTCTGGTTGGGGTTAATGAGGCTAATGGTTACTAGGTTTCAAGGAAAAGCACGCCACACAGAAGTGCTTTCACCAAAGCCCTTAAAGTGACAACATCAGCATCAGTTCCAGTCAGACCTCCTGCGCTGGTTCAGGTGATTCTTTATCTCTGTTTTGGGCCTCATATCTTTCTCCAGCCCCTATATGCCGTTGCATGCTAACTCTCTGGTGCTGTGCCAGTTGAGGGTGGCTCCGGGCCAAATTCCCTCTCACCTTCCAAGCGTGGGCTAGTGGTGTCAGCTGGGTAGAAGTTCTTCTAAGGAAGTTCGTGACCTTCACCTACTTTATATATTTCCCCCTATCATGTTGAAGGAGCTATTATATTTGGAGAGCTTTGTACTTGTGCAGAAAAGGCCTGAATCATTCTGTAATCTTTCCTGAATCGTTCTGCAATCCTGCTACAAAGAAGCACAGCGGGCTAATAGATTTTAGGAGGGAAGTAATATTTATTCTGTGGGAATGGAATACTTTCCTATACAGAGCGGGTTTAATTATGCTTACAGGATTTAGTGTGTAGAGCTTTACTTAGCTATACTTCAAGTTCAGGGACAAAAACGGCCCCAGAACTGACCTAAAAATCTCAGAAAACCTGCATCTGAGGATGTTCTCTACGGTTAAAAATTAAGTGTTTTTTCCATGAATGACGGGGTTTGTCTGCATTGATCAAAATAGTATTACATGAAAACAACAGAGACCTGCATGCTAAAGCACTCATAAAATATTTTTAATCTTTATGGAAACTGATAAATTGTAGTTGTCCATGAACTTTTTGTTAAATCAACATCAAGATGTTAATGTTAAATGTTATACGAATGGATAAGGAAACCTGTAAATCTTAGTTGTGACTGGTCACCATTTTTCTTTTCCAGTTTTTAATAATTTTTTGCCTCCAAAAGTTCATTTTACATGGTCCTGTGGTATATGGCAAATTAATTTTTACAAATGTGAATCTTCCATATTTTTTAGTCAGTTAATATGGGCATAAAACTGCTAGAATAAAATTGCTTACGAATTGCTTTCAACATTGATAATGATAAGCAGCAAATCAGCATATTAGAATGATTTTTGAAGGATCATGTGACACTGAAGACTGGAGTAATGATGCTGAAAATCCAGCTTTTCAATCATAGTAATAAATTAAATTTTAAAATATATTAAAAATAAAGAACAGTTAAATTGTAAGAATATTTCACAATTTTACTGTTTTTACTGTATTTGTCATCAAATAAATGCTGCCTTGGTGAGTATAAGAGACTTCTATAACGGTATAGCCTAGTGTATAAATATATATTGTACAAACCCGATTCCAAAAAAGTTGAGACACTGTACAAATTGTGAATAAAAAAGGAATGCAATAATTTACAAATCTCATAAACTTATATTTTATTCACAATAGAATATAGATAACATATCAAATGTTGAAATTGAGACATTTTGAAATGTCATGCCAAATATTGGCTCATTTTGGATTTCATGAGAGCTACACATTCCAAAAAAGTTGGGACAGGTAGCAATAAGAGGCCGGAAAAGTTAAATGTACATGTAAGGAACAGCTGGAGGACCAATTTGCAACTTATTAGGACAATTGGCAACATGATTGGGTATAAAAAGAGCCTCTCAGAGTGGCAGTTTCTCTCAGAAGTCAAGATGGGCAGAGGATCACCAATCCCCTAATGCTGCGGCGAAAAATAGTGGAGCAATATAAAAAAGGAATTTCTCAGAGAAAAGTTTGAAGTTATCATCATCTACAGTGCAAAATATCATCCAAAGATTCAGAGAATCTGGAATAATCTCTGTGTGTAAGGGTCATGCCGGAAAACCATACTGGATGCCCTGTGATCTTCAGGCCCTTAGATGGCACTGCATCACATACAGGAATGCTACTGTAATGGAAATCACAACATGGGCTCAGGAATACTTCCAGAAAACATTGTCGGTGAACACAGTCCACCGTGCCATTCGCCGTTGCCGGCTAAAACTCTATAGGTCAAAAAAGAAGCCATATCTAAACATGATCCAGAAGTGCAGGCGTTTTCTCTGGGCCAAGGCTCATTTAAAATGGACTGTGGCAAAGTGGAAAACTTTTCTGTGGTCAGACGAATCAAAATTTGAAGTTCTTTTTAGAAAACTGGGACACCATGTCATCTGGACTAAAGAGGACAAGGACAACCCGAGTTGTTATCAGCGCTCAGAAGCCTGCATCTCTGATGGTATGGGGTTGCATGAGTGCGTGTGGCATGGGCAGCTTACACATCTGGAAAGGCCCCATCAATGCTGAAAGGTATTTCCAAGTTCTAGAACAACATATGCTCCCATCCAGACGTTGCATTTTCCAAAATGACAATGCCAGACCACATACTGCATCAATTACAACATCATGGCTGCGTAGAAGAAGGATCCGGGTACTGAAATGGCCAGCCTGCAGTCCAGATCTTTCACCCATAGAAAACATTTGGGGCATCATAAAGAGGAAGATGCGACAAAGAAGACCTAAGACAGTTGAGCAACTAGAAGCCTGTATTAGACAAGAATGGGACAACATTCCTATTCCTAAACTTGAGCAAGTCTCCTCAGTCCCCAGACGTTTGCAGACTGTTATAAAAAGAGGGGATGCCACACAGTGGTAAACATGGCCTTGTCCCAACTTTTTTGAGATGTGTTGATGCCATGAAATTTAAAATCAACTTATTTTTCCCTTAAAATGATACTCAGTTTTTTGAAAATTTGAAACTTCCATATCATTGCATTCTGTTTTTATTCACAATTTGTACAGTGTCCCAACTCTTTTGGAATCGGGTTTGTAGTATAATCTTTAAATGGCGTACATATTATGAATTCAGAATAAAGTATGAACTTAAAAAGTATGAAAACAAAGTTTTATTTTCAATTCAATGCATTTTATGCTTAGTAAAGATAAACATATTTAAATAAATGCAATTTAATCCATTTGTTTAAATAATACTTCTGCCAGGAACATTTTACACACCACAGGACAATTTCCCAAAAGAATTTCATGCTGAGAAGGTGAAGGACTTGGGACTTTCAGTGGCTTTGTTCCCAGCTGGGTTACATGATGGGATGCAGAGCGAGGAAGACTTTGGGAATTCAATGTAGGCTGATCCCATACAAGGGTTTGGGCCTAATCTCCTCAAACAGGGCTACAGTGTGAGATTTACCCTCCATGGCAACATATGCACACATAAACAGACATAAACACACCCCAGGCCTTTGAAAATATAATGACATTGTATTGACCTGAAAATCTCTGCCTGGTAAATACTGTCTGAGAGACTTTAGATAACAATAGCAGTGCAAAGCCTCGCATGAGAAATGCCAACTCACACACTGTTCGGAGGAGAGGAGCAAAGGGAGGGAAGAGTTGCTGATTAACCATTTTTTATCTTAGCATTTTCCTGTAAGTGCACTTACATAATCGGCAGCTTTTGATGTTGAAATATTTGGGCCTGGCTGAGTGTGTGTGCACTTGACTAGACCCTTAAGAAAGGCTAGTTACAGTTCCGAGATCACCTTTCCCTGGAATCTGTGCTTCAGTTCTGGCATCAAAGGCTAAAGAGCAAAGTGTGTGTGCCCTTCTGATTATGGTGGATTATAGAATAAGATTGAGTCACTGCAGTGACGTCTTTCACTGACCCTTGAGCTTTTATCAACACAATTACAGTCTTTGAGTCAAATTTAGATCTCATACAGTAACTCTGACCTTTAGAAGTGAATGTGCTAAAAAGACATCTTTGAATTAGTACAGTATATGCGATAACGAGTGCTAAAGCAACGCAGGGAGGCTATGCAAATATGCAGTGCTGTTATCTATCAGCATAATATAAAATTGGTGAACTAAAAGTTTGATCCACGAGATTGATTATTTATTTACTGAGAAAAGCACATGACGAGTTACAGCAGTGATGGAAATTTTGTGATTCTATTTATACTTCACTGTCACTTATTGTTGTTTTTGCATATAATGCTTACTCATGGGGTGGTGTGACACAGTGGTTAAAGTCTGAGCTGGTAACTAAACTTTTTTCTTTTCTTTTTTTTTTGGGAGGGTTGGACCCCACAATAGTCAGTCCATGAACTATTAGCATTATGGCCTTGAACAAGATTTAACCTCATATTGCTTCAGAGAGATTGTTCTTCTGCTAAATGTAGTCACTTTTGGTAAAAGCTTCAGCTATTTTAGGGTGTCCATGTAAAAATTATTATATACTAGAACTGTTAAGTTTTGTGTTAAGTTTTGTGGTAGGTAAGACTTTAAGAGGTCTCTTAAGCTCACCGAAGCGGTCACTTTTGGTCAATTTAATGCATACTTGCTGAATAAAAAGTTATTAGAAACTAACCACAAATTTTTGAATGGTAATATATACTCATTTATTTTGGCTTTATAATAATACCAATTATTTATAAACAATTATAGGCCCACTTTCACAGACAGGGCTTAGATTAAGCCAGGATTAGACCTTAGTTCAATTAGGACATTTAAGTAGCTTTTATAAACATGCCTCAGAAAAAAACATTACTGCTGTGTATCTTGAGACAAAACAATGACACTGACATATTTTAAGACGTCAGTGCAAGTTTCTTTCAGTTAAAACAGCTCAAACATGCATTTTAGTCTGGGACTAGGCTTAAGCCTTGTCTGTGAAAGTGGGGGATTGTTGTCTTTACAGTATCACAGTATATTTCTCACACAGTATATGGTGAAAGTGATTTCACCAAGTGCTACAAGGACCAACAAAGATGTTGATCATGTTGGAAACATGATCAACATCTTTGTTGGTCCTGAAGCAACATTCCAGTCAACCAATCAGATCTGAGGGACAAGTTTACAGTTTATGTCAATTTTAGGCTTAGAACCAGGGTTAAGTACAACAGTGTTATTCACCAATCATTTCCCTCTGATTTTAGGGATAATTTATGGGAAGGGTTAGGGTGAACGTGATTTCACCAAGTTCAACATGTTCCTGGATCAACATTTTTGTTTGTCCTGGAACAACATTCCAATCAACCAATCAAATTCAAGGGACAAGTTTAAAGTTTATGTCGAGTTTTTCACCTATCATTTCCCTCTGATTCTAGGGATAACTTATGGGTAGAGTTAGGTTTAGGGGTATGGATAGGGACTATATTTTCAGAAAGGAATGTTGTTCCAGGATCAATGTTGAGGTCTTATTTGGCAAAATCACAGTGACCTGCAGTATATACAGGTCTTTATACATGAAAATATAGATTTTAAGAAAAGAGATTTCCATATTTTAGGGTCCTTGGCACCAAATTGTTAGAAAACCACTGAACTAAATGATTAGCTGTTTACTTGTTTGTGTTTTTCAACAGGTGAGAAAATGGAAGATGCTCAGTCGACATCACAATGATAGTAAGGTGAGAGAGGCAGAGTCCGACGGGCATGTGATCTGCCCCTGGGCGATGTCACCTCTGCTGGGAAGCCCCGTACTGCTGGAATGTTGCATCTGCAACGGGCCCTTCATCACTTACGGACACGAGGAGGCATGGCAACCACGTCAACGCACACAGGTCAGCACATAAACACTCACACATACACACAAATGAATAACAACAAAGGTATGAATATCAATGCATTAGATAAAATATAAAGAAATATAGGACAAACTACACTTTTCAAATGAAACATTTCACAAAAAGACGTTTCTACATTTTTAAATCATAAAACAATTGACATAAAAATAAAAAAAAAGATAACAAATATTTGGGACACTTTCCGGTTGTCAAACCTAAACATTTTTTTGTTGAAATTTCTCTTCATTCTTTCTGGACTGAGCTTGATTTAGCCACTTGGTTGTTTACACAAGATAAAAGAGCAGTGAGACACACGGGCCAGGAAAGATTAGCGTAGGTGCATGTGCAAAGATGTTAATACTATCCCTCACATATTTCAGCATTCTGTTAGCCGGCTCTCCAGGGAGGTTATTAAAGAAGTGGATATGGGTAATTGCTCTTTCTGTCGTTCTCTCTCTCTCTCTCTCTCAAGCTCTTTTTCATTGTCTCTCGCTCCCTTCACACAGAAAGCTTGTTGCTCGGGTGGAAAACTCTAAGCCAGATGTCACATGATTTCATTTTTTGCAAACTGTAGATTAAGACTGATGCGACAGTCCGTCTGAAAGTCATTATTTCACTGTCAGCTTCAATCTTCCCACTGTCTCGCGTCTCTCAGTTAGTGAATCTAAGCACATTATTTATGGTCCAAGGCCTCATTCTTTGCATTAAATTTGTGTATAGGTCAAAAGAGACATGCAATACTAACACAACAAAAGAATGTTTTCATTGAAGACACATTGCACTTCTTTTTTTTTCTCCCCCAGGCAATGGACCTCTACTACCATGGAGACCCTGAGTCTGATTATTGCTGTCCCTCTGACACCAGTAAGTTTCTTCAACCAGTCTTTTCTTCCATTCATTGCTTCATACTCTCTCTCTCTCTCTCTCTCTGTCTTGTATATCTTCACTCACCTTCATAATTCCTTCATGATCTCTCTTCATTTGCTCATTACAGTTGAGTTCCTTCTCTTCCTTTTTGAGTTGCTTTGTTTCTGCTCTCTGTTTTTCTCTCTTGCTGGTGTAAGCATAACCCATAATCACCTTGATCCATGTAGGCTTAGAGTTGAACCTTTAATAACTATTTTTAGGCAAGTGCTCAAAACAGCACTTCTGTGAATAAAGCACTCCTACACTATTCAATTACAAACACCCAACGCCAGATGATAATGCACCACGCACTTTTATCAAGTGCTTGTGAACATGAATTGTATTTGCTGCACTGCCCCTGACATTGATAACGTTACGATGGAGGATAAATATGACAGGAGAGGCGAGGATCCAAATGCAAAAACCCATTTAATAAACAAATAAAGTGAAAACAAAGGACTGGGAAATGCAGAACACGAAGAAAACCTGAGAACTAAGAACCATGAGAGAGATCCAACCAGGCCAAAACAATGACTGACAAAGAAACAGAGAAACGCAAGGGCTATATATACATACACGAGGGTAACAAAGGGAACACGAAACACCTGTGGAAACAATCAAGGAACAAATCAAGGTGGAAAACTACAAAACTACAACTATGGCACATGAGACAGAAAGTTGAACAAAAGTCCAAAGACAAACACAAAGATCATGACATATAACAAAAAATGATTTTATGTACAAGGATGATTATTCAGTTAGATGAACTTTTCTTTCCCCTGGGATGATTTTAAAGAAAAAAATCTAGTTTTAAAGGATAGAATGGGTTTGCATTGTCTTTTTAAGAACTTTTTCCTTTTTTTTTAAAATTAAATTAGCCAGAATTTTTTTGGGCTTGTTTTGGGGCTTTTTTAGCATTTCTTATGTAGGAAATAGTATATATATATATATATATATATATATATATATATATATATATATATATATATATATATATATATATATATATATATATATATATATATATGCACTATAATAATATAACAAATATGAAGTGTACATAAAATATTATTTATATTATTTTCATTTGGAATTTGGTGTAGATTTATTTTTAAAGAAATTAATACTTTTTCCAGCAAGGATGTATAAAATTGATCAAAAGTGACAGTAAAGACATTTATAATGTTACATATGATTTTCTTTCCTGAAATCAGTTTTCACAAAAATATTAAGCAGCACAACTGTTTTCAACATTGGTAATAATAAGAAAGGTTTCAGCACATTAGAATGATTTCTGAAGGATCATGTGACACTGAAAACTGGACTAATACATGCTGAAAACGCAGCTTCGCCATCACAGGAATAAATTATTTTAAAGTTATTTTAAATTGTAATAATATTTAAAAATATTACTGTTTTTACTAAATAAATGCAGCCTTGGTGAGCATAAGAGACTTCTTTCAACAACATAAAAACATCTTACCGACCCGAAACTTTTGAACAGTACATTTTTTCAAGAAGTTTATATCTGGTTATTTTCCATGATATCAAGTCAAAAAGGCCTCTAATTAATGACTCACCCATTATTTGGTCTCTTGCTGACACTGTGGAAAGATGATTTTCAAAAATGTCTTAACCATGACATGATTATATAATACAAGTCATTTAAAGGTTAGGGTGATAAGCTTATCTGAAAAATGGCAAATGAAAAATACTGCAAATAATTGATTTATTACCTTTATCTTATTTGTGTGGAAATTAGATTTTTTCCCTTTTTGTTATGTCAGAACACTGAACCTAGAACAGGTACAGAGAGGACAGTGTCCTGAGGACAATAACGATTAAATATGCTTCTCTTTTTAACAAAACATAACAAAACATGGAATAATGAGGGAATTTGTAATAAAAAAAAATCCCAATGAAGACACGGTAACTACAGTGCATCTTTAATGTATTTGTTTGTGTTCATATTACACTGCTCATACACTAAATCTGTCTAAATGATCTCATAAGCTCCAGAGTTTCTCCTGATGGAGTCATTGCAGGTGTGTTTGTGTACGCACATGCATTCATGTGAATGTGTGTGTGTCTGAGGGAAATTGCATAATGCTCTTGAAACCAGCATATGATTCAAGTCCTCATTAGTATGCATAATATTTGGGTCCTGTATTGAGTTCTTAGCTGCATTTAGCTAAGATTTTACGTAATCCTCATCCTCCAACATAAATAAACAAAGTGTTTGGACACTTAGCCCTATTGATCTCTGTGTGCTCCCTCTGTCTCTCTATCCTCTCCCAGACCTCTATTCACTCACACACTTCCTATTTACACAAAGAATGAGAGACTGAAAAAGACAAGAATCTGGATGAGATGAGCTCAAGGAGATAGAAGGGGAAGAGAGTCAAAATAGAGACTATTGAACTGCGAACTTAGTTTAGTCATTACATAAAACTCTTGCGAAAAATAGAGAACAAAGAGAGTTATTTATGACAGTGATGATAGGGAAAACCAGGGCAAGTTGTCATACAGGAAAGTTGTCACATGTTTAACCCTTGTGCATTCAAAAAAAAAAAAGTTATACATAGGTGCAAAATGGACAAAAAATGTCCATAAGGTTGCACAAGGGTTAAATGTTAGAATGTTATACACATTACTACAGTATATTTCGGACAAAACAATGTTTTTTGATATTTCTTATGCTTGCATTGTGAATTATTTTCTTCATAATTGTTGTAGTGTTTACATTAAGCTGAAAATGCAAATAAAGGTAAGTTTCCATTGTGACAACTTACCTAATTCAATGTGACAACTAGCCCCGGTCTTAAAGGGTTAGTTCATGTCGATCTACACCCGTAAGACCTTTGTTCATCTAATGAACACAAATTTATATTTTTGATGAGCCCTCACTGAGCTATCGGATTTCTATTGCCAACAATGTCACTGGATGTTCAGTCTTTAGTACCTTTCAAGATCCAGAAAGGTACTAAAGACATATTTAAAACAGTTAATGTTAGTTCAGTGCTTCAACCTTAATATTACAAAGTGACAAGAATACTTTTTGTGCGCCAAAAAAACAAAATAACAACTTTTCAACATATCTAGTGATGGGCGATTTCAAAACACAAGCTTTACGAATCTTTTGTTTCAAATCAGTGGTTCAGATCACATAAACGAAGCCTTGTTTACTGACTTTGGCGTATCACGTGACTTTGGCGCTCCGAATCACGGATTTGAAACAAAAGATTGGTAAAGCTTTGAAGCAGTGTTTTATTAGTGTTAGAAATTGTTGAAAAGTCGTTATTTTGGGGGGTTTTTGGCGCACAAAAATTATTCTCATCATTTTTTGGGTGAACTAACCCTTTAAGATTGTGTGTTTCAGCGTTTTATTATTTTCATGCTCTCAGTGTTTCATCATGTTTGCTTCATCTGAATTCTCTTATTCAGACATGAAAATACAAAACTAAAGGGACACACTACATTGAAAGTCCTTTGATTGGTCTCAATAGTGTTGCACTCGACATTAAAGGTGCCATCGAAGGTTTTTTTTACAAGATGTAATATAAGTCTAAGGTGTCCCCTGAATGTGTTTGTGAAGTTTCAGCTCAAAATATATATTTTTAATTTTTTTTTTTTATTCATTTTTTTAACTGCCTATTTTGGGGCATCATTAACTATGCACCGATTCAGGCTGCAGCCCCTTTAATTGCTCGCTCTCTCCGCCTTCTCCCGAGCTCTCGACTCTATCATTGCATAAACAAAGTTTACACAGCTAATATAACCCTGAAAATGGATCTTTACAAAGTGTTTGTCATGCATACTGCATGCATACATCAGATTATGTGAGTATTGTATTTATTTGGATGTTTACATTTGATTCTGAATGAGTTTGATAGTGCTCCGTGGCTAAAGCTAACGTTACACACTGTTGGAGAGATTTATAAAGAATGAAGTTGTTTATGAATTATACAGACTGCAAGTGTTTAAAAATGAAAATAGCGACGGCTCTTGTCTCCGTGAATACAGTAATAAACGATGGTAACTTTACCCACATTTAACAGTACATTAACAACATGCTAACGAAACATTTAGAAAGATAATTTACAAATATCACTAAAAATATCATGATATCATGGATCATGTCAGTTATTATTGCTCCATCTGCAATTTTTCGCTGTTGTTCTTGCTTGCTTACCTAGTCTGATGATTCAGCTGTGCACAGATCCAGATGTTAATACTGGCTGCCCTTGTGTGATGCCTTGAACATGAGCTGCATATGCAAATATTGGGGTCATACATATTAATGATGCAGACTGTTACGTAACAGTCGGTATTATGTTGAGATTCGCCTGTTCTTCTGAGGTCTTTTAAACAAATGAGATTTATATAAGAAGGAGGAAACAATGGAGTTTGAGACTCACTGTATGTCATTTCCATGTACTGAACTCTTGTTATTTAACTATGCCAAGGTAAATTCAATTTTTAATTCTAAGGCACCTTTAATGCACAGAAACTCCGTTGAGGTAGGCTACTGACTGGGCTGTGACAGACAGCCTCCAAGTTCATTTAGGTCTGGCTCCCCATGAAAATAGTGAAGCACATTGTTGGAGGGCTGGAGAAACTCCGCCCCGCAGATATCCGGTGTCAGATCAGCCCTGGTGGAATGCGGCGGAGAGAGAAAATTCTTTCACCTCCAAACTTCCTCATCAAGCGTGTCTGACGCTCTTTGCTCTCTTCCTTGACCCTATGAAAGACAAAACTTCACCGCTCACATGTAAGTTGAATCTCGCAGAATTTATCGCGGAAAGTTTGTGTAGTGGAACGGTTTTTATTTAAATGTCGGTCATGAGGAGGCATCTCTAGGTGCGTTACCTTAGGGGCAGTGACCCTTTTTTAACACCGTGTTCATATCTATATTGATTTAGTCTGATAAGGGCACTTGGCCTTGCCTTTGCCAAATATATGAAACGCTAGTCAGTCTCGGCTTTCACAAGAGACTTGTCAGGATTTACTGCACAATGAGAACGTCAGCGGAAATTAAAGGTTTGTACTAGTTTCAATAACATATTAATCATAATAAACCGGTGATATGTGTATATTACCCATATAGTTAATATAGCGATTTATTCAAACATCTGGAAGATGGCAACGAGCCGATCAAAGTATACCATTAGTTTAAGCAACGTAAGCATGCATATTAGGCTAAGTGAATGTTCATTACATCCTTCATGTTGTGTCATGCTTACTTGCACTGTATCATGAATGATGTCTAAAGTGTCACAATAAAATAGCCTTTTTGGGATGTATGCATTATATAGGCTATCTTTATTCAATTAGGCTACTGTTGTTCGGTGCTACTATACTAATTGTCCTTAGATAGCGTGAAAACAGCTGGACTCGAATGTATTTTGTTTGTAAACTAAGCTTTGGGACAGTTCAGTGCCATAATAGTCTGCTGGGGTATGACATTGCGTAACTGTGGCAAACTAGGGCTTTTTATGATCTGACACGGGCTCTAAATGACAGAAGGAAAGAATGCAGACGAATGCTTGAATTTTCCTAGAAGCAAGTTAACGCAGTGAAGTGCGACTCATTTCCGCGAATCGGTTCTTACGAACAGGTAGTTTTGAAAACCTGTTCAAAAAGAGATTCAGACTTTTTTACGTCATATTACATTTCATGTGCACATATTCAACGTTTTATTTATAGAGATGTCTATTATAATTGCACGTATCCCAGTAACTTAGGCAACTTTTCGTCTCACAAGTCAAATTAGGCTACTATCACTCTTCT
Source organism: Chanodichthys erythropterus (assembly GCF_024489055.1). NCBI lineage: Eukaryota > Metazoa > Chordata > Actinopteri > Cypriniformes > Xenocyprididae > Chanodichthys > Chanodichthys erythropterus. The sequence continues at coordinate 18,940,327 of NC_090240.1, forward strand.
CTCACTATAATCGGTTACATCTCTTTATTCAGACATGTCGACAGAGATGTTATTCATTTAATGAGTTTCGAGTTGACAGAACGGCTCGGACTGATTCAGTTTGATTCGTGACTGAACTGTTCGGACTTGTTTTGTAAACAGGTTCAGCCGATTCATTTGAAAGATCCGACACAAAAGAACGGTTCATTCGCCGTTAATCCAGTTAGTAGTTTTCCAGTGAGTCCTGAAGTTTGGCTCGAATCCCTTTGCTTTTGTCTCATTCATGCGTCATCTGTCACAACGAATAAAATGGCTCTTTGAGAGAAAACGTGAGGTAAAGATTGAAATAGTGAGCTGCAGTGGGATTCATTGACTTGTGCACTCGTGAATGGCAGTGGTTGCTTTTGGTCTGATGAATCAACCCGATCTGTCCAGGGGGGTATTCCAGAAAGCAGGTTATGTGACATGCCCAGGTATGTTTAAGGGTAAGTAACCTCAATTTTCGGTTCCAAAAACGGAGGTAACTTTCAGGGTATGTAGGCTAAGTAGCCATAGCAACTTACTCTCTAAACATAACCTGCTCCGGAGTTAGTTTACTTCAGAAGTGTTCAGCACAAATGATTGCACAACCACCAAATAGGTGGCCATGTGCACTAAGGATGTAAATAACCAGTAACCTCGAGTAAACAAGGTTTGGGTTAATCAACCGAGAGTTTAGGCTATGTTTGACAGCAAGATAACCTTGCTTTCTGGAATCCCCTCATGCTTTCTCTTTATTGTTGTTATACTGAACATAGTGTTTACATTGAGAACGTGCAGCAGGATTGGGTCTGTATTATGACAGGCAGCCAGGGTTTTTATTTATTTATTTAGTTAAAGAAAGGTGCAGTGTCTCATTGGCTCACGTTTTGTAGTACCCTTTTGACGTTCCTCACAACAGAACATGTAGTCCTACTCAGCTTGTTAGATCCGGGGAGATCTTGTTTTCAGCTGTCTGTATGTAGCATAACATCAGATTTTGGGGCGTGAAGTGCTCATGTACCCTTCACTTCACAGCTGGCCCCTCATAGACGTCACGGCTGACTCCTTCCAAACCTGTCAAAATTAGCTGCGGAACATACGCCAGACAACGCCCCCTCAAGCAGAGACTTGCGTCAGGACACGCCTCCTCTCTAAGAACACACACACAAAGCCACGCCTCTTGGTGGAACGCGATCTCTAGCTCCTCCCCTCCTTCGCTCCCTGCCTTTTAAATAGTTGGAACAGTAGTGTAGGAGTTCAGTAGCGCTTTGTGTCTTTTTGGTTACGGGCCCGGAGTGGAAAACTACAGCAATGACAATTCAAACGGAGACGAGCGTTCCAGCTCCAGACTTGACCTACTCTAAAACAAGAGGACTAGTTGCTAATCTCAGTGGTAGGCTTTGTTTTTCAGATGAATGGAATCTCTTGAGCCAACTTTAGTAAAGTAAGGGAAGAATATTAAGTGATCTTTCTTTTAAATTTATTTTTTTTTCTCTCTCTCTCTTTTGTGCAGCCTTTATGAAACAGAGGAAGATGGGACTGAATGACTTTATCCAGAAGCTTTCCACAAACTCTTATGCATGCAAGCAGTAAGTTTAGTTTATGTAAATATGTAAAGAAATGTAAAGTTGTTTTTTCTGCTTTGATATTTTTTGTTGCAAAAATTATAATTATTTTCAAAATATACAATTATAGCTATTATACATTCAGCTAAAGGCATAAAATGCATTTATTTTGCTGTTATTTACTAAATTGTCCTTGTTAAAACTTTGCATCTGATCATCAATCTCTAATCTTGCAGTCCTGAGGTCCAGTCCATCTTGAACTTGACACCTCCACAAGATGCTGAACTGATGAACAGCAACCCTTCCCCACCGGTATGTTGTTTGGCCATTTAAAAAAGCATGTGTGAATATGCATCTTTCTGCAAAACAATGTCTGAATCATATTCGTCTAATCATCTCACTCTCTCCTCTCCAGCCAAGTCCTTCTCAGCAGATAAACCTCGGTCCTTCTTCAAACCCCACGGCCAAACCGTCGGACTTTGACTTCCTCAAGGTCATCGGAAAAGGCAGCTTTGGCAAGGTTCTTCTGGCCCGCCACCGCAGCGATGAGAAGTTCTATGCAGTCAAGGTGCTGCAAAAGAAAGCCATCTTAAAGAAAAAAGAGGTATGGGATCATATAAAGCAATGCGTCAAGCAGTTATATGTAGAATGCATTGGTTGCATAGGCACCCTGAAGTATGTTAGACCTCTTATCATGACCTCTAACCTCAGGAGAAACACATCATGTCTGAGCGCAACGTGTTACTGAAGAATGTCAAGCATCCTTTCTTGGTGGGCCTGCATTACTCCTTTCAGACTGCTGATAAACTCTACTTCGTACTGGACTACATTAACGGAGGAGAGGTGCGTAATTTAATTTGCATTGTTTTTAAGAAGTTACACAGCAGATAGTTGAATATTTGGTCACACTTTAGATTAGGGTTCAATTCTCATTATTAACTACGACTTTTGCCTCAATAAACTCCTAATTACTGCTTATTAAGGTAGTTGTTTAGGTATTGGGTAGACTTAAGGGATGTAGAATATGCAGAAATATTTGCTTCATAAGTACTAATAAACAGCCAATATCCTAGTAATATGCATGCTAATACACAAATAGTTAATAGTGAGAATTGGACCCTAAACTAATGTGTTATATGAATGGAAACACTACTTTTGGCGAGAACATGCTAAAAATTATTTTTCTATTTATGGAGCTGTGGTGTGCCAACTTTTTGTGTAATTCTAGTAGAACAATATTGACAAGAAAGTAGAATAGTCGAAGGAGACAGTGAGGTAGATGCAGACAGAAAAGGGATATCCTGTCATGAGAAGCAAAGAGGAGCGGCTGGGCTCTGAATAGGAAACTCTCCTCAGGAAATGGCTGGGAGGGGAAAGTGTGTGAGGTGGGGGGAGCCAGATTTAGCAGCTGTGGTGGTTTAGACTCGGTCTAACTCAACAGACATCTCTGGGGGGGGGGTTACGTTCTCATTTCCTGCCATTGTTCAGGATTGCAGAGTCTAGAAAGCCTTGATTAAGTATGCTATTCAGGATATGGAATTCACAGTTTAATCTTTAATCTCTTTGTCTTTCCATAGCTGTTCTATCACTTGCAAAGGGAGCGATGCTTTCTGGAGCCACGTGCGCGGTTCTATGCAGCCGAGATTGCAAGCGCCTTGGGGTACCTGCACTCGCTGAACATCGTGTACCGAGACCTGAAACCCGAGAACATTCTCTTGGATTCGCAAGGACACATCATCCTGACCGACTTCGGCCTGTGCAAAGAGAACATAGAACCCAATGGAACGACATCAACATTCTGTGGAACACCAGAGGTAAATGGTGCACACTTTTATTTATATACGGCGGCTGCTTTCAAACAACGCAGTTGCATTTGCAGTCAATGTGCGAGCTCGTCTTGATGTTTTTCCTTTTGTCTTGCAGTATTTGGCACCTGAGGTGTTACACAAGCAGCCGTACGACCGGACAGTGGACTGGTGGTGTTTGGGTGCAGTGCTGTATGAAATGTTATATGGCTTGGTGAGTAATTTCAGCAAAATAAATGCATTTAATTGAACGTGTTTAAAGGGTTAGTTCACCCAAAAATGACATTTCTATCATTAATTACTCACCCTCATGTCGTTCCAAACTCGTAAGACCTTCGTTCATCTTCGGAACACAAATTAAGATATTTTTGATGAAATCCAGGAGGTATCTGAACCACACATAGGCACCTTTCAAGGCCCAGAAAGGTAGTAAAGACATGGTTAAAATAGCCCATGTGACTACAGTGGTTCAACCTCAATGTTTTGAAGCGACGAGAATACTTTAACAATAATTTTATTCAACAGTTTCTTCTCTTCCTTGTCAGTCTCTTATGAAAGAAATTTCATTTTTGGGTGAACTAACCATTTAACTAATTAGCTTGAATTGAATTGGAATTGAATTGAGTGCTTTTTACATGATTGCTGACTGTTTTTATGGTTTCTCCACAGCCTCCGTTCTACAGCCGTAACACAGCAGAAATGTACGATAACATCTTGAACAAGCCACTGCAGCTTAAACCCAACATATCTAATGCTGCCAGACACCTGCTGGAAGGCCTGCTGCAAAAAGACCGAACCAAGAGACTGGGCTTCACTGACGACTTTGTAAGTGTGTTTGAATTTTAGCACAATGTATATATATATATATAATTTGCCTTATTATATTTGCCTTAATATATTAAATAGCAATTTGTTGCTCTTATATCTAATCTATCTTCTGTTTCACTTTTATAGACTGAGATCAAGAACCACATGTTCTTCTCTCCCATAAACTGGGATGATCTAAATGCCAAGAAGCTCACGCCACCCTTCAACCCTAACGTGGTACGTTCCACTGCTCTTCCCGTTTGACTTTGGGTTATGACCACATTGCACTGGATGTTAGAGATAAAAACGACCTAGTCATGCTGGCATGATTTCTGATAAGAGAACGCACAGCTGAATCCAGCAATGCAAATATTGCTACATCTGATCAGTTTGTTTTATGTCATTTTGTTGTTTCAGACGGGGCCTAGCGACTTGCGACACTTCGACCCCGAGTTTACCGACGAGCCGGTGCCAAATTCAATCGGCTGCTCCCCGGACAGCGCTCTAGTCACAGCTAGCATCACTGAGGCGGCCGAGGCTTTCCTGGGATTCTCTTACGCCCCTGCCATGGATTCCTACCTGTAGCCCATCGACGCAGAAACGCCATCCCATAGACCTGTAGCTCATTACCATGGAAGCACTGTCCCATGGAATCACACCTGTAGTGCATCACTATGAGAAAAGAAACCCTGTCTCATTTCCCTGCCTCCAGATAGGGGGCATTTGCACATGGCATATGGCAGCTCAAAAGGCCTTTGTTAAAAGGCCTGAGTTTTACACATTAAAAAAAAAAAGACTTGTCATCTTCATCGTCTGCATCCAAATGCACGATTTCTCCTCCGCTTTCACCCCGGGTTGTGTCAGTTGGGGGAAAAAGAAAGAGAGAAGATTGATGCTGATGGACGTTTATGTACTTTTCCTTTCTTGAGATTTATTTCCATCTTATTTACTTTAATAGGATTGTCTGTGCTAGACTTCATTGTTTTGGATAGATTGAATGTGTGTGTATGTGCCTTCATTTTAACACCCCTTCACACATGTTTGTTTAATCAAAATCATGTGATCTGGCATCTCAGTCTGTGTCAGATATAAATACAGTCAACATGACGCTAAAACCACTAAAATATATCAGCATCTGATGTTTCTGTGATCTTTCAGTTTTGCATCTGGGATCAAGTTGCACATTTATCTTCCTAATTTAAAGAGCACTTCCTTTATTTGTGTTTTTCTTGTTCTTTTGACTTGAGCAGAAGGTGCTAGAGGAATGTGCTGCTGGTGTTTGTAGATAAGCACCTGGACCAAGGAATACGACGTCTCTGTCCCACCTTAGTCTTCCTAGGATGTACAGTAATCGTACAGCTCAGAAATGGGCCAGTTTGTCTGAACATCACATTCCATTGAATAAGACTTTATGGTTATTTAAGTTTGTTTGTATATTTTAAGGTCTATGTATTAGTTTTAATGTATATGGAACAAAAACCTAATGTATGCTTATATGTAACTATAAATGTACTGTAAAATTGTAAAATGTTTGAATCATGTGACCTTGTTTGGTTCGCAATAAAACTTTATGGTTATTTTTCCCCAAAACAACCTTTGCATCTTTGTTTTTTTTCCTGTGGAAGACAATAAGTAGATGAAACTATAACATTGGGTCATGTAATTTAACAAAACGTAAATCGTCATTGCTTACCTCAGCTGATCAAAGGTCGCTTTTAGTACAGTGTTGTGCGTCACTGTCCCAAACCAGTGCTCACACCACCCCTGCACATTGAACTCCGTCTTTAACCAAGCATAATTCAAATTTCTCTGACAGCTGTCAATGTTTGCATGTATTAACTGCGGCTCCTGGAACTGCTTTTCTGAGACCCTGTGTAATGGCCTGAGCAAGTTCACCAGAAACGCTGTGCCTGAGGCCTTAAACTAGGTCACGCATCAGCGAAACGACCGGTAGTTTGTTAAAAGTAAACCTGAGTATTGCTTAAAAGAGATTTTAGAGATACACAGGAAATGATTAGCTGTAAAGATACTTTGGCTTTAAACAGGCCAGCGTGGCTATGTGACTGATAATGAAAGGTTACTAAATATAAAACTTATCAAAAACATGCAAATATGAGATGTGGTATCATAAAATCTAACAGAAATTTGTTTGTCTTATATGGGACAACATTGCATTGGACTAAACTAATGAAATGGGTCATACACATATTTCAGCCTAGATATTCCATGGTTAACTGTAAGTGGTATTATTGGATAGTGTAAGCTTTTAGAAACAACGCAGCCACAAAGCGAAAAACCAAGTAAAGTGTGATTCCATAGCTGAAGAGTTTCAAACTTCCGCTGGCATTCATATCAGCACAAAAATTGTGCGGCGGGAGCCGAGCAGCTGCATGCAAGCCTCACATAAAAAGTATAATGCGAAGTGGCGGATGGAGTGGTGTAAACAGTGTTGGGGAAAGTTACTTTTAAAGTAATGAAATTACAATATTGCATTACTTAGTTCCTTTTTATGGAAAGTAATGTGTTACATTACATTACTTTTTTTCATCTGGGCTGGGCTGTTTGTTTGTTTTTAAAACAACAAAAAAAGTTCTATTTTTGGCAAATGTTAAGGCCCTTTCACACCAAAAGTTTGAATAAGCCTCAGGCTGAAGAAAATGCACATTCACGCCTGTACAGTAGAGGGCGCAGCTCAAACAAACCAACACTGGGTGTAAAGCCGCCACCAGTGTTGCCAAGTTTGTGGTTTTCCCGTGGAATTGGGCTACTTTACACTGTTTTTCATGTCCGCGGGCTGAATCGACCACAAATACTGCGATTAGCCCTTGAATGCGAGTTCGCATTTTAGGACTTCCGGTTCCACCGCTGTAAAGTCTATGGGGTTTTTTTATGGGTTTTTGCTAAATCGCCTGAAATAAGGTCTGTGGTTAACAAAGCCTCTAAATATTTTCATGTTTTGATCTATGACATAAAACACACCAGTTATAACCCACTTGTGATTTTTTAAAAACTTTATTGCATCTTAAAAATGGCGGTTGCTAACAAGTTGCTAAAAGGGATTACTTCCTTTGGCGGGGACTTTAGACGTCATCATTAAAAACAGGACATTTGGACAGAATTTCTCATAAAAAAGTGGATAAGTATTCATACACAGCGCAGATCATAATCAGCGAGCATGTTTTTAAATAAAGATGTTTTCTAAATAAAGTTTGAGGACGCTTAGTGGTGACGTTGATCCGCGACCATGGTGTGCTGTAGTCCGTTTATAGCCTACTGTTAGCCTTTTATATCTGACGACTTTATTTAGGCTTCAAAATCTATAAATGTTGTGTTAACTTGTAAAGATTATCTTAATAGACAAAACACAACCCTTTGTTAAACACAGAGCTTATTTTTTGCGATTTTCCAAAAGTCTATGGGAAAAATGCATAGGCTTTTGATCGAGGGAACCCGTGTGCTGCTAACTTCCGGGTTGGCCTACAAAAACACATCATCCCTGAGGCACTCTAGTTTTTTTGTAATTTGATGAAAAGCTAATACAATACTAAAGTATAGTGTTATAAATGTACATCATTTTTTTTTAAATTAAAATATAAAAAACTTTGCAAGATTTACAATGGTGATGACCATTAAAACGTGTCATCACAGTCTGTGAAAAGGGTCCATTGGGCTTGTTTTGAAGAGCAATCGGGCAGTTTTTGTTGTGAAAACCTGGCAACCCTAACCACCACTGGAGCAGTGGAAACATGTTCTGTGGAGACACAAATCATGCTTCTCTGTTTGGCAGTCTGATGGGCGAGTCTGGGTTTGGTAGATGCCAGGAGAACATTACCTGCCTGACTGCACTGTGCCAACTGTAAAGTTTGGTGAAGGAGTGATAATAGTATGGGGCTGTTTTCAGGGGTTAGGATAGGACACTTGCCTCCAGTGAAAGGAAATTTGAATGCTTCAGGCAGCATACCAAGACATTTTGGGCAACGCATGCTTCCAACTTTTTGGGAACAGTTTGGGGAAGACCCTTTTTCTAGCAGGACTGCACCCCAGTGCACAAAGCAAGGCCCATAAAAACATGGTTGGATGAGTTTGGTGTACAAGAACTCCACTGGCCCATACAGAGCCCTGACTTCAACCCAATCGAACACCTTTGGGATGAACCATAGTGGATGAACTGGAATGGAGATTGCGAACCAGGCACTTAACCTCACAAATATTCTGCTGGATGAATGGGAAAATATTCCAACAGAAACACTCCAAAATCTTGTGGAAAGCCTTCCCAGAAGAGTGGAAGCTGTTATAGCTGCAAAGGGGGGACTATCTCCATATTAATGATATGTATTTAGAATGCAAAGTCATTATAGTTAGGTGTCTCAATAGTTTTGTTGATAGATAGATAGATAGATAGATAGATAGATAGATAGATAGATAGATAGATAGATAGATAGATAGATAGATAGATAGATAGATAGATAGATAGATAGATAGAGTTAAAATCTGAGATCTCTTGTCCACTAGCGCCCCCCAGTGTTACTTTAAAAAAAGCCACATTTGTTTTTTTGACTAAGCATGATTTGAAGCCAAACCTTCAACAGAATTCAATAAAATGTCTTGATATGATGATACATGCATGCAAATATACACATAAAAAAGTTGTTCTATGCACCATATTTTGTTTGAGCTTTTTATTTCTGTTCACTTTCAGATTTGTGTTCCATCAATGTGTTTGCATTTGCTTTGGGTTTCCAGCATGGAGGGAGGTTTGTATTTATTTATTTATTGACTGATTGTGATGATTTGTAAAGATTTTCACCTCCACTTAATCAATTTAAGAAATAATGATTAAAAAAAAACTAGCCAAACTGAGTCAAAGTTTGTGTCAAACTTGTCACTCTTTCGTGTAATTGCAGTTCTCTGGCCAGTAGATGGCACTATATCATCAAAGAAAGCTGTTCTGGAAACAACACTTTTTTTTTCATAAATTGAAAAAAAAAAAAACATGCCTAGGTGGTGCTATTATTCTCGAAATCATGGCATGTGAATTCATTAGCACTACATAACAGTACAGTTATGTCTATATGTGTATGGAAAAGACACAGCTGCTACACCACAGCAGATACAGTGTCTGATGACTCAAACTCATCTTATCTGTGACACAGCAGACCGCCATGTCAATGTCAGCAGCATTATCACAACCATAAATTAACTTTCAGTCAGATTAAACATTATATAATGTATTTATGCATACATTATGTAATCTGGATTATATATTTAGATATTATTATAACCTATTAACATGTAATGAGATTAGATAAACTGCTAATTATATAGGTGAATTTAAGATAATTTGGCCACTTGATGATTAATTAACTCTACTGAAGATCCATTTTACGGCAGGCTTATATTCTAATATGTAGAAGTGTAAAATTGCATTTTGCATCTATGCATGCAATGGTGTTCTGAAATGAGGAGGCAAAGTCCATACAGTTTTATTTAATTTTTTTTAATTGTTAATATATAAATCAAATGTAAATTCATGTCCCAGTTGCACTTAATGTGGTCACATTTTCCTGGTTAAATAAACATTACACCATAAAAGAGAAAACAAATTCAATTCTATGTTGTATTTTAACATTAACTACCCTATGTATTAATGTACTATTTATTTACACCAAGTATAAATCTCATCAATTTAGTTTTTTAAAGCATTTTACATCTATTCCAAAATAATAACTAAAGCCAGTAACAATTTAATATATTTTATTTGTGAACTGATGTTCAGCTGTTCAACAGTCATCTTGTTTCCGGATCATCAGTCATCAAGCTCGGTAAACGCTAGACACGAAGATTTACCTTAAATTTTATCAAGCTGATTGTTCACTAAAACCCCCTTACAGTCATCATGTTTTCAGGCCATTTCAAGTTATATATTACCGCTTTATGTCATGTCAAAATCAAAGTGGCTGAGTTATTTACTTTTTAATTAGTCTTCCCATTAACGCCTTAATGTTGTTCATTCAAACCAATTTGCGAATGTGGAACATGCACGAAAACAAGAGGCGGGGTTTATCCCAAGAACCAATCATATCCAATCATAACCAGTCATATCCAATCATAGCGCGATGGAGGCATTGCCTCCTCTCACATGACTTTCCCCCATTCATTCTCAATTACCCCCCACCAAACCCACTGCTCCTTTAGGGGGTCTGTTAAAAGTCAATGGGCTCAGGGGAGGCAAGAGAGACTCGGTGTCCTGCTGCAACTTTGCCTGCTGGTGCCGCTGTTGGACAGCGTTACTTTAGAAAAACAAGTGATTTATACACTTTTTAATGTCACATTTTGTACTATTTGCATTTTTATATTTGTAATATGGATTATTTTCTCATCCAATTTTTTCAGGAGACTCCCTTGCCTCCTCAAGGCCTCATTTAGACAAAATAAATGATCATGAAGGATATTCTGTTATCAAGTGTTTCATTAGGCCTATATATATGATGTAACGCATTACGGTACAAAATTGGTAAGAATGAAAAAGCAGGAAAAACGGTATAAAAATTACTTGAGGCGGTGTGAGTTCTATGACTCCTGCTTTTTTGTTATTTATTTTTGTTGTTGTTTTTTAAGCATTTTGACTTTAACTAACTTGCAATTATCTCTTCAAACTTCTGACAGTAGATGACCTGAAAAAAAATCCCAGTTAACAATTGTTGGTTCCCAGACCAGAACATTCTGGGAAAAAAGAACGTTAATAAAGAACATACAGAGAACATTCCCATTTGGTTCCCAAAATAACCAAACGGGAACCACAGGGAGCGTTCTGTGTTTGCTCACTTTAGGCCTATGACTGTTCCAGCTATTGCACAGCAAATGTTCTACTCCAGCTAGGGTATCTGCAAAATCAAATTGAAGGCTATTAAGGACTTGCACAAATACAATTAATACCATATGGGTAGGCAATGGATATGGTCAGGCCTAATCTCAGATCATCTCCCCTTATGATGATCTCGATTTGTGTTGTTATGGAAACATTTATTATTTGGTATTTTGGATTGGTTTACCTGTAAAAAAAATATATATATATTAAAAAAATCAGGATATAAAAAAGTATCCTAAACCGTAAAATGACTGTGAAAACCACTAGGCCTATTTAAACAGTTTAGAGTTAAAATACAGGCTTTGACCAAATAAATAAATAAATAAAATAATAAACCGTACTATGCATTTCAGTCTTTAAACATTTTTTTAAAACAAAAGGATGAGTCAAAATTATAAATTATTGTTTATATTCCACTGGTTAGCAACTGTGTGTGTGCTGCGTAAAAATGTGGGTTGGATTTTGCAGTTGGCTTAATGAAAATACAAATTTACAGTCTGACAGTCGTTTGTGGAACAGTAGAAATGTAACAGTTATTGGAATGCCGAATTTCTCTTTGCAGTGGTATAAACCCTCCCTGGTGAAAAAATACTATAGTAATTTATAGTAAATACTATACTGTTTTTGGACCATATTATAGTTGAATTCATTTGTTGTGGTACACTGTAAAAAAAATCCCAGTAAAATTTATGGTAAAAAAACGGCAGCTGTGGTTGCCAGAACTTTACCGTAAAAAATACAGTAGCAACGTAAAAAAAAAATCTGTTAAATTTACGGTAAAATAATGTATTTCATTAACTGATATAATGTTAATTTACCAACCTAATGAAGTACTAATATCTGTTTTGTACCTTTATAATACGCTAACAGTCACCAAACACAGTGGTGATGAGAGTCACATGATGAATCAAAGTTCATCACAAGCTGAGGAGGACAATACTAATATATAGAAGGAGCACACAGTGTCATTCACACACACACCAAACACCATCATGGTAACATGCATGAAATTTTAAAAATGCAATAAACATTAATTTAACAACATTAGATGTAACATAAAACCCTAATGTACATAACGGATTAGAAAAAAATGAGAAAAACTAAGAAGAAACAGTTATTTCAACAAAATCAAATGTGAAGTGTCACGCAGGGAATTGTGGGAATGTCAATTTACGGTTTTTCACTGTAAATTTTACAATGAATTGTTATTTTTCACTTCCAAAAACTGTGAATTTAACGGTATTTTACCGTAAAACTACATTAAATGTACCGTTAGATCTATTACAGTTATTCACCATATATAGTAGGGAAACTTTCTGTAAACCAATTGAGAGTTTTTCACAGCAGCATTTTTACAGTCTTTTACTGTTAAAATCACGGTCATTTTTTACAGTTGCTGTGATAACAACTATAGTAATGTAAACAAATTACCCAAAAATAAGTTTTCTACAACTATATGGGTATATTATACTACAATATACACTACTGTTTACTGTAGTTAAAACTAAAGTATACTACAGTATTTATTACAGTTTATCAGTTCACTATCGTATGCTGTAGCATTCATTAACAAAGTGTTGTAATATACAATAATAACAATTTACTATAGTATGATTAAAAAACACTAGTATTTACTATAAATTACTATATTATTGTTTCCACCTGGGCTGGTATAAACACCAGTGTCATAATTCAACAATCGACAATCGCTTAAATCGGTCTTAAAGTTTACCCAATAATGAACTCACCCTCATGTCGTTCCACACCCGTAAGACCTTCGTTTATCTCCGGAACACACATTAAGGCCACATTCATACAGCAGCAGAATACGGTTGTCAGTCCTGTATTAATACAGTTACGTTCACACAGAGTACGGTTATTTACGGGAGTGACAACCGCATTCTATATCCGAACTCACACCCAATAAATTTTCAGGACTCACATCCGCATTCTCGGAATTTTTGCGCTTTGTGAACAGAACCGGACTGGAAAAGCCGCTCTAACTTACTGCGACAGAGATATGAGCTGTGTGTTATCTGCAGGTGTTAGATCCAATCACTGTTCTCCACCGGAGCGGCTCCCGTTGGTTTTTGTGTTTCTTTTCCAAATTCAAATGCCGTTTCATGCGCGAGACGTCGCAAAGTCCGTGACACGCGAGTGCAGCGGTTAAAGACTCCGGCTAGCGCGTGTTTACATGCTGCTGTCGGTTACTCAAGTTTTGATGGATGAACTCGCGGTTCAATTAGTCTCTTGTCATGTCAAAAATGATAATACTTTTCAGTTTTATGGACGTCGCCATCTTTAATATTACGTTGGTCACTGTCGTCATGGTTAGTTACTAAGAGAATACGGGCTTGCTGCACGTTCATACAGACAGTGTTCCAGATGCTAGTGTGAACGAGACATTTCAAGACTCACAAATCAATCCCAAAAACTGACAGTGTGAACGTGGCCTAAGATATTTTGATGAAATCCGAATTTCGTTGCTTTCAATGGAGGATAAACAAATTTCGGATTTCATCAAAAAATATTTTAATTTGTGTTCCGAAGATGAACGAATATGTGGGTGTGGAACGACGTGAGTTCATTTTTGGGTGAACTAACCCTTTAACGACCCCGATTCATTAACAAATCGCTCAGGTTTTGTGAACCGGTTCATTTATTCATAGAAAAGATTCAATTTAAGGGAACTGAACTCCGGCTCCTGAACAAATCGGACACCGCAACAGCATGCGTTCGTAATGTGTGTGGTGGTCAGTCACCACATTGTTAAGTCCAAACCATTATTTAATAAAAAATTTATGAATAATTTATGAACACAGCCCAGTCAGAACCGCTTAGTTCTTCATCCCCTTCTGCTTACTTGACACTTTCAGTCTCGCTGTTTTGCATTGGTTAGTGTAGGCGGAGTTTAAGTCACTGTGCCTTCCAAAACAAGAAACGTGTGTCGACATAAGGACAGATAAGTTACTGCCACCCGGGAAGAAAGTCGAAGAGCTGCAATGATTTCATAGACAACATTCCCCATTACTGGCGTTAAAGAGGTAACAGGCGCATTAAAACGCGAACGCTCTGTTTGAATGATCTTGAGCTTTTACTTGTTGATCTGTACCAAGAGCAGTGGCACTGAGAAATCCAAGATGGTCAGTGGCTGTGCATTCCTGATTGGGACATGCTGTTATACTTGTAAATGTGTTAAAAGAGCTGTAAATACAGTTGTTGTTGTTGTTGTTGATGATGTATGTTGTGCTGCTCTCATTGGTGGCTTTGTTAGTCAGTATGAGCTTCCATGAACTAGAGAACCAGTCTGTGTTTTTTAGGAGTTAATTGCTTATTTGCTTATTATAGATATATTTCAATGCAGATCTTCTTACTAAGAGACAGACTATGTTTGAAAATGTTTCTATTAGTCTAATCCCAAATGAATATCTCCAGGGTTGTGAAGGTGTCATGGGAGAGGTTTAAAAAGTCCCGTACAAATGAGTTTCCTTAGTATAATTTTTCATTAGTAATATCATCGCTGATGAAATGCTGAATATATGTTATGAACCTATTGTTAAATAATTATTGTTTACTGTCCACCTACTGTAGTTGGACCACAACCCTTGAAGAACATGGATTTACCTGAAGAGTCCGTAAGGATGACTTCTGACCCTCAGAGCAAAACATTTCTACAGAGTCCAGATACACACATACATCTAGAGAAAAGCCCATCTGCAAAATCGGGTAAGTATTCTCTCACATAGGTAACAGAAGAAAAAAAGAAAAAAAAACCTTCCCATGTTTTTAGTTTTTGATGTCAAAGTCTGTGTGTCCAGTCAAACTTTACTAAAACAGGTCTTTCACTTGGTATAAGATAGCTGTGTAAAATAGGCAGGTCATCCATCCTTAATTTTCAAAAGAAATTTGATAATTAATTTAATTTGATAATTAATTTTGATAATTACTTTCATTTAAATACTTTAGTCTAGGGTCCAATTCTCACTATTAACTGACTATTAACTATGACTTTTGCCTCAATAAACTCCTAATTACTGCTGATTAGTTGATAAGTTTAGGTAAGGTATTGGGTATAGTAGTGTATTGGTAATAGGTAAGGTATTGGGATTAGTAGTTTGGGTTAGTGAAAAAGAAAATGTTGCCATTAATTTACCCTCATGTCGTTCTACACCCGCAAGACCTTCGTTCATCTACAGAACACAAATTAATATTTTTGATAAAATCCAATGGCTCAGTGAGGCCTCCATTGACAGCAAGATAATTAACACTTTCAATGCCTAGAAAGCTACTGAAGACATATTTAAAACAGTTCATTTGACTACAGTGGTTCAACTGTAAAGGTGCCCTAGAATTAAAAATTGAATTTTCCTCGGCATAGTTAAATAACAAGAGTTTAGTACATGGAAATGACATACAGTGAGTCTTAAACTCCATTGTTTCCTCCTTCTTATATAAATCTCATTTGTTTAAAAGACCTCCGAAGAACAGGTGAATCTCAACATAACACCGACTGTTATGTAACAGTCAGGATCATTAATATGTATGATCCCAATATTTGCATATGCCAGCTCATGTTCAAGGCATTACACAAGGGAAGCCAGTATTAACATCTGGATCTGTGCACAGCTGAATCATCAGACTAGGTAAGCAAGCAAGAACAATAGCGGAAAATTGCAGATGGAGCAATAATAACTGACATGATCCATGATTACATGATATTTTTAGTGATATTTGTAAATTGTCTTTCTAAATGTTTCGTTAGCATGTTGCTAATGTACTGTTAAATGTGGTTAAAGTTACCATTGTTTCTTACTGTATTCACAGAGATGAGAGCCATCGCTATTTTCATTTTTTAAACACTTGCAATCTGTATAATGCCTGAACACAACTTCATTCTTTATAAATCTCTCCAACAGTGTAGCATTAGCCGTTAGCCACGGATCACAGCCTCAAACTCATTCAGAATCAAATGTAAACTTCCAAACAAATACAATACTCACATAATCTGATGCATGCATGCAGTATGCATGATGAACACTTTGTAAAAAAGAATTTTGAGGGTTATATTAGCTGTGTAAACTTTATTTATGCACTGTTTAAGGCAAGCGCAAGCTCCGTGGGCGGGGAGCGTGAGCATTTAAAGGGGCTGCAACATGAATCAGCGCATTTCTAATTATGCCCCAAAATAGGCAGTTAAAAAAATTAATTAAAAAAATCTATGGGGTATTTTGAGCTGAAACTTCACAGACACATTCTTATATTACATCTTTTAAAAAACGTTCGATGGCACCTTTAATATTATAAAGCGACGAGAATAAGTTTTGTGCCTAAGGCATGTTGCCTTAGTTATGTAACAGTTATGTAATACAAACCATAACTAATGGAACCCCATTGTTACTACTTAACATTTCTTGTGACAGCTGTGATGTTGTAATCAATCAGTCATAAAGTCAAGTAATTAAAGTTTGATAGTCATTATAGTTAAAAATAGGTGATTAGTGTGCAGACTATTTCACCATTTATCTGGGAGGATTATAGAGTCTGCAATAAAGCAATTCATATGCTTGCCAGTGCTTACTTTATAGTTGTTTGTAGGACAGCATGGAACAAACCTCGAAAACCAAAGCCATTTTAGCATGTGTTTGTGTATTGTGATTTGCAGTAAACACAATCAGTCAAGTGATTCTGTGATGATGATGATTTTTGTTATGTACAATAACATTCCATATTCGTTATTTTGATTGCATACTGGCACTGTTTAATCTATATAGTAATTTGAGAGTCATATTAATGTATTTACATGCTGTCTTTCATATCTCTCTGTCTCTCTGTAGGTAATGGCACAGCTCTGGTGTTGTGTTCCGTGTCTGTGGCCTGCCTGAGTGGGTTGATGATGGGTTATGAGATGAGTCTGATATCAGGAGCTTTGCTTCAACTCAGGGATGTTTTGACTCTTTCCTGCCCAGAGCAAGAGCAAGTCGTTGGGTCTCTTCTGTTCGGAGCCTTCCTCCTCTCCCTGGGTGGCGGCACCATCCTGGACCGTTACGGACGGCGGTTCTCTATCATTCTCACTGCGCTTCTGTGTGTGTTGGGGACGCTTCTGAGTGTGTGTGTGGTGTCATTTTGGACGCTGGTGGTCGGGCGGATGTTGGTCGGCATGGCGGTAGCGCTGTCAGGCACAGCGTCTTGCCTGTATGCGGCGGAAGTGGCACCGTCCACCTGGCGTGGAAGGTGTGTGTGTGTATATGAGTTAATGGTAGTTTTAGGGATGCTGTTGGGTTTTGGACTGAGTTGGGCATTCGCAGGGGTCCCGGATGGATGGAGGTTTACATTCGGTGGCGTACTGTTTCCAGCTTTGCTGCAAGCCGGCATCATGCCGCTATTGCCTCAGAGTCCGCGTTTTTTGCTAGCTCAACAACGTGAGAAAGAGGCTTACGCCACTCTCCTCCGTCTCCGTGCAGGGATCAAAGGAGTGGACGCGGTGGAGGACGAACTTCGGGCTATTCGTCTGGCACTGGGGGCGGAGCGCCTGCACGGCTTCCTGGACCTCTTCCGTTCCCGTGACAACATGCTTCAGAGACTGCTTGTTGGCGCTGCTCTGGTTTTCTTGCAGCAGGCTACGGGACAGCCCAACATTTTGGCGTACGCATCAACTGTTCTTAGCAGCGTGGGCTTTCATGGGAACGAGGCAGCGACACTTGCGTCCACAGGGTTTGGTGTTGTTAAAGTGGGCGGGACCATTCCTGCAGTCTTCTTAGTGGACAAAGTGGGGCCTAAAGCCCTTCTGTGTGTTGGAGCCGTAATCATGACCTTGTCAACAGCAACTCTGGGGGCCGTTACTATGCAGAGCCGCACACATGTTTCCAGCCTATGCACGGGCTCCGTAAGTAAAGCAAACCTTACGATATTTGGGATGGGAGATGAGATTGACATGCAGACGAACACTCCACTGGGCTTATACCAGCCTTCCGATTATAAACTTCAAACCAAGCACAAATCCGATCCTTTCCTCACTAGCATTAATGACACTAAGGACCATTTGATTTTAAACTACACTTATGATCATAGGACAGTATTGATGGAACCGACTCAGGGTTCTGAGAAAGACAGTTCAAAAATTGCTCTTCAGCCTCTTCATGTTAATGAGGTGTCGCCCTCTCTGAAATGGATCTCTCTGGTCAGCCTGCTGGTATATGTAGCTGGATTCTCCATCAGCTTGGGACCAAGTAAGCCACTGTTCACACTGTCACATAAAAACAAACATTCCTGTTAAAGTGATAACTCACCATCATTTCATCATTTAATCACCTTCATGTCATTCCAAACCAATATGTCTGGCTTTCGTCTGTGGGTTGCAAAAGGAAAAGTCTGATTTGTGAATGAAATATTCAGACCGATTCATTGAAAGACTGATTTGTTCATGAATTGGACAACCCTTCTACTCTTATCTCTTAAAGGGTTAGTTCACCCAAAAAAATGTAATTCTGTCATTAATTACTCACCCTCATGTCGTTCCAAACTTGTAAGACCTCCGTTCATCTTCGGATCACAAATTAAGATCTTTTTGATGAAATCCAAGAGCTTTCTTTAACCACTTTCAAGGCCCAGAAAGTTTGTAAAGACATCGTTAAAATAGTCCACGTGACTACAGTGGTTCAACCTTAATTTTATGAAGCAATGAGAATACTTTTTGTGTTCAAAAAACAAACAAAAATAATAGAGCTGAGACAATAAATCAATTCATCTCAATTCGTGGATCGATTCTGAGATTTTCCGAATGTATCGCTATTCTCTTTCAAATCGATTCTGAGCTTAATTTTTAACAGCTTTTAATCGCATACTCAAATGTTCAGGAAGAAGAGAGCGCTCGTGCATTAAGCTATTTACTTGCACCTCAGAATGCTTTTATGACGCAAGATTAATTTAAAACAGCCCACTGCAAACACCCTTGTAATTCGCTTCAACCATTTCAAAATTTATGAATGATTCGATTTGAGAGAGAATCGTGATGCATTCGGAAAATCTCAGAATCGATCAAGAATCATTTCTCGATTCGCGATTCAACAATTTATTGTCTTTATTCAACAATTTCTTCTCTTTCTTCTCTTCCCTTCCAGGTTCTATGTCAGAACACCGGCTCATTATTGGTCAGCTCCTGTGTCAGCATCACACACATGCATCATGGTGCTTACGTGCACAGCGTCGGCCAATACTGAGCCGGTGTTTGGACGTAGAACTCTGAAGCGCTGCACTGTGTTTACTATGCAAAGAGTGTTGGAGACTGACACGGAAGAGAAGAAATTGTTGAATTAATTTTTGTTTGTTTTTTGCTCACAAAAAGTATTCTCACTTCATAACATTAAGGTAGAACCACGTGGACTATTTTAACAATGTCTTTACTACCTTTTTGGGCCTTGAAAGTGGTAATAACGCTGCAGTCTATCGGATGTCAGAAAGCTCTCGGATTTCATCAAAAATATCTTAATTTGTGTTTCTGAAGATGAACGAAGGTCCTATGGGTTTGGAGCGACATGAGGGTGAGTAATTAATGACAGAATTTTCTTTTTTGGATGAACTAACACTTTAACAGCTCTGACCGGATCATTGAATCAGTGAGTTGAAACTCAAGAATCATTTCAGATCTGATTTGTTGAACAAATCATCAGACCAATTAATTGAAAAGTTCAACCTCAATAGAATGATTTATTCATGAATTGCACATCGCTACTACTCTCATCTCTTAACTGCTGTGACCAGATCATTGAATCAGTGAGCTGTACTTGAGAACTGGATCAGCTCAATTTGTGAACGAATCATTCAAACTGATTCATTAAAAAGATCAGACTCAAAAGAGTGATTCTTTTATGGAGCTTCATAGTCACAATTCACTTCCATTACAATATATTGGAAAAAGTTGATGATGATTTTCAAAGAAAAATCAGAAAGAAAGAAAGTCATACAGGTTTGAAAAATCTATTCTTTTAATGACGCATTTCTGTAAAAAGCTTATTTTGCACATTTTTCATTTTTATAAGCTGTCCTTTCTTTCTCTCACTTTTTTAACCAAACATATTTCTGCCTGTGTAATCGTCTATCTTTAGTGGTTCATGTGGTTTTGAGTGCGATCTTTCCGACTGGCATCCGTGGAAAGGCTGTGTCTGTCATCTCTGCTTTTAACTGGGCCACAAATTTGCTCATATCGATGACTTTCCTTACCATGACAGGTAACACACACACACACACACACACACACACACACACACACACACACACACACACACACACACACACACACACACACACACACACACACACACACACACACACACACAGAGGTTATTTACAGATATTAGATCAATAGATCATCATGACCCAAGTTTTATTGCAGGGTGCAGTCAGTGTATTTATTAGTACCTGGCCTCTGAAGTTCGTCCAATAAAACCTTGAAGATTAAGGCTCTATTTCTCAATTTAGATAAGTGGTTAATTTGTCCATTCTCATGTGGTCAGGCTTAGTAGTTGCTGATTTGATGCTTTTTAACTCTGGGACACTATGAGGAGGAAAATTTTATAATTACTGAGCATCACTATTATTTTTTTAAGGTTAGTAGTTTGTTCAAATCCCTAAGCCTAAGTATTACATTTTAATACAAAAGCTGTCCCTTATTGTTTCTGCTACAGACATGAATGTCATTTACCTCGGCATAGTTGAATAACAAGAGTTCAGTACATGGAAATGACATACAGTGAGTCTCAAGCACCATTGTTTCCTCCTTCTTATATAAATCTCATTTGTTTAAAAGACCTCCGAAGAACAGGTGAATCTCAACATAACAGCGACTGTTACGTAACAGTCGGGATCATTAATATGTATGACCCCAATATTTGCATATGCCAGCCCATGTTCAAGGCATTACACAAGGGCAGCCAGTAACATCTGGATCTGTGCACAGCTGAATCATCAGACTAGGTAAGCAAGCAAGAACAATAGCAAAAAATGCCAGATGGTGCAATAATAACTGACATGATCCATGATAACATGATATTTTTAGTGATATTTGTGAATTGTCTTTCTAAATGTTTCGTTAGCATGTTGCTAATGTACTGTTAAATGTGGTTAAAGTTACCATAGTTTCTTACTGTATTCACAGAGACAAGACTCGTTATTTTCATTATTAAACACTTGCAGTCTGTATAATTCATAAACACAACTTCATTCTTTATAAATCTCTCCAACAGTGTATAATGTTAGCTTTAGCCACGGAGTACCATCAAACTCATTCAGAATTAAATGTAAACATCCAAATAAACACTGTTCTTACGCGATTAGACATGCTCCATGACGAACACTTTGTAAAGATCAATTTTGAGGGTTATATTAGCTGTGTGAACTTTGTTTATGCTGTTTAAGGCAAGCGCGAGCTCCATGGGCGGGGAGCAGGAGAATTAAAGGGGTCGCAGCCTGAATCGACGCATATTTAATGATGCCCCAAAATAGGCAGTTAAAAAAATGAATAAAAAAAAAAAAATCAATGGGGTATTTTGAGCTGAAACTTCACAGACACATTCAGGGGACACCTTAGACTTATATTACATCTTTTAAAAAGACGTTCTACGGCACCTTTTAATTTCTTAAAAAGAGTCTGACAAAGACACCATGATATTGTCCCTTCAGGAGTTATGTAAGAGTTAAATTAGCCATAGATCATTAACCAACAAGGTAAAAAGGATGTTGTTTTGATTCAAATTACTATTCTGGAAAAACAGTTGATCAATTATTAATGTTAGAATTTAATCCAGCATGTTGTTCCCATAGCCTTCTATCTATCTATCTATCTATCTATCTATCTATCTATCTATCTATCTATCTATCTATCTATCTATCTATCTATCTATCTATCTATCTATCTATCTATCTATCTATCTATCTATCTTATACACAAAGACTCATTAGACTGTAGACTAATTTGTATGAAATACTGTTACTGTCATACTCATTGAGAGCTGTATAGACTATGTTCTCAGAAACTGATCACTAAGTGTGGACTGAGTTAGGATTGTGTGTTTAGAGGCAGTCTGCCAAACATTCATTTGCCACCTGTGGGAATGTTCCTGCAGAGATGGAATGAAAACACAAGAAACACAAACTTACACATTTCTGCACAGAACAATAAACAAAAAAAGGTTTTACAGCAGAAAGGAGTGTTTTTCAGAGGTGATTACTGTAATGTGTTGTGGTTGTAGAGAGGATCGGCCTGCCCACCGTGATCTTCTCCTATGCTGCTATGAGCTTTGTGTTGGTGGTGTTTGTGATTGTATTCGTGCCAGAGACGAAAGGCCGATCACTGGAACAGATCTCTAAGGAACTTGCCATGAAGTGAGTACACACACACACACACACACACACACCTACACAAACAAATGTGTTTTATGTTAAAGGGATAGTTCACCTAAAAATGAAAATTCTGTCATCATTTACTCCCCCTCAAGTAGTTCCAAACCTGTATGAATGTCTTTGTTCTGCTGAACACAAAGGAAGATATTTGGAAGAATAAATACTATGGTAGTCAATGGATTTGTGTTGTTTATCATATCATATTTGGCATGCAAGATAATTGTATTAATTAAAATAAATTATATTTTATAATATAAATAAATAATTTAATATATGTTTAAATGTAAATATTAAATCTCAAAACCTATATGTAGAACCCTTGCTATTAGCGACACCGGTGGCCGTTAAGTGAACTGCAGCCAGAAACGTATTTCTCGCGCTCGCACACAAGTAACGTACTAGAGATTGAACATGATTCAAGGCCACAATATACTCACGGCAAAGTTCTTTTTTGTTCTTCACTTAGAAGTAAAATGAAATTGGAAATGCTTTTGCAGTGATATACTATTAATGAACTTCGAGATGACGTCCATGCTGCTGCATCTGACCTTTAGATGAATATGTTAATATGTGCTGCGCGCTTTCCTCTCCTCTAACAAAATAAACACATAACTGCTGATTTTTCATTTTTGTTAAGAAAGCATGTGATCACAGCGATGTGGATATCTTTGCACCAGCTTTGCAATTCACCGGTATCATGTCGAAAGATGACATAATTAAAATTAAAAACTGTTATGATAGTTTAATTATAAAGTATATTTGAGAATATATAGAACTATATAGATCTGGCTTTGTGAAACTATAGTTTGAATGAATCCATTTTCTTTACATGACACATTGACATTAAAGTACAGAATGGCTCTTATAGCATTATCCTGAACATTCGCCAAGCTAGGAAGTCGAAGAATGTCTCGTTTTTTGAGTTTCATTACAAGCTGTTGACACATTCGCAATAAAAAAATACATGAAAAAATCTATAGCCCCTTTAAATAATTTTATTTATTAAATTCAATTTAAATGGTTGAAAAAAATTCCCATAGATTTACACTGAATGTTATGACTTGAATATCACAGAGACTTGGTAACATGCAACCAGTTTTACAACATGCACACACCCCATTCAGCGAAATATTTTGAAACATATTTCTTTGAGAGAATGATGTGAAGCAAAACATTGTTTTTGCAAATGCATGTACTCCACCTACTTTGCATACATCAGGGAGCTTATGTTCTAAAGTGCATCACATAATGATAGAGTCCTGTTTTGCAGGAATCACCTGAGCAGCACACTGCTATGTCATAGAAGAAAACACAAGGCTACAGAACAACCCTCATTGGAGGAAAAAGCTCTTGCAACCATGTGACTTTTTACCTAGATGAAGAGTGGAAGAGCACAAGGGTATTTGCAAGCAACAGATTGTTCTTGGTGCCGTCGGACAACTTAAAGGACATCCAAATGTGTGACTACACTGATCTACTGTGTGGAAGAGATATGACTAACTAATGTTGTCATGGTGAAAACAATTTTGCTTAATAAACCTTCTCATGGCGTGATGAGTCAGTTGAGACGAATTAAATAAGTCAGTCTGGTTTATTTGTATTAGGTTTTAAAATTTGTTTTAAGTAGCTTTGGAATTGGAGCTTTTAAAACTCACTGTTATGAAATGTTTTGGAAATTGTATTTGTGCAATCATGATCATAATCATGACATGGCAAGTCAAAGCCAATGTGGCACAGCAACATATCAGTATTTGTGTGCTGAGAACTACCTTAAAGGTGACACTTAAAGATGTCTCTGATTTGAGATGCTTTCATGCCATCAAATTGCACAACTGCAAATTGACATATATTTACAAAATGGAATTTTGTTCATTAAAAATATATGTGATGTTAGTAAAAAAAAAAGTGTCCTGCTCCATCATTTATGCAGTAAATACATTTTTGAAATAATTAGATTTATTAAAACACATTTTCTAATGATAAACCATTAAATAAATAAATATAATTCGGATTGTAGTAGCGATATACTTTTCTGGTTGTTGTTGTTTTTTTTAAGATAGCGTAGCCAGACCTTCAGCTTCAGACTGACGGCAGAAGTTCAGCCAATGGTCCGTGGGCGTGACGCCTGAGGCTACGTTTACAAATCATTTTATTGACGCGTTTCCGGCGGTTGAAACAAAAGTTTTCACCCCCTGGCTCTTAATGCAAAATGTTTTGTTATCTCGAGCATCAGTGAATGTTTGAACCTTTTTTAAAAGTTGTGTTTGAGTCCCTCAATTGTCCTCAGTGTGAAAAGACGGATATCAAAATCATTCAGCCACTGCTGGAAAGGGTTCAAATATTCAAAAGATGCTTGAAAACTGAAGAATCTGCAGGAGCTGGAGGATTTTTCTGAAGAACAGAGCTCAGTTTAACTGCTCAGAACAAACAAGAGACTCGTGAACAACCATCACAAAACAAACAAACAGTCGTGGATCATCAGGTAATCACACACAGTATTAAGAATCAATGGTTCACAAACTTATGAATGGGGTTATTTTAATAAATTCAGCTTTTTTTTGTCTTATGGATTATATTTAAACATCTTTTATGTAAAATATCTTACTCAGGACAGTACTAAATAAAAAATAACATGCATTTTGTATTATATCCCTTATTTTGTTAAAATTAATATTTTCACAGATTCTGCAAGTGGTTCACTTTTTCTTGCAACTGTATATATGTGTGTGTATATATAATATATATATATATATATATATAAACTGTGTTTCATACGGCCTTTGTGACTTTCGACTCTAAAGTACTTAACTGTGAGGAAAATCTGCAGAATGGATTTAAACATATAAACCATAATCAAATTAACATTGAGTTACAAAAACAACTAAGGAGCCTAAATGGGAGTGATGCTGGGATATTCCTCTTGAAAAGACACAGACACACAAAAATTAGTGACAATTATGACTTAATATAGGGGTTATTTTTTTATTTTGTTTATTATAAAATACAAAAAATTTTCACATATTACATAAACATATGGACCAAAGACTCCTTGACAACCCAGAGTGTTCTTGTCCACAGCATACAACAGATATGCATCACCTGCTGTTTAAATGTGAAGTGTTTGCCCTTTAACCTCTTGCTTCTGACTTATAGTATCATTAAATGAGCCGTGAAGACATCACTAAAATCAACTTAGTTAAAATTTCCAAGAAGTTGAAACTGAAATCAGTAAAATGCGATCTTTAAATATCACTGCTTGCCAGTTTTTACTTTGGTGTCCATGCATTATAATACAGTTAATTCAAGTGTTTATAAACTACACAATGCCAGCAACACAATGTCAATGCACTAATGGTCCTCTTCTGAGCTTTAAGAGGTCGTCTGTAATTGTCATGGGGTCCGAACACCAAAGTCAACGTTCAAAGGCATGACTCTGAAAACACACGACCTAGACCCGCTTGGACGTGAAATGGCAAAAGCTGCCTTGGAGACACATACAGTACAACAGTTACAAGCCTTAGAACATTCAATGATAAGGTGCTTTTAATTTCAAACCGGTGCCTACGCATGTGTGTGTGTGGTTTATGACAGTGTTTTCCGACACTCAAACAGCAGAGGATAAATCTGCTCCACGGCAGATGCCACACTCTGAACATTTGGTCCTAGAGAGAGGGGGAAAATGAACAGTTGTTCAGATTTTCTTTATGCTAAACAGTGGGTTACATTCATTATTCACATCTAAAATGTTTTCATATCCTCCTGGGACCCAGAAAAAAAAAAAAAAAGGTTTTTTGAATTTGGTATTTTTTCACATTATTACATAGTTTAGAGCATAAAATACATTTTTTATTCACCAATCAATTTTTAGGCTTCAGGTTTTTTTTTTAACCAAACTTTGTTTAAAGATGATTCTCAACTATGTTATGAAAGATATAAAAAAATTAACTGATATACCATTTTACTTTATGCAATATCTGGGTAAAATAGCCATACACAGGTTTTCCCATTCAATACAATGCATCTATACACTGTATCTAATTTGCATATTAATGTGTTCTTGGGGCAGCATGTAATCACTAATTGCTTGTCGTTTCTCCCAAAATGCCTGATAAACATGATTTAAAGGGTTAGTTCACCCAAAAATGAAAATTCTGTCATTTATTACTCACCTTCATGTCGTTCCACACCCGAAAGACCTTCGTTCATCTTCGGAATACAAATTAAGATATTTTTGTTGAAATCCGATGGCTCCGTGAGGCCTGCATAGCCAGCAATGACATTCTCTCAAGATCCATTAATGTACTAAAAACATATTTAAATCAGTTCATGTGAGTACAGTGGTTCAATATTAATATTATAAAGCGACGAAAATATTTTTGGTGCGCCCAAAAAACAAAATAACGACTTATATAGTGATGGCCGATTTCAAAACACTGCTTCAGGAAGATTCGGAGCATTATGAAGCAGCAAAAATATTTTCGTAGTCACATGAAAGGATTTAAATATGTTTTTAGTACATTAATGGATCTTGAGAGAGGAAATGTCATTGCTGGCTATGGAGGCCTCACGGAGCCATCGGATTTCAACAAAAATATCTCAATTTGCGTTCTGAAAATTAATGAAGGTCTTACGGGTGTGGAACGGCATGAGGGAGAGTAATAAATAACAGAATTTTCATTTTTGGGTGAACTAACCCTTTAAGTC
Source organism: Chanodichthys erythropterus (assembly GCF_024489055.1). Classification (NCBI taxonomy): domain Eukaryota; kingdom Metazoa; phylum Chordata; class Actinopteri; order Cypriniformes; family Xenocyprididae; genus Chanodichthys; species Chanodichthys erythropterus. The sequence continues at coordinate 18,967,470 of NC_090240.1, forward strand.
CTGTTGTCCTCTACAGTGGACATGTATAAAATTTATGTCCTGTTTCGTAAAAAAGTGATTAGAAACCCCATAATATTTCCCTGAAATGTTGATTTATAAATTTGAAAAATAATCCGATTTAAATGATGATTACAAAATATCATATTTCCATAAGAGTTTTGTTTGATCATTAAATTAATGTCAGTCTTATTTAAAGACTAAGGAGAAGTTGTTGTCAAAAATGTGGTTATGAGTTAAAACTATAACATGTATGATGCCAGAGAAAATCACTAAAATATAATGTCCACTACAGAGGACAAAAGTCTATTCCTGGCTCCCAGGAGGATAAAGAAATTAACCTCTGGTATTGTTCATTTGGGGGGTCACACTTGTGTTGTTCGCGGTCAAGTGACCGAACACCTGAAATGTAACTTTCATTTTCAGTAAAATCAATTTAATCTATTTTTGTTCAATAATATTTTTTTTTGTTTGTATTTTGAGAGAATTTCATATTACGAAGTAATATTTATGCAATAATTATAATTTTTTTCCCATTGAAAATAATGCAAAAAAAAATATTCTTTTTTTATTTTATTTTTTTATTACTTCACAATTAAAACAGTATTTCATGTAGGGCTGGTCCGAATACCATTTTTTGAGCTTTGAAGCTTCGGTCACGTGGGCAGGGCTTATGTGCTGCGAGAACGAACACTGTGCTAGTGATACAAAACACGTATGTTAAGAGCAATACTTTTAATAAGGTAACCTAACATTTTTCTTACAAACAAATCACTCCCAAATCAGAAATTAACAGCAAAGTAATTACTGACACAGTAAAGGGTAGGCTATTTAAATAAAATAAGAATGGAAAATAAATGAACGAACTGTAATAAATAAAGAACACGCCGTCCCAGTAAAATCTCACGTTTGAGTTTTAACAAGCTCCTATATTGTTTCGCAGTAGATTAATTTAGATTGATAATAACAGGTAAAAAGGCTAATACATTTTTGTGTCTATTATTCTATTTTCCACAACGTCAAAGCAACCCAAAATACAAGCTTCTGTCCATACGAGCTCATGTAGTTGTTACAGCCACACTTGTGTGTGTGTAATAGTGTGTTGTGTGTAATTCTTTAAAGTATGTGACTAATTCAGTAATCTGTATGAGCTCTATAGAGGCATGCACTGAAAAGGTGCTCCACACTGGTGTTTTTCATAGAAATTCATTAAATGCTAAGGGTTGGGGCATTGTATTAAAAGGTTCTTCAGCTGTCTAGATTATTTTCAGTACATTCCAGACAAAACCCTGATTATGGTAGCTAAAATTATACTGAGCGAATGATAATGTGAGCTATTTACCTGTAACAGTGATATTGCCTGTGGAAAACACCTGCACTGTACTCCTGAGGTTTTTGATTCTGTATGACGCAGCAGGGTGGATCTCGGGTTCATAGCTAAAAATACACACAGACACAAACATAGTGATGAGACCCCAGCAATCCAGCTGCAGGAGAACATGTTCCTCAGCACGAGATTGCTCAATGCAGCACACACCATTTCACCACTAGAGAGCACCGTTCCCCTTTTTAGGCTCTTAAGGGTTCCTTTGGAGCTGGTGTTAACATCCATCTCTCGCAATCTGATCACAAGTGGTCAGATGAGGCACATTAATGTTCACAGCTGGTATTAACATGCATCTCAAATGTGCCTCCTGTGACCACTTGTGACTGAATTTTATAGAGAGGAAAGTCTCCAATTTCATCACTACATTCGTCTCTTACTCGGTGTGGTTCAGTATACTGTTTAAACCTGTATTTTGCACTGACCACTTGTCAGTTCGACCCAAAACGGATGTTAATAGTCAAGTCACCTTTATTTATACGGCACTTTATACAATACAGACTGTTTCAAAGCAGCTTTACACTGATAAAAGGACAATGATTCAATGATGCAAACAGAGTTCATTTCAACTGTACAGCAGCTCTAAAAGAAAATAGTGTCATTGTTCATAAGCACAAAGCCAGTCTGTTGTCTCTTAACCTCTTTCAATAATACTGACCATCTACAACACAAGTGCACCTACTATTAAAAAACATGGGTATTATGATAAATTGTATGTGTAGTTGGAGAACACCCTGGGAGGTCTTACCTGGCAATGGGCCGATTATTCTTAGTGAACTCAATGAGACGGATTTGAAAGGGCATGGAGCACACAGCCAGCACATTGACAACCTTAAAGTCTGAGAATCTCACCTGCAGATGAGACAATACCATTTATTCAACATTCAGAAGACCTACAAAGCAGTTTTAATCATCAAGTAGCTATTAATCCATTTAGACACCTTGAATCCAATCTTCTGCAGACAGCGGGCCAACCGTCGAGCACCCAGTTTGGCTTCCTCCTCACTAAACAAAAATAAGCATGCAAGAAATTTACCAATTAACCAGACAGATTGTATCTTAGCAGCAAAAGCAACTCTTCAAGCAATTCTGAGAATTGAAAAGGAGATTTTAGTGAGACCTTGTTGCTCCAGTGCAAATAATTTTCCCTGATGACCATATAGAGGCAGTAATACGTGGTTTTCGCAGCTTCATCAGGACTTTCTGGAAAAACATCCATAAAACATAAGCAACAACACGAGTTAATAATTGGCCATAAACTGATTAATACTGCTGATACTGACGATCTAAGGCAAAGGGTGAAAACAATGCTGATGGCACTTTCCATGAATTGTCTACATGCTAGTGTCCTATTATAACTTTAGTGGAACAAAATACATGTTTTTGTATTTATGCAAACCTACTAGTCAAGACATAATAGTGAAATTATGTATTATACTATTATGTAACAGAACAGAACATAGCAAGAAAAGTTGCTAGTCTTCAAAGAAAAAACTAGGGCTGCCCCCTAATAGTCAACTATTATTAGGTAGAGGTTAGTAGCAGAAAAAAAAAAACCTCCACAGAAAGTGGTTAAGGCGAACAGTCCGTGTCCGAACGTGGATTGACAACAGACCCGGAAGAGAATACAATGCTGAATAAAGTCATAGTTTTTGTTATTTTTCGACCAAAAATGTATTTTCGATGCTTCAAAAACTTCTAACTAACCCACTGATGTCACATGGACTACTTTGATGATGTTTTTATTACCTTTCTGGACATGGACAGTCTACCGTACATACACTTTCAATGGAGGGACAGAAAGCTCTCGGACTAAATCTAAAATATCTTAAACTGTGTTCCGAAGATGAACGGAGGTCTTACGGGTTTGGAACAACATGAGGGTGAGTCATTAATGACATCATTTTCATTTTTGGGTGAACTAACCCTTTAACAGCGGGTCCTTGTAGTAATTACAGTATGTCGGGCAGGAAATCAAACGTTCGCCTATCATACATCAACCTCAAATATGGCTTATCATTCGAAACATGTAAGTAGTAGCAACTTTACATGGCTGCCCGCTTTAAAGTTAACCTAGATAAACGTGCGCTATTATATATCCAAGTGTTCATACGGAGTGTGGAAGGCAGCTAAAGAATAGCGTGCTTTATATAGAGGCACCGGCGTGATCACTTGCATTTTTCAGACTTAAAATACTCTGTCAATTTTGTCATATAGATAAGAGTAATACATCATTCTGAACTGTAAAGAGTCTACTTTTATTTGTGTACACTCACAAAAACAACAATACATTGTGCTTTTGTAAAATAAAGAAAACATAAAGGATGCGCTTTGCCGTCTCGGTCTTCCTGAACAGCAGCGCATCACATAAATAAACTGAAACTCAGCGTATAAACTTCTTGCCTTACAGACATGATAATATATCTATAGAAAGCTTGAAACGTCTACTTTTAAATGAACCAATTCAAATCAAAAACAAATACTCTCTGATTATGTAATCCATATGAAAGGTGCATTTCTCTCTATAGGTGCGTTACTGCGGAGATGACGAGTCGGCATCGTCAATCTTTGCAGCCGACACTGACTCAAAAAAAAAAATAGTTTATTAATAAACAATTAAAATGTTATTTATTTTAATAATAAATTTATGTAAACTTGCTATTTTTTTAGACACACTTATAATCATTATTTTTGCATATATTCCGCTCTCTTGTATATTTTAATAATTAAATTAATATAAACGTGCGATTAGTTGACTCATGGCTTAAATGAACGACTACTAGTCGACTAGAAAAATCTTTAGTCGGGGACAGCCCTAGAAAAAAACAATTTGGACTCTTTTTACACATGGCAGGAAAGAAATCATCTCATTCTGTTATTTAATTTTTACACAAATTGTAACTTTAACCGCATTATTCATCAACTCTATTACCTGTTGTAGGAAAAATGATCAAACAAACATTTTGGGTCTCATTCACGTAAATATACGAGTAAATATGTGAGCGATTTGCGCGTAAAGAGACCTTCCCGAAAACTCTTCTCCTGATTCACAAATACTTCGTAAACATCAGATGTGTGTGTGTTAATGAATTCCAATCAGTCGTAAATGGGACGCGCGTGCAAGCTCATTCTCAATTACCATAAATCCCGCCCATTAAATCCGACTGATAGCTATATATGGGCATCATATTATGACACCAAACGAAGGATTTTGGCCATTTGGGGCCATTAGTTTGCCCAGCCGTATTGAAATTAATTAATTATTTGATTAAAGTGCTCCGTTTGCAGATGCTATTACTTGCTCTCACAATAAAAATAAAAAGAAAAAACATATGTAATTACTTTATATAATATTTTTTCAAAATGCTGTGTAATGTACCTTATAAAGGTGAATTAAAATGCAGCCTTATTAATGAGCAAAACGTTCGGATGTTAAACGCACTATTTACGCATGGCTGGGAGCAGGTGTAGATTTCTTTCGTACCAACTAACATTTGGAAAATATGAACATTTTAATGAATCCGAAAATTTACACCAGAACCACTTTACACACGATTTACACAAAAATTCGTTCTGCTCTTGTTTCATGAATGAGACCCTTTGTCTTTAATTTATGGGAACATACACATTTCGTTTGACAACCACACAAGTCATGCATTTAGACACATTTCAAATGTTGGTAAGAAGGTAACTGACTATTTGATGAATAGTCGAGAAGTTTCAAAATAATGTATATAATCTAAAACATCTAACTGTCTAGACTTACTCCCACTTCAGGCTTGTAGATGACATTAGTCCCCTCGAGGCCGATGGTACGCAGGTTTAGATGGCACCTGGTTCTGAAGACAGATACGACATTGGAAACGATGATATCAAGCGCCACATCGTTACTGGGTTCCATGGAGCCGCTGTAGATGTTTTAAGCTTGACAACCCCTTTACAGATGCATGTCACGTTACAAAACACAACCTGAAAAACACAAACACATAAACATTTTTTTTTTACATTACATGTGTTAATTTTGCTGAATCTAACTTATGAGGTTACATGTCTTAGATGGTTATAACCAAAGGTTTCTAGGTTTAAATCCCACAATAGGTGGTGATTCATTAACTAAGACCACTGTCCCCAAAACAAAGGCACTTAACCACAGCTTTTCCATGGGGAATGGTCCCTGTAATAAATACACTGTAAGTCACTTTGGATAAGAACATCTGGGGGGTGGCATGCCTACTTGAACAATGCCAAACCAGCCATTAGTTTATCTTCCACTCTCTTTTTAATGTAAAATTAAGGTGCCCACAAATCACTTGCACGGAGTTTGAACAGATCAAATAACAAAGCAGTACGCTTGCAGGACGTTGTACTACCTTAGTATATTTCTGCAGTATAACTCCTATCAAATTCAGCTACACTTCATGGTCATAGTTTTCCTCAGCACCATTTATTCATTCAATAAACATTTATATAAAGCAACACATGCAATTCATTAATAGGACACAATAACATTAAACGTGCATGCTAGCTGTTTCAGCTCAAAGAGTAAATAACAGATAAAACGTTATAGATCGATATCCACTCAAAAGCGATCATAAATTAGGTTTAACGACATAGAGAGTTTTAGTTAATTACTAAATGAATAGCAAACACATTAAGCTAATAAAACTTTCACTTACTTGAGTGATATGGGGCGGCAAATGTCCGAGAGAATTTTCTGCTATAATATGATAAAACGTTTTTAAAACGATTATTTGAATGTTTAAAACACTATATGGATAAAATGAACGGTCGGGAAAGCACACAAAGTAAACAAAAGCGTCAACACACAAACAACAGTCAACCGGCGATTGTTGTCAAGGATGCCTTAGTTCCTGCGCGAGATGAGAAACTGTGGATTCAAACACACTACAGCGCCTCCAAGCGGATGGGAGGAGAACAGCGAGATCATTTTAATAATATAGCAAAGTGTGTATAACATTTTCCCTTCATTACTCACAGACTATTTCTAAACATTAATTTGTGCCAGTAGTAGAGTTTAAATATTTTAAAACTTGATTATGATATTGAATTTAATAAATGAAGTCAAAGTGTTAACCTACCCCACTCTTTAAGGAATAGTTCACCCAAAAATGAAAATTCTGCCATCATTTATTCACCCTCAAGTTGTTCTAAATCTGTATGAGTTTCTTTCTTCTGCTGAACACAAACAAAGATATTTTGAACAATGTCGGTAACTAATCAGTTGACTTCCATAGATTTTTTTCCCATACCATGGAAGTCAATGGGGCCCATCAACTGTTTAGTTACCGACATTCTTCAAAATATCTTCTTTGTTTTGCAGAAGAAAGAAACTCATACAGGTTTGGAACAACTTGAGGGTGAGTAAATGACAGAATGCTCATTTTTGGGTGAACTATACATTTAATCACAGGACAAAACAAAGAGATTTTTAATAACATTTTTAAATAAGCTTTTATGGTTTGTCAGCATATTTTGACTAAATATAAATTTTTCTTTTCTATCAGGCAATATCAAAGTCAGCCTTCACTCTAAAGGTCCTCTATCCATTTCACCTGCTATGAATTCAACATGACCACCACAAAGAAACAGGTGAGTTTTATAGTTTTTGAAGTTTCTGAGTTTATTTTCTTTGTCACGCTGTTTTTATAATAACTCTAAAAAATAGTTGCTGCATTTAATATATGGATGACATATAAAATATGATTTGACATTTTTTTTTTAAATCTGATGTTGTTGAACCATACTGAGTGATAGACATAGAGAAGCAAATGAAAGAAGCAGGAGTTTGCACCCCAACATATGTGAATTCCTCTCAACATGTTGAACCAATTAATCCAAAATAATTACTTGACACATAAACACTTTCCCTCTCTTACTGTCTTCTCTATACTTAGTGACAATTGTACATTGGACATCTGTCTGTAAGCCAGAAAGAATAGCCCAGAATTGCATTGTGTCTGTCCGACACCCTTTTTTCGGAGATATTATTCACAGCTTTCCACGGCTGTGTTTATTTTGTCCTGTCTCAGGTCCAGGTTTAAGGGGGTCAGCAGCTTTTGTCTGAAGTGGACACATCTGGACAGAATGCATTGTTAGCGTTTTTTTGCGGTTTCTGGAAAGGTGACCGGAGAATTGAAGTAGCCACTCTGGCATGACTAAGTGAAAAGGATATAACTGAGGGTTTTCAGCTGTCTAAATGGATAGTCTGTGCTTTTAATGACACCTAGATTACACGCTGAACCAACCTCAGATAAATAGTCCTAATTTATATATATATTTATATATTTACTTTCATCTGTTGCATTTTTTTCGTTCCAACGTGTTTACCGAGCCATTCTGATTTTACTAATTTGGGCTCGCTTGAACTCTAAGACCCTTGACTCTAAGTCCAAACTGGATTTTTTCCAAGCAAAACAGCACAATAGCTTCAGAGTGATTCAGTGCTGTTGTTTGGTTCCTCCTTGGTTACCAGATAGGCTTTGTGAAATCTCAAGGGCCTCTCTGGCAGAAATATACTGAAGTAAATAAAATAAATTGTGTGTGGAAAGCCCTGTAGAGATGTCCAGAGCTGTTTACTATAAAGCCTGAGATTTAAAGCAGGTTACAGCAGTGTCAGACCACAAGCGATGTCTGCCGCGCCCCCTGCCGCACTGCAACTTCAGAGACTTAAGTGTGTTTATAGACTATAAAATAGACCTTAGCATCATTGAAATTCTCTTCCTGAGAGAAATAATGCACTGTTCATTAAGATAGAAGATACATAAACAGACAGAACAGGCAGAGTAAACACATTCTCCATCACTCCCTTGCTCCTCCGTGAGCCCTGCCCGGCCCCGACCACCAAGATCCTCTCGGATCTTCTGTTCTCCTATCCGCTCATCTTTTGGATGGGAATAAAAAATAACCACGGCTTTTACTCCAGTCAGTTCCAGAACCATCATTCTTGTTTACCGCTCTGGAGGTCAGAAAAAGGAAGTGCTATCACTGTTATCTCCTCTGCCAAACAGCATAAACAAGGCTTAATACCAGCATGATGCGCCATTTGCATATTGTGCTAGTAAAGAGGATCGCTCAGAATGCGGGTCAGAGGTCAAGAAAGGGCCGGTTTGGTTGGAAAGTGTTTGGGGTTAGATGAGGGGCATTGGACGGCGTACGCTTGCAGGAGGATGTGAGTTCTGGATCCCTTTAGAACCCTTGTAAAAGTAAAATCAAATGCATCTGGGCGACTCTTTGTCTAGTTTGAAGACAGAGACGCTGAAACGTCATGTCATATTAAACATTGTTTGTGCGGTTGGATGTGTTGCTGAGGTAATGAGGGTGATTTGTAAACAAGGAGGGGTGGAGCATGACCTCCTCTCCATGTTTACATTGGGCAGAAATCACAGGAACCAAACACTGGGATTGTTGAGCTACAGTAATGCATTCTGGGTAATGATGATACGCGTTGGGAAGCAGCCATCTCGGATATTCTCTTCTTTACAGATGAAAATGCTTTTGGTCTTGTTTTTACAGCTTTATCTCAAGGGCTTTCAGGTAAATAAATGAAGTAATGCACATAAAACCACTTCCAGTAATCAGGTCTTCCTTAGGCCACCATAACAGGAGAGCAGTTTCACATCTTTAGATCAAGTAGGTGAAGGTCGTCCACTAACATGAAGTTAAAATGATCAGATATATATTGTGCAGTGACTGTACTTTTGTGCAGTGTTGGGAGTTACGCATTACTCTAAGTAACTCGAGTTATGTAATCAGATTACTAGTAAAGTAATGCATTACTTTTAAATTTACAACAAAATATCTGAGTTACTTTTTCAAATAAGTAACACAAGTTACTTTGTTTTCACATTTATTGACTGACAGCTTAGGAGTAATGACGTCTTCACGCGCTATCGGTAATTTGATAATTCCCCTTTCTGAAGTCGTGATTATGAGCTCAGCGCATTCAAATTTTTCATGTGCAGCTTTTACCTAGGAAACTCATATTTTACAATAATTCCGAGAGCATGCACAGTTAAATCAACTCTGCTCAGAGTACACATGGTCCCGTCCCTCTCTAAATAGTGTTAAAATAACACTGAAGCAGAGTTAAAGTTAATGAGATAAATAAACAATTAATGAAGTGATGATTGTGCATTAGTGATGAACACCTGTTGTTAACAAGCAGAATCACTGAAGAAATAAGAAACACAAGAACTGTAACTGACTTCAGTCAGCCTTATTAATTGCTTCATTATCTCATTAACTTTAACTCTGCTTCAGTGTTATTTTAACACTATTTAGAGAGGGACCATATGTTCTCTAAGCAGAGTTGATTTAACTCTGGGGATTTTACTGTGTGCGAAGGCAGCATTCCTGCATAGACGTTGTGTGTAAAAATGATGGTTATTGTAGTTCTAGATCAACTGATTTTTTGTTTTTATTGGTGAAGTAAGTGTTAAACTTTCTTCCTCTGCATATTCTTCTGTATTCCAGAACGGCAGCACAGCTGAAAGGTTTGTTTGAGCTGCGCCCTCTACTTTACACACTTGAATTTGTATGTCCTTCAGTCTTATTATTTATTTTGGTGTGAAAGAGCCTTTACATTTGCCCACAAATAGAACTTTAATTGTAAAAAAAACAAGCCCAGCCCAGGTGAGAAAAAGTAACACAAAAGTAACGTAACACATTACTTTTCTTAAAAAGTAACTAAGTAATGCAATTAGTTACTTTTTAAAGGAGTAACGCAATATTGTAATTCATTACTTTTTAATAACTTTTTTATTTTTTTTTATTTTATTTATTTTTATTTTTTTTTCTAGGCCATGTTTTTCCTCAATCTGAATTGGATTTTTTTAGCAATTTTTCTAAGCAAATAATAAACCTCAGCATTACAACAACACATTTTTCTTTTTATTTATATTTCGGTTTAAATTTTTTTTAACTTTGATAACTTCCTACTACATTTTACTTTTTGATTTTGTGCAAATATATACAATATAAGTCAGCCAAAATCTGACGTTTCGATACCTTGTTGTAAATAAAGAAGCAATTTATAGAAAAACTTCCCAGCTTTGTGAACAATTGTGCCGTAAACTCATAGAGAGCGAGACTTCTCAGATCTCTGCATCTTTATCACATCTGGCAATGCAGAAAAGAGAACCATCTGAGCTGGACAAACTGAGATAAAAAAGAAAGAGACACAACCACAGTCAAAGAGAAAGACACACACCTGCTCTATGCACTAGTTTATTTTCTACAAGTGATTTAAAGTCAGTAGATTTATGCACACTAGAGTGTCTGGTGTTTCAGCACTAAGCCATAAAAAGAGAGCAGACATAGGGTCTCTCTCTCTCTGTGTGTGTGTGTGTGTGTGTGTGTGTGTGTGTGTGTGTGTGTGTGTGTGTGTGTGTGTGTATATGTGTGTGTGTGAGAGAACAGACTCTGTATCAGCCGTAAACACAGATCTGGGAACTTCCATGTGTTTACATCATCCATTCTTACCAGCTAAATCACACACGACCATCAACATACCGCTAACCTCTAAGTTCACAAGTCAGCCGATAAATGCTTGTTCACTTAATTGTAGTTCAGTCATTTGCATAGAAACCAGCTTCTTAATTTAATCCCAAAATATTTACATTTTTACAAAAAAAGTTTTTTAAATATAATAAAATAAATTTGCTCTAATTAAGTCACTATCGAAACATGTTTCTGCCATTGGTTGTCCAAACAAATGGTACCGCCCCAAACTCACTCCATTGGTTGAGCCAGTGTTGCTGTTGTTGGTCTGATTGGGATGTTCAAACAAACAGAGCAATGTTTTTATAGCACCACAGTGTTTACACTTTTCGTGATATAAGTCTATAAATTGCTTACTTATAGTTTTCTAGCCATATTAAACTTGGATAGAAGTGTTTTAACACTGAACAATGATGAAATATTTCATAGGCTGTTTTGTAAAACAGCCACTGAACATGCGCGTTTTTAATGACGCCTCACCTGCCACCACAAGCATTTGTCCTGCTTCTCTGTGCTTTTCTTCTAAATTCCCATTAACAGGAAGTTCAGGCTTGGTAGAGGAGCTGGCACAGGTGGGGATGGAGGGGAAGAGGTCAGCTGGTTTCCATGGAGATGAAGTGCTTGGGTGTGGTGCTGTGGATGTGTTTGGACTGAGCAAGAAAGGCAGAGAAGATGTGTTTATAAAGACTAGCCTCTCTCATCACAAACACCTCTCTCTTCTTCTCTCTGCCTCTCTATCTTTCTCTCATCCTCTCCTTGAGATAAATAAACTGATAAAAAGCGAGGGGGAAAGGCCATGACGTCAGTCTGGCCCCTAAAACTGTGAGTGATGTCACAGCTCTCCCTGACCTCTGCTGTCACTCAGGCTGGAGTGTTTTATGTGTTTCTCCTCTGAGTTCAACTGCTTAAAAAATAACAAAGCTGGACAGGTTTTGTAAATGTACTACATCTTGCGCTGTGTACTTGTGCCACGTATGCACTGCAAAGTTTTGCGCGTGACAACCGTATTAGTTAATGTTCTGCGTATGTGGATTTCCCCAAACTCGAGACAGTTTGCATAGCAAAGTTTTGGTTGTTTGTGTAAAATGTTTTTTTACCATACCTCACGTGACCTGTCACTGGCCAAAAGAGAGTGACATCTTTGGTTCTGTGGATACTAAACAAATTTACTCTACACTCTAAAAAATGCAGGGTTAAAAACAACCAAGTTGGGTTGAAAATGGACAAACTCAGCGATTGGGTTGTTTTAAGCCAGCGGTTGGGTTAAATGTTTGCCCAACATGCTGGGCGGTTTTATTCAACTCAACTATTGTTTAAAAATGACTAAATGGCTGGCTTAAAATGAAAACAAAATAGGTTGGAAATTAAAAAGCAGACAATTACTAGAGACAACAATAATAATCAAAAGGTGTATGTATTAATAAGTGTTTTAAGTGCTAAAACATCTCCTTAATAAATGTTTATTGTTTAAAGGTGCCCTAGAATTAAAAATTGAATTTATCTCGGCACAGTTAAATAACAAGAGTTCAGTACATGGAAATGACATACAGTGAGTCTCAAACTCCATTGTTTCCTCCTTCTTATATAAACCTCATTTGTTTAAAAGACCTCCGAAGAACAGGTGAATCTCAACATAACACAGACTGTTACATAACAGTCGGGATAATTAATATGTATGATCCCAATATTTGTATATGCCAGCCCATGTTCAAGGCGTTACACAAGGGCAGCCAGTATTAACGTCTGGATCTGTGCACAGCTGAATCATCAGACTAGGTAAGCCAGCAAGAACAACAGCGAAAAATGGCAGATGGAGCAATAATAACTGACATGATCCATGATATCATGATATTTTTAGTGATATTTGTGAATTGTCTTTCTAAATGTTTCGTTAGCATGTTGCTAATGTACTGTTAAATGTGGTTAAAGTTACCATCGTTTCTTACTGTATTCACGGAGACAAGACTCGTTATTTTCATTATTAAACACTTGCAGTCTGTATAATTCATAAACACAACTTCATTCTTTATAAATCTCTCCAACAGTGTGTAATGTTAGGACTATCAAATTAATTCAGAATCAAATGTAAACATCCAAATAAATACTGTACTTACGCGATTAGACATGCTGCATGATGAACACTTTGTAAAGCTCCATTTTGAGGGTTATATTAGCTGTGTGAACTTTGTTTATGCTGTTTAAGGCAAGCGCGAGCTCCGTGGGTGGGGAGCTTGAGCATTTAAAGGGGCCGCAGCCTAAATCGGCTCATATTTAATGATGCCCCAAAATAGACAGTTAAAAAAATGAATAAAAAAAAATTTATAGGGGTATTTTGAGCTGAAACTTCACAGACACATTCAGGGGACACCTTAGACTTATATTACATCTTTTAAAAAGACGTTCTACGGCACCTTTAATTATTTATGAAACTTATTAATAAATGTTAATTTATTACACATATTAATAAATGTTAATTTCCAGTATACTTTGGGTTCATTTTAATCCAGCAATACAGTCATTTTTAAACAGTAATTGAGTAAATTAAATCTACCCAGCAGGTTGGGTAAACATTTAACCCAACCGTTGGGTTAAAACAACCCAATTGTTGGGTTTGTCCATTTTCAACATGTTTTTAACCCAGCTTTTTTTTAGAGTGTAGATTTGACTGCCAGTATCTGGATTTTTCAGTAGTAAGTTTGCTTGTTCAGTGTAGTTGTCACTCTATTGGGCTTTTCACTGACTAAATTGGTAAATGTATTGTATCCTGGGTTATCTTGTTCCAGGTTAGTCAGTTGTAGAGATAAACCCATAATCGATTTGTCCAATGATATAGTATTAAATGTGTAGCTTAATAATTTGTTTGTAATTAATTAATTAGTAATTAATTAATGTAGTAATTAATATTTAGATCACAAAATAACTTTGCATAAATATAATGGCATAAATAACAATAAAACGTGTTATTATTAGCAACATATTCATAATGACCATATAGATATTATTGTGTCACAAAGTAATTTGTATCAGTCATAAAAGGGCAATATCTGTGAATCTCTAGTTAGTCGTTAATCACGAGTAATCAGGTTTTGATAATGTACGTTCACAATGTACATTTTTAAACAACCTGTTCTCTTTTTTTTGTTAAAAGAAATTAATTTTATTCAGCAAGGATGCATTAAATTGATAAAAAGTAACAGTAAAAAAGTGACTTTTGCTTCGTATTTTATTTAAAATAAATGCTGTTCTTTTCTACTCATCAGAGAATCCTTAAAATAAATGTATCACATAATGCTTCCATGAAAATATTAAGCAGCAAAACTTTTTAACAATGATAATAATTTATGTTTCTTGAGCAGCAAATCAGCATATTAGAATGATTTCTGAAGGATCATGTGACACTGAAGACTGGAGTAATGATTCTAAAAAATTCAGCTTTGCATCACAGGAATAAATTACATTTTAAAATATATTATAAAATGTACATATAAATAATATATATTATTTTAAATTGTAATAATATTTCTCAAAATGACTGTTTAACTGTATTTTAGATAAAATAAATGTAGCCTTGGTGAGCATGAGAGAAGTATATAAACTTTTTTAAATATTAAAATATTAAAAAATCTTACCGACCCCAAACTTTTGAACAGAAGTGTATGATGTTAATAACTTTAATACAGCAGATGTGGAAATGTGAAAATGTCTGTGACTGTACAAAGGCAGTTCATGATTGCTTGTTTTTTGCTAAAAAAACTCACTGTAACATTCTAGCACCTCCTTGTTTCACACTGTTAACCCTGTTTGAAACCCAGGGTTAAAAGTGGTGTTTACCCTGTGCTAACCCTGGTCTTTATCCTAATGTTCACCCCATGTTAACTGTAGTGTGAAAAATGTGTACAGATTGCGAATAAGCACTCTGAAGAAGAGTGATTACTGTATTTAGCAGCAGTGTGGACGTGCCCAGTATGCAACCTCTGTTTTTAGTCACTATTAAAGATAAATAGGTTAGATGGTTTGAATGTCATGACAAAATTAAAGTTGCTAGTTAGTGACCATCATCACGCATATGAAGCGTAAGTGTTCTCTGGCAGGGATTGTACAAGATGTTGTATTCTTTGTACTGGAAATACCAAAATATCTGTGGTCAGATTACCCTCAGAGAGTGACCGAGGAGGTAAGACAGTACAGATAAGAAGGTGAATGACTGTTTGACCTTAGACACATACGTCACTGTCTGCTGTGGTAAAGTGCTCATGAGTGTGTTGTGATTTTAGGGGGTTGTGTATTGGAGTTTTATCTTTTGTTTTGTTTTTGTTTTTTACATCCACACAATTTATAATTCAAATTATGTTGAATGCTGGTGATACTTGGTTAATTTCTGAAAGATTATTTTTGGTCTCTGTTCCAGTTTATGACCTTTATACTCTCTCTGTGTGTTTGTTTATGGGTTTTGTATTTGTGTGTGTGTGTGTGTGTGTGTGTGTGTGTGTGTGTGTGTGTGTGTGTGTGTGTGTGTGTGTGTGTGTGTGTGTGTGTGTGTGTGTGTGTTAATGTTGGTCTGCTGGAGTCAGCCAAAGGCTGAACTGTTTTAGGAAAAGAATTCTTAGAAAAGAATCCTTCATCATTGTCATGGCAGCCCTCATTAGAAACCATAACGATTCTGAGCATAACGAACGTAACGGTCAGATGACAATTCACCTCTTAGATCTGAGGATGTTATTAAAACTCAAAACCATAACCAATAAAAATCTGTCAAATATGTGACTGACCCCAGCAGAGATTAATCGTCACACTCATTCACATGAGAGTTATATTTCTCCTCTTGAGTTCCATATCCTGTTACAATGCGTGGGTGACTGGATGAGTTCAGCAACCCTCAGCACTCTCTCTTTCTCTTTCTCTGTGTATTTTAAAGCATTTGCTTAGGCATCACAACATTGTATTACATCACTTTATATTTGTGTGTATAATTTATTTATAAATACACAATTATAATTTTTTTATTATTTAAAATATTATTTAAAAACTATTAAGAGTATTTAGTTAATATATTGATATACTTTATAAATGCATTTCAATGCTAATAATTTTAAAATTTTAAATTTTGGAAAATAAGATGTACATTGTGTTATATATAATATAAATAATTATTAAATAAAATGTTTATACACACACACACAAACACACACACACACACACACACACACACACACACACACACACACACACACACACACACATATATATATATATATATAGTTTTAAAACTCCTTTAGCAGTGTCAAGATGTCAGTGTTCTCTCTCTTTTTTGTCTTTCTAGCGGCTGTACAGTTTGTTTTGTCTCTGCTGGAGCCAGAACCAGCAAAAAGGCCAACAGTAAAAGCAGCAATGGAGGATAAATGGTTAAATGAGGGTTATGCCAAGAGACCCCTCCATACTGTAACTAATAAAAACAGGTACCTGCAAAATGAAATCTAATGCTAAAGTTACCTAAACAAACAGAGATGCAGAAAAAAACACAGATATCTTAAAATATCCATTCAACATTTCCTTATGTGTATATACATGTTGCTTCTTTAGGCTGCGTCCTGAGGATCTAAATTCAGCTGTGCTAAACTACATGACTGAATCTCTAGGCTACGGTCTTTCTGATATCATCCACACTGTCATCAGTAACAAGCCGTCTGCCATCTTAGCTTGCTACCATCTACTGCTGAAAAAACTCAACAGGCATCAGAAAGTTGTGAAGACCATGAAGGTAAAAATGATATATGAAGACAAAACATTTCAAAGTTTGGGGTCAGTAAGATTTTTTTTTTAAGTGTTAGTTCACCCAAAAATAACATTTCTGTCTTTAATTACTCACCCTCATGTCGTTCCAAACCCGTAAGACTTTGGTTCATCTTTGGAACACAAATTAAGATATTTTTGATGAAATCCAAGAGTTTTTTTTTATTTTTTATCCCCAATAGAAAGCAACGTAATTACCGTCATTGAAGGTTCTGAAAGGTACTAAAGATATCATTAAAATAGTCCATGTGACTACAGTGGTTCGACCTTAAAGGTGCCCTAGAACGTCTTTTTAAAAGATGTAATATAAGTCTAAGGTGTCCCCTGAATGTGTCTGTGAAGTTTCAGCTCAAAATACCACATAGATTTTTTTTAATTCATTTTTTAACTGCCTATTTTGGGGCATCATTAACTATGCACCGATATATAGGTTGCGGCCCCTTTAATTCTCGTGCTCCCCTCCCCCGGAGCTCGCGCTTGCCTTGAATAGCATAAACACAGTTTACACAGCTAATATAACCCTCAAAATGGATCTTTACAAGATGTTCTTCATGCATGCTGCATGCATACATTGGATCATGTAAGTATAGTATTTATTTGGATGTATTACATTTGATTCTGAATGAGTTTGATAGTGCTCCGTGGCTAAAGCTAACATTACACACTGTTGGAGAGATTTATAAAGAATGAAGTTGTGTTTATTAATTATACAGACTGCAAGTGTTTAAAAATGAAAATAGTGACGCTCTTGTCTCCATGAATACAGTAATAAACTATAGTAACTTTAGCCACATTTAACAGTAACGTTACATTAGCAACATGCTAACGAAACATTTAGAAAGACAATTCACAAATATCACTAAAAATATCATGTTATCATGGATCATGTCAGTTATTATTGCTCCATCTGCCACTTTTCACTGTTGTTCTTGCTTGCTTACCTAGTCTGATGATTCAGCTGTGCACAGATCCAGACGTTAATACTGGCTGCCCTTGTCTAATGCCTTGAACATGGGCTGGCATATGCAAATATTGGGGTCATACATATTAATGATCCTGACTGTTACGTAACAGTCAGTGTTATGTTGAGATTCGCCTGTTCTTCTGAGGTCTTTTAATCAAATGAGATTTACATAAGAAGGAGGAAATAATGGAGTTTGAGACTCACTGTATGTCATTTCCATGTACTGAACTCTTGTTATTCAACTATGCCAAGGTAAATTCAATATTTAATTCTAGGGCATCTTTAAACATTTTATTTATTATTTTTTTATATTATATTATATATAAATCAATATCATAACTTTTAATAGTCTGAAATAATGTTTTACATTTCAACTTATGTGTGGCGACCAGGGCGGGCGAGAGCCGTGAGGGAACGGCGCGAGGCCGGTGACGCAAGTGATAACAAGCATCACCTGGGAGGCACACCGGCCTTGAGTCTCTCACGGAGGAGCTCCGGGAGCATAAAAGGAGGAGCGACGACCGTGGAGGACGAGAGAGGACCAGGCCTGGACTTTATTTTATGGTTTATTATGTTTGTGTCGCCGGCAGACGTCCGCGAGGGTCTGCCGGCATTACTTTCGTTTTGTTCTTTTTTTATTTTGAATTAAAGTTTTTGTTGAATGTTCGCCAGTTCCCGCCTCCTTCTTCCCACATCTACTAACCTCATTACATTATGTTTTAAATTTCTTTTAAATTTTAGATTTCAAAAAACTGCTTCAGGAAGATATGGAGCACAAATGAATCAGTATATCAAATCTGCTGTTCGGAGCGCCAAAGTCACGTGATTTCAGCCGTTGGCAGTTTTACACACGATCTGAATCATGATTCGATACACTGATTCATTTATGCTCCAATGCTTCATGAAGCAGTGTTTTGAAATCGGCCATCACTAAATAAAGTCGTTATTCATTTATTTTTTTTTGGTGCTCCAAAAATATTCTCGTTGCTTTATAATATTAATATTGAACCACTGTACTCACATGAACCGATTTAAATATGTTTTTAGTACCTTTATGGATCTTGAGGGAGGAAGTGTCATTGCTCCCTATGGAGGCCTCACGGAGCCATCGGATTTCAACAAAAATATCTTAATTTGTGTTCCGAAGATTAACGAAGGTCTTACGGGTGTCAAACGGCATGAGAGTAAGTAATGAATGACATAATTTTCATTTTTGGGTGAACTAACCTTTTCATGAAGCAGTGTTTTGAAATCGGCCATCACTATATTGTTGAATAAAGTCATCATTTAGTTTTTTTGGTGCACAAAAAATATTCTCGTCGCTTCATACCATTAAGGTTGAACCATTGTAGTCACATGAACTGTTTTAAATATGTCTTTAGTAGCTTTCTGGGCACTGAAAGTGTTAATTGTCTTGCTGTCAATGCAGGCCTCACTAAGCCATCGGATTTTATCAAAAATATCTTAATTTGTGTTCTGAAGATGAACGAAGGTCTTACAGGTGTAGAACGACATGAGGGCGAGTAATAAATGACAGAATTTTCAATTTTCGGTGAACTAACCCTTTAAGCAATGAACAAATACAAATGTTTGCATTACAGCATAAGTATATGAGCTGTTCTACAGTATCATGTTAAATGACTAAGTTTGAATAACTGTTTTGTTTTATCTTTGTGCTGGATTAATGCACCTGTGTAAATGCTATTAGGAGATGGGAAAACAGCACTCTCTTTTTACAGGCTTTGATACAATGCCATTTTCTCTCTCTTCTCTGTTACAAGAGAGCTTCCCTAGCAGAGGTTTTGTTTTAGGTGGCTAAAATAGGCTAAACAAATGATTCATGTTCTCTACTTCCCTTAGAAACTCTTTCTCAATGAGAACAAGATGTTTAGAAAGCAATGAATGGGAAAAGATGATTGTAAAAGTTGGAATTTCCAATTTAGTTTCAATCAAAGCCAGATCTGTAGTCATAATATCTTTTTCGCTTGCTTAAGCATTCATCCTGTCCACCATCTCCTCGTATTATTTACCTCCTCTCTCATGTTTAAGTTGCTTTTCTCCTTTTAAATGAGGAGAACTGCACTTTCATAGCCAATGTCTCTGATAACTGATCCATCATGCTGAATGTGTATGTCTGTAGAGTGTGGGTTAAAAGTTATCTGCGCAGCTGTGTATGAATGAGAGACTGCACACATATGCATTATCCCTCTCAGACACCTGTGTGTGTGTAGATGAGATAGATGAATGAAAGACTGTATAAGGAAAAAAGACACAAGGGAAGCACATATATACGTTTATTATCTTTAATCACGAGGAAAAGAGATAAGAACCATCAAACTGTCAGCAAAATGATAGATTGAAAGCTTTCTTACACAAATACACGTGCATGCAGACACACACACCACATCCACTCCAACTGTATAACACTCCTTATTTCCTTTCAAACACTTCTCTTTCGTGTCAAACAGGTCTTGGGCGCCAAACCCATCTATACAAATCTATGAGGCAGTTCAATTAGATTAAAATAGATAATATTTCATTATTTCAAGACAAACATGAGCAACAAAGAGGAACAAGGCAAAAGATGCAAAGGGATGGAAATAGACATGCTCTGAGAGATAGTTTGACCTTTGACCCAAGGAGGTTTCCTAAGAAGTGTAGCTCAAACACTCAACTTGTTTTCTTTCCGCCACAGACTCTCGGCCTGAACTCTGTCCACCATGTTGTCGGGAAGACTTGATGCATTTTGGAGACATCAAGCATTTTTGTGCTTGTTTGGAAAAACTCTGACCGGCTGCACTGTGAGTGAATGTGTGGATGAATCAGATAAACTAAGTTTGAAATCTGGCCATGATGCAGATTTACTGCACAAGTTATTCACTGACAGTTATCAAAATATTTGGCGGGAGTGCCTCGCGGATACTGAGGTTATGCTGAAGAGAAACTAGAGGGATGTTTAAGGGGAAAAATTCACGTTTTGGCAAGTTATTTGAATGTTTTTTTGGTGGATTCATTTCAAGGTGCATAGCTTATATTTGAAGCATGTTGTTGCTCTCCAATCTACTTTGAGCTTGAGTTCAATTCAATCAAGTTTAACATCGTGTCATTGGTTCTTGCATGTCTTTTTACAAATCAGCATTGAAGTCATTGACTTCAAACATGGTGCAAGTCGTGTGTAGACAAACATGTACTCATGTTTGAATCAAACACAAAAGCAAATAAAATTTTAGAGCTATAGCAGCAGATTTATTGTGAATAACGACAAAGACTACAGAATAACACAAGACGTGTCACTCGTATTGTTTTGAATGGGAGAAAGTGTAACGCGCAATATGGCAGAATAAGTCCCGCCTTCTAAATAAGAGCCAATCGCCGAGTGGTAAAGTCATCGCGTCACTTCAGCGGCCGTTAGAATCACCGGTTTCTATAGAAACAGTTAGACGCGCGCCTCCGAAGAGACGCGCATTTAGGTCTGCGCATGCGCATTAGCTTGATCCAGCCTGAAAAAAAGTTTTTTTTTGTCATGATTCGAGCGTTTAGAAACTAAATTTATGAGCCGGTTATTGTTAGATTTCATTAGTAATTTCAAATATGAAATTTAATCGTAAGGTTGGCGAACAGTTGTGGAGAATTTGATGTTTCCCCATTCAAAGAGATTGCATGATGCACAGGATGCCCGAGAGGCGTATCAAAGATGGCCGCCGAGTGAAATGACTTGTCTTAAAGGGACTTTGATAACGATGACAGTTTCGCCCTTTTGCTCACACAAATGTATAATTGATTTTGAAGAGTTTTACCTACAACTTATGTTACTTTTATGGTGCTTTTTCCCATTAAAAAAAAAGTTAATGAAAAAAGCAGCCTGGACAGTCTACAAAATATCTTGTTTTGCAAAAGATAGAAAGTCAAGTGGGTTAGGAACGACAGCAGGGTGAGTAAATGACAACATTTCCTTTTTAGTGTGAACTGTTCCTTTAAGAGACAACAGCAACTATCTAGGTGTGTGAATGTGTACAGGAATGTCATTAGCATGAATGTTACTCCACACTGTATGAGTTCAACTTCGTTCATCAGCTAAATTCTGTCATGTTTACAGAGTGAGAGAAGGATGAAAGGACCATGGGGAGGAATCGGAAAATGTATAAGGTGTTTATATGTATCCGAGTGTCTGTCTGACTATGTTGAGTGCATGTGTATGTGAGGGAGTGAAGAGAGACTCATTATACATGAATCACTCAGTCTTGACTATCCCAAAGTGGTGGCGTTAAAATTAAACGTCTCAATCATCAGTCATCGCTCACCTCATCTCTGTACAACAGAGCTTAAATACCTATATAATGAACTTCAGTTCCATAGAGAGAGTGTTAGAGCTTTTGTGAACATGGGAAGTATCATAGAACGCCTGCAGCTGGACTCTTGAGAAGCAGACACATGCGTAACACTGTGCTAGACGGACAATAAACAAAGATAAAAACGTAAATGGCGTCAACTAAACAAAATAGTAACAAATATGTTCGAAGGAAGAAAAAGATCTAGTAATTTAGCTTTTAAGGGTCACTTGCGTTCCATGGTAAGAACAGATGTAGATAATGAAATACTGGAGAGCATGAATGAAAAAAGGACAGTGATTGTGTTTTAATGACCCTCAATCCTCAGTTATTCCACACCTAAATGTTGTGTGGGTTTAATTAGCTGTACTTAAGCAAGAAAGTTAGCGAAATCTGACAAAACCACCTTTATGTAAAACAAAAGTTTATGGCACACTAATGTTCAAAATGACTGTATTTTTTTAAATCAAATTTTTCTTTTAAAAACATTAAAAATCTTAATGACCTTAGACTTTTGAACAATATTGTATGTCTTTTGTACTATTGTATTGTATGATTGGTAAGTGTGTGTGTGTGGTGTGTAATGAAGTACATTATTGATTGATAGACTTTGCCGCTGCAACATCTCCTTGAACCATTGCCCACTTTGATGCGCACGTTTAGGGTTCACACACGCACACACACACACACACACACTCGCACACCCCCCAGGGACCACTTCTCTCTCCTCGTGTTCCTTCCTGTAGTAACATCCTTTTGGAAGACATTAGAGCGCATTAGACCAACCCCATCTGACAGAGTGATGAAGGATTTTGAAGTGGCAGTTCTGGGGGTTCAGTCTCTGCTCTGACCCTCAATCCATTCCCAAAGATTTACAAATATTGCAGTTCATAGGCAAGAGCTATATGCCAAAGATTCAGATCTGACCACTTTAAATGGAGTTTTAAAGGAACAGTACATCAAACAATACATGCAGTTACTGTGAATGGACTGAAGCTTTCATTTTCATTTTCATTCGAGTGTGAGCTAAAACACAGCGTTTTTGTGTGTGTCCCTTTAAACGCAAATGAGCTGCTGCTCCCGGACCCCTTTCCAGAAGAGGGCGGAGCTTTAACAGCTCACGCTTTGGTTGCTCAACAACAACAAAGCTGGAGAATCTCCCGCAGCCAAAATGATGATTGTCAGTAACGGTGTTCAGCCTTACATTGTTCAAACCGGAGTCGGACACTGATGGAGAGACTCAGGAAGAAGTTATAACCTTTAGAATGCATCCGGACATTTCTGAACGGTTAGTGGATAAATGTATGTAGTTGCTGTGGAGTTGATTCAATTCATCAACTAACATGTGCCGTCATGTTAACTTTTTGTGCAAATCCAGCGTTGAATTGACCCTCATTTGTGAAGCATGATAACAACACTCTACTACAACAACTCTTCCTCTTCTCTAAAGCAGCCCAACATGGCCTCACCGTTGCGTGTTCCCGGTTTTCTGTACATTTTGGGGTTAGTGATGTCACTAAACTGGAAAGAAGCTTGTAGCCCCTACCAGCTGTTTGTTGTAGACCCTAAAAAGCCATTTCTGACAAAGAAAATCTCTCCCTTTGCATTGAAAATTAAGCGTCGTAATTTCGCAGATGTTGTTTATGCTCAAACAGCAACATTACACACTAACTAAAGTTAAAAAAGCAAAATAATAATCAAGGGCCCCTTTAAAAATGACATAAAAGCAGCATGACAGTATTGTGTGATATATTCCAATCCAAATATTTTTTGCTGCATTTTCCAAAAACATTGTAACCCTTATTAGGTCTAATTAGGATGACGCATTTGGGAAACGCAGCCTAGATCTTATTTGGGAGATGCATCATCTGATTCATGAAAAGATTTGAATCAAAAGATCAATTAATTTACAAATGATTCATTTATTGATTCATTTACAACTTAATTTACTGATTAATTTAGAAGCAATTCATTTACAAACAATTCATTTATGAATGATACTTTCACCATCAGTTCATTCAACACCAATTAATTCAAGAACAATTATTTACAATAATTTACAAACAAACAATTCATTCTCTTCTCTCACAAACTAGACCCCAAAACTATAGGTTTGTAATATGACATTGAGCTTTAAGACTCATTTTAATTAAAATGTGTCATTTTAAGACTGTGTAGAGCATGGAGGGAAGCAGTTTAAAGGAGGGACTTCATGTATAAGGCCATGTGGATGGAAATCTATAGAAAATAAAGAGAAAGCCATGTGTGTTTGTGTGTGAGAATAGGGAGGCAGTCATGTGCAGTATCATAACGTAGGAGTTTGAGACATATTGCATTAGAGGCAGTCATCATGTCCTCTCTATCACTGCTGTGATATGGGCTTCTCTCCGGCTTGGCGGACACCCGGCGGACTCCAGTCTGCCTTTCTGCCTGGTTATCAGCTCCACGCCGTGAGCTCAGCGCCGCAGAAGCCCAAGAGAGCTCCATCTGAGCCATACTGATATCTAGGCTTCCTGGGAGTGGGTCAGAACCAACCTCAATACTGCTCATTACCATAAAGATATTTGGCAGGCACTGCTTTCAGACTAATTTTTAGTGATAAGACAGTGTGAGGAGTGAATGTGGGAGCATACACACATGTGTATGAGCGCAGAACCCATCACATTAAACAGTAGACATCAAGATAGGACTTAAAAGTTTCTATCGGGAAACTGACCCTTGACTTCTGATGAGGAGAAAAAAATGCTTCATCCATCCAAATCTTTCACTCTGACATCTCCCTCGTCATATTTTTTATTGCATGATATTAATTCCTGTTTGTAGACATAAACAAGTGGTGTCAGGCTTGTCAAACAGACTGATGGAAGTATGATGCTGGAGTATGAGTTTTGTATGTGTGTTTGTAGTGTTTGAGCTATGAGTCACAGATGCAGCATTACGAAACGAGCAGCACAGAGCCAGCTCTCTTCCTCTCATTATCCCGCTAATGGGCTGACTGGCAAAAACACAGCCACTAATGTTGGGAAAAATCAGACGTATGCAGTATGTGTGAGTGGAAAACAGAGGTCTGTGAGTGTTAGTGCTGTATAGGATTATTTGTGTCAAATATAGTCTCTTTTTTTTATTCAGACTTATTTCAACTTGTGTACTAAGAACAAACAAACATGAAAAAGAATAGTGTTGATACACATTATATGCGTGGGTTTAAATTCCAGGTAGATCTCAGGTCTGAAAATGAATCATGAGGGTGTTGCTATGAGGTTGCTAAGGTGTTTTGAGTGGTTACCAGGGTGTTGCTAAGGATTTCTGAGTGGTAGCTACGGCCTTTCTGGGTGTTACCAAGGTGTTGCAATGAGGCCAGTGTTATTTTTTGTGTTGTTTATACAGGTGCTGGTCATATAATTAGAATATCATCAAAAAGTTGATTTATTTCACTAATTCCATTCTAAAAGTGAAACTTGTATATTATATTCATTCATTACACACAGACTGATATATTTCAAATGTTTATTTCTTTTAATTTTGATGATTATAACTGACAACTAAGGAAAATCCCAAATTCAATATCTCAGAAAATTTGAATATTACTTCAGACCAATACAAAGAAAGGATTTTTAGAAATCTTGGCCAACTGAAAAGTATGAACATGAAAAGTATGAGCATGTGCAGCACTCAATACTTAGTTGAGGCTCCTTTTGCCTGAATTACTGCAGCAATGCGGCGTGGCATGGAGTCGATCAGTCTGTGGCACTGCTCAGGTGTTACGAGAGCCCAGGTTGCTCTGATAGTGGCCTTCAGCTCTTCTGCATTGTCGGGTCTGGCATATCACATCTTCCTCTTCACAATACCCCATAGATTTTCTAAGGTCAGGCGAGTTTGCTGGCCAATTAAGAACAGGGATACCATGGTCCTTAGACCAGGTACTGGAAGCTTTGACACTGTGTGCAGGTGCCAAGTCCTGTTGGAAAATGAAATCTGCATCTCCATAAAGTTGGTCAGCAGCAGGAAGCATGAAGTGCTCTAAAACTTCCTGGTATACGGCTGCGTTGACCTTGGACCTCAGAAAACAGTGGACCAACACCAGCAGATGACATGGCACCCCAAACCATCACTGACTGTGGAAACTTTACATTGGACCTCAAGCAATGTGGATTATGTGCCTCTCCTCTCTTCCTCCAGACTCTGGGACCCTGATTTCCAAAGGAAATGCAAAATTGACTTTCATCAGAGAACATAACTTTGGACCACTCAGCAGCAGTCCAGTCCTTTTTGTCTTTAGACGCTTCAGACGCTGTCTGTTGTTCAAGAGTGGCTTGACACAAGGAATGCAGCAGCTGAAACCCATGTCTTGCATACGTCTGTGCGTAGTGGTTCTTGAAGCACTGACTCCAGCTGCAGTCCACTCTTTGTGAATCTTCCCCACATTTTTGAATGGGTTTTGTTTCACAATCCTCTCCAGGGTGCGGTTATCCCTATTGCTTGTACACTTTTTTTTCTATCACATCTTTTCCTTCCCTTCGCCTCTCTATTAATGTGCTTGGACACAGAGCTCTGTGAACAGCCAGCCTCTTTTGCAATGACCTTTTGTGTCTTGCCCTCCTTGTGCAAGGTGTCAATGGTCGTCTTTTGGACAACTGTCAAGTCAGCAGTCTTCCCCATGATTGTGTAGCCTACAGAACTAGACTGAGAGACCATTTAAAGGTCTTTGCAGGTGTTTTGAGTTAATTAGCTGATAAGAGTGTGTGGCACCAGGTGTCTTCAATATTGAACCTTTTCACAATATTCTAATTTTCTGAGATGCTGAATTTGGGATTTTCCTTAGTTTTCAGTTATAATCATCAAAATTAAAAGAAATAAACATTTGAAATATCACTCTGTGTGTAATGAATGAATATAATATACAAGTTTCACTTTTTGAGTGGAATTAGTGAAATAAATAAACTTTTTGATGATATTCTAATTATATGAACAGCACCTATATAGTTTTTTATGAATTGGATATTAATTGAATTTTGAATGAACTTTTATTTGTATATTTTCAGTTTTCATTTTAATGTAAGTTTTAGTAATTTTATGTGCTTTTGACAGTTTATTAGTTTTTGTTTTTATTTCAGTTTTAGCTTTTATTTACTTCCAGTTATTAATTTTAGAGCTTCAATTTAAACTTATTTAGTTACAGTAGCAACAAGGCAAGGCAACAATTATAATTTTAAAGTTTTTCATCTAATATATTTTATTTTATTTCAGCTTTATTTCAATTATCTAAAATGTTTTTAATAGTACAATCTTAAAAAATGACAAAAAAAAACAACATTTTATTGAAACAGTTACATACTGTAAAAACAACGCATTCTAATACTAATATTGAGGCCTGTAGGCTACTTTCTCGAAAATGACATAATATTACCCAGAATGTTGAAAATGACATAATATTACCCTGTTAAAAAAGGCTAATAAAATAACTTTAAAAAATTAAACAAATTTACACAGTAAAATACAGTTTTCCATTAACACAGTAATATACTATAAAAACAATGCATTCTAGGTAATATCTGTCATTTTCTAGAAAGTAGCCTATAGGTTATATATAGGCTATAATATTACCTATAGGCTATAATATTACCCAGAATGCATTGATTTTACGGTATATTACTGTGTTAATGGAAAACTGTATTTTACTGTGTAAATTTGTTTAATTTTTTAAAGTTATTTTATTAGCCTTTTTTAACAGTAATAACCTTGGTGGTTGCTAGGGCATTGCTATAGTGTTGTGGGTTGTTGCCAGGGTATTACTATGTGGTTGCTAAGGTATTCTGAACAAATTCTAGCTAATTACAGGGCATTCGTGTGGTTTGGGTGGTTGCCAGGGTATTGTTAAAAAACAGTCTACAATTCACTGACTATATATCTATCTGAATATATACACTAATAGGGAAGACATGAAGCTCAAGAGATTTGAAGAGTGACACAGACAGGATCTTTTGAACACAGGAGGTTTGATACTGGATTTTTGCTGGGAAGTTTGGGGGTTGTTAGCTGTCCTCACTGGTCTGTACTCTCATCCTGATGATAACACACACTCTCTGTGGACACAGAAACATTTAGCTTTATAGATTGTGCTGGCTCTGCTCATTTGAAAATATGTCCCATGTGACTCCCTCCCACAGTACTCTCATGCAAAGATTGTGTCCTTCCATCTCTGTCTCTTTCTATTTGTCCCACTCTGCCTCCATAATAGTTACACATGTTCACAACATAGCATGAAGTTTCATGCACCTGGTGAGTTTGAGCATTTGTGTGTGCATAGAGTTTAAGCGATGAGAAGAGGAGCAGTAGGTTGAGTGTGATGAAGCTCATATAGAGGAGAGAGTCGTTTATCTCTGGCCATGTGAGAGATATAATGTAAATAACCCCAGCCTCACACGATCGATTTATCAGACCCTCGGCTCAATCTCACAAACCGTCCCATAAACACAGCTTTGTGGTGACCCCACATCTGTCCGGCCTGGCCGTCCCCACATGCACAACTTTAAGATGAACCCATAGAGTGTGAGCGTAAGAAAGCCTGTCTTCCTTTTATGTAAACAAATCTTTAAAAGAACTGCCTGGTGAGAATTATTACATTTTGAACTGTTTTTCTGCCTCCTGATTGGATGAACCGCCAGTGTTCTCAGTTCTGAATGTCTGCCTTGTAAAAATTCCATTCACATATTTGAAATTGTGTGCTTGTGTGTGTATGTATGTATATATATATATATATATATATATATATATATATATATATATATATATATATAATATATTAGTTGAAATATATTTTAAATTGTTTATATTTTAAATTTAATGTTTTTACAATTTATATATATAATGTGCGTGCGTGTGCGTATGTATGTTTGTCGTGCATGTGTATTTTCTTGCCTTCATGCACTCTTTCATCTAAAATCGAAATGTGTTTGTCTTATTAGAACATTACTTTTAACATTTGTGTTTGTGTCTGCTTAGAAAAATTTAATGTTCTGACATTTTGAAAAAAGGATACTCCCCCAAAGATACTCCCCAAATATGAATTATTGTTTCCATCTTCATGCAACAATTTACAAAGACTGTATTTGGTGAAATATTAGGTTACCATATTTATAATTTTAGATTTATCAAATATTTGAATCTCCCTTGCAAAGTATTGTTTAAAGTATTTTAAAGGGTTCTTCTCTTAAACATATTCAGGTCCAGGGTTGTGTGTCCTCCCTAAAACTTTGCGACAAGGCAAAACACTTGTGCATTCCGACTTTGGACATTGACCTTGGCAGTAAGCAGCTCCAGTGCAGGGGAGTAACGCCACCACTCCCAGCTTCCCTACCCCAAAACACACACAAACACAAACACAAGCCACACACACATCCACAAATACAACTCATACACAGCTGCAAGACATCTTGATAATATCTGACAGCCGATACATTCCAGGTCAGTGTTCATCCCAGACTGCACTCCATGCCCTCATCCCTTTCCTCGCTTGCGTCCGTGTCCCTTGTGACACAGTAACCATCCTGCAGGTCAGATGCACAGACATAACTGTATATGATTATCTAAACAAAACAGCATATTCACTAACCCACGGATTTGTCTGGTACATTCCAAAGTATTGTATGCGTCAGTCCTTTAAAACCCACACCATCCATCTATATTAAACAGTTTGTCAGTTATAAAGTCTTTCATGAGGTGTTATGTTTTTATTAAGTGACTCCACAATGTTTGACCCAAGTGCTGCCTAACTGGATAATTTGTATTCAAGCCGGTAAATCAACATTTTTGTCTTGTTTTGTTATTCTAATTCATCTCTTTATTTTTATTTTTTTTCCAAGGTTGTCAGTCACTTAAAAATTTTTCCCTTCCTAGAGTTTAGTTCTGGCCTGGAAACACCATTTGTTAGATGCCACGTTGTAGCGAGTGTGTCGTTGAAGTACATGCAAGATTAAGTGTGTGTGCAGTTGCTGTTATCTGTCATCTTGCGAGTTGGGTGACCACTTCTCCTGTGTGTGTGTGTGTATCTCAGCGTAAGAGTCAGTGT
The DNA here is from genome assembly GCF_024489055.1 of Chanodichthys erythropterus. NCBI lineage: Eukaryota > Metazoa > Chordata > Actinopteri > Cypriniformes > Xenocyprididae > Chanodichthys > Chanodichthys erythropterus. The sequence continues at coordinate 18,997,520 of NC_090240.1, forward strand.
GTGTGTGTGTGTGTGTGCTTAAGCTCTAAGTCGGATGCGGACATGTGAGTGTCCAGTTTCCAGTAACCTTTGACCCTATAGAGCTAATTAGTGATATCCCCACTAACACCACTGAGAACATCACATTCTGTAGCATTTGTTCATTCATTTTTCATTTACAAAGACTGCTGTTCACCTGCTGCTGTCCGTCACCGTTACACCAGAGGAACAGAAAGACAGAGAGATCTTAGATGCAGTCAGTGATTACAAAAGAATTTTGTAAATTGATATCATATATGGTCATTATTTCCACATATATTGTAAGTAATAAAATGCAATATACACTACAAGGCTACAATATACACACAGCCTTGTTGAACAGTAAGACTTTTTAATGTTTTTAAAAGAAGTCACTTCTGCTCAACAAATACTATGAAATATTTTTACAATTTAAAATAACTGTTTTCTATTTGAATATATTTTTAAATGCAATTTATTCATGTGATGCAAAGCTGAATTTTCAGCATCATTACTCCAGTCTTCAGTGTCACATGATCCTTCAGAAATCATGATGATGATTTGCTGCTCAAGAAACATTTATTATTAATGTTGAAAACAGTTGTGTACAATTTTTTTCAGGATTATTTGATAAATAGAAAGTTCAAAAGAACAGCATTTATCTGAAATAGAAACGGTATAATATAATATATATAATTTTTTTATTATTAATTATTTTAAATTATTTTTAGCAAACATAATTTAAAGATTTTTATAGATAACTGCTCAGTGCATGTATATAAAAATCATCAGAAGATATGGTTATGGATATAGTCTCACTGTTTATTGTTGTTGCTGTTGTTGTTATTATTATTCATAGTAATAATTGCAGAATTTGACTGATCATCGTTTTTTTTAATACATTTTTTGACAGTAGACATTTGATTGGGGATGCTCCAAATGTGACTAATATGAAATAAGTATGTAAATATTATTTCTGGAGGTCATGTCTGAATTCCTTTTTCTAAGGTTATTGAAGGCAATATAGGGACTGTTCTGTATTAGCCTGTCTTTTTATCTTTAGTGTCGGTGAAGATGAGAGAGCTCATTCTGAGAAAACAGTGGCTATTTTAAGCTCTTCGCATAATGCTGCATTAGGACAGGACTATTAATCTTATTAATCTTATCCCACTTTTTTTCTTTCTTTTGACCAGCCCACCCACCAGGGAGGAAGAAAGAGACTCACAGAGTCAGAAAGACTATGACCCTATTAAAATAAACTTTTGATATACCTGCACTGAGCATTCATATGCAAAGGTTCTTACTTCTGCTAAAGATAATTGAAAAGGACTCTCATTTGGTTTATCACACCTGTAGTAATCTCTGTACAATGTGACATGTTCTTGCTCTGTCCATTCATCTGTCTGGATAAGAACTATGGCAAGGTTAAAGTACCTTTGGTAATTTGCTGTGGTAGAGGGAGGGGAGAGATGCTGTTCCTAAGACACCGGAACTCTGTAGTGTCAGAGGGCAGATCTCTGGAGATTCTCTCTCTCCTTCTTTGATAATCAGCTTGCAATTAGCACGTGAATGTATCGTTCTTTTTGCAATTTTACGCATTCATTTAATCCGTTCGTCACTATAACTAAGGGCATCTATGGGCACTAACTAGCATGCTGAGGAGAGAGCAGATACCCCCGCGTGTGTCCTAGCAATCATCACCTGATTTAAAACCACTCTTGAGTCGCCTTCAACCTCGCCACTTAGAGCTCGGCCAGATCGGGATGTTTTGGCTTGAATTAGTCGGTTGTATTAGTGACCGGTGTGGGGTACCATTAAAAAAGCAAAACATGGGGTTTGGGGACGCGGAGTATCCATTTCACGTGCCCCTCCGGAGGCGCCAGTGGGCCATTTGAGACGCTTCTCGTGGGATCCTATTAGAGGGCATCGGTGCTGAAAGCTGCACGGACTCTCCCATGAGTAATGCGTGATTACGCGTGCGATCATCAATGTAACATTTTATGAATCCCACTGTTCCAGTGCGCGCAGTCGTTATTTCCGGCCATAGAGCCACCATTCAAATCCTTAGTCAAATGCCTCCTGACAACTTCAAAAATATTCAGAGAGCAAGTGCAGGCGCCCTTTTTGCTGATGCATAACGTGAAACGGACATTTAACCTATTAACCTATTTAACCTACATATTTTAATATATATATATATATATATATATATATATATATATATATATATATATATATATATATATATATATATATAGGAATACAAAAGATGACTGGTTTTAAAAAAGTAGAATCGTATTTTTAATGTAACGTTTTAATACATTATTATTATGTAAAACGCCTTTGAAAAAGTGTGAATCTAAATTGGATATACAGAAAGAGAACAGTTGCACTTCTTTAATAACTGCTCTTTCTTTAATATTTGAAATTAAGAATTTAAGAATTATATTTCTTGTCATTGTTTCTAAATTGAAATTAAGAGGTGATGACAATGATTTATTAATAGAAAGGTAGAAAAAGCTGAATTGTGCTCGAAAAACATTTTTATCTTTATTAGAAAAAGATAAATTTCTTATATTTTCATATTTTTTATATTTAATATTTTTTGTTAAATAAATGGGTGCTTATTATGGTTGTATTGTACCTATAATATACCTGAAACTAATATAGGCTTACCAAATTATTCAGAATAATCTGAATTAGCTATTACGCAGTGAATTAAAACCCACAATTTGTACCTGAGATTTTCTGTTTCTGCTGCTAGGCATGCATGCGTGATAAATGACATTACATTATATATCTCTACAAAACTGGTGCATAATTGTATTATCTGAGCAGGTTTAGTCTTTGCTTCCACGAGGAGTATGTCGCCGCGTGCGGGGGCACGCCCCTGAGCACGAGAGATAAATGGTAAGATCCTCTAGCTAGTGAGTTACAAGTTACGGTCATCCTCAGCTCGCGCATGACACGTTTCAACTCTGAAGGCAGTTGCATTATCTCCAGGTCCATTTAGAGAACCACTACATCGAGCCTCCTCAGTCGTAGTTTTCTCCACTACATCCTCATCCTCCAGCTCAACATGTCCACCGGCTCCATCAGCGATGTGGATGAATTTCACGAGTCTGAGCTGCTGGATGGTCTTTTGAAATTCGGTTCAGGTAAAGACCCGGGGACATCAAACGAGAGCACGGAGGACAGCTCCAACTGCGAAGGGGCATCGATTACAGAATGTACGGGAAAGAGACGCAAATCAGCCGCCATGCGCAAATCAGCGCCCAATGGTGTGGCCCAAGAGGGCAAGCAGGTCCAGAGGAACGCGGCGAACGCGCGAGAGAGAGCGAGGATGCGCGTGCTGAGCAAAGCCTTCTCCCGGTTGAAGACTACTTTACCGTGGGTTCCACCGGACACCAAACTCTCCAAGCTGGACACCCTGCGACTGGCCTCCAGCTACATCGCGCACCTGCGACAGATACTCGCCAATGACAAATACGAGAATGGTTACATACATCCGGTCAACCTGGTGAGAGATTTTTTTGAAAATTTGCACACAAAAAAAGTGCCAGGAAGCAAGATGCGTTTATGGTCTATACAGTATGTACAATGTAAAATGTTTCCATCATTAACAACATAGGCTATTTGTTTATAAAATAATTTAGCAGTTTCGGCCACCGTTTTTGTTTCAGAGTTTTCAGAATTTTTCAAATGGTAGAAAATTTGACTTTGGCACCACTTTGATTTTACTTGAGTAAGATATAAAGTAAAAAAGTTTTCCATTTTAGTGAGTTGATATGTTTATAGTGTATAAATGGTAAATTAGCATGTTCTGGAAAGTATAGGCCTTCAGAAAGCTTATTTTCACTGAGCTAATGCACCTTTTTATTTCAATATAGCTAGCCTACTTGACAAAATATTAAATATCTTCAGTGTATAATATCGAAGTTGTTTACATACATTTAAAGCAAGAGGATTTTTCCAGTTAGCTATATGATATGCTTACTAATTTTAATTTAACTTTCATTCATGTTTTTCCTCAGACGTGGCCGTTTATGGTGGCGGGAAAACCAGAAAATGAACTTAAAGAAATGCTGAATTCTACACGTTTATGTGGGACTACAGCTTCCTGAGACACCAGATGGACTTAAAACATGGACCTATTTTAAATATTTTAGTTAAAAAAGAATAACATGTCATCTCCTATCCAAACACACGAGTGGGAATAACTGGGGACAACATCCTCACTCGCATTCCTGTAAAGAGAAATTGATATCTATTTAAATATTCACACTTAGGCCTTGCGGGTTCAAGGCAACAATGTGTGATTTTTATTCAGCTGTTTTTATAAAATTGTCATCACTTTTTTTTTTATAAAAAACAAAACAAAAAAACACGACAAATCATTATGCACACAGGGCTTTGTTGATATGGCGCGCGACATCACGTGCCTTTGCTGTTGCCATTAGAATAATTGTAAATAAAAAATACTGATGTTATAGTTTCAAACGATGCAAGTTACCTCTTTGATCGAGCATGGACGGGAGAGTTCATGTTTATTCACTTTGCTTTGACCTGTGTGAACCTTGTTATCATTTCGCCCCACCTTTTTCTCTCAAGATCTCTGGCGAGAGGACATGTCACCCTGTCACCGTGCCTGCAAGAGATAGCATGATTAATCGGAAGAAACGTAAACCTCCTCTTTATCATGATATATCTGTCATCAGATAAGCATAGCATTAACCGTTTTGGAAATCAGAGAGAGAGCGCTTTTAATAGTGATACTCTTCAATTCCCCTGACTCTGAAAAATATTTCCCTTTTTAAAGTAGTCATGCCTTCAAAAAATGTAGGCTGACTGGTCCGTGTTTAAGGTCAGTTGTTTTTAGACCAGTAAATCGCGCGGCTCTTAATCTCACTGTGCAGCCGTTGTTTAATTTCGCGCGGGGTTGTGACCGTTATGTTTATAGCGCGCGGACAGATATTTATGCGTCACTCCTCTGAGGGGCGAGAGAGCAAGAGTTACCCGGAGTTACCGATGATGGGACGTCCGATGTCACAGCCACGCCGCGGCCTTACAGCTTAGAAAAACACTGCCCCCGCGCACATAACCGTATTCCACATTAAAGCAGTCATCACTGCTCTCTCGCAGAATTACAGAAATCTGCGCGGTGAGACAAAACGGTTTGATGGCGCAAGACAATAACAAGCTCGCCGCCATCATCCATCACGCGCTGTTATTGTAAGGAGAGTCTGAGGGGTGATCTGTGCGAGACTGAGAGCGAGGGAGGCTTAAGCACACACACACACACGCTTGGGCAATAAAGCAGCTCTAAACATTGTGAAATCTTTTGATAAGTCTTAAAATGAAATATGATTATAGAAATACTTTCCTACTTACACAGTGTAAGACGTCTTAAATGTGATGTTTCGGTTAGGCTACTTTAACTGCCACAGCATATTTAGTTACAGGCCTTAGACTATTTTAGTTTTTTTTTTTTTTAATTCGTTGTTAAGTTTTGACGCTCAATGTTGGGATTTACTTGAGCATATTTTAAAGGTAAAACTGCAGACAGAATATTAACGTAAAAATTATTGTTAAAATTGAGCTGTCATGGCGCCAATTTGTTGGCGCGCCGTCAAGGCTAATTTGGGTTACCTCAGAATTTCATATGGGTTTTTTAGATGGTGGGTTGTGATTGTTATTTATGTTTTAAATTTCACTTATACACACAGTTGCAGTACACACACACACACACACACACACACACACATAGTTGCTATAGCAGTTATTTATGAACAAACTCACTTGTGATTATTTATCCCTTGCAGTACCTAATAAGTAAAGACGTTTTGAAATTTAGACGTTTTTAAAAATGCCTGTGTAAAATAATGTTAGTCACAGGTTTTATTTTACTTAAAAAAAAAAAAAAAAAAAAAAAAACTCATTAGAAGCAACATTAAAAATCATATTCTTGGCTTTTGGACTACACGCTAAAGTTAATACATTATTGTTCTTATTGCTATTACAGATGCAGTTTTGTAAAAATTTAAGCAACAATAGTAGCAGTAATTTGTAGATTCCTGAGGCAATCAAGTATTTTTTCATTGTGCCTGGATTCTTACACATTTGTTCTCTTGTCGATTTTAGATCGTTCTTTTAAAAAATTGTCTCAATATTTATTTAAGTTTTTAATTTAGAGGCAATACAGAGGATGTAAAAATATTTATATCTCATTCTAATTAGTTTTATGGGACATATTTTTCTCGCAGGACGCTGGAATGCTCTCCACATCTCGCTATAAGAGAATAAGTCTTCTTTCTTTCTCCCCTTCTTCGTCGTCTTTTTCTGTCATCATCTGAAAACCAAAAGAACGTCTTTTTCTTTTTATTTAAAGGAGTTCCCCTTATTTCCTGTGCGAAGCGCACGTTCGCCGTATATATATCAGCACGGATAAGTCAAGTCGCTCCATCACCGCAAGACCACCGCAGAGAACACTGAACACTGCCCGGGTCAGCTGCGCTCTGCCCGGCAGCGGGAGGAGGAGGAGGAGGCCGGGAGGGTCGGTCATTAGAAAGATAAAGTGGACCCTGGTTTCCCATGTGCTGCGAGAATATGGCTAATTGTTTTGTTGGACGGCTGCCCAAACCTCTCTTTTATAGTCCTAAAGTCTCTTGAGAGGGAACATTGGCATGTGGTCTAGATGCACATACTCTAAAAACTAGATAAGAGTTTGTGTGTGTGTCAGCTCATTTTATGATGAGCATTAGACGTTGGTTTAAAACTGCTTGTGCCTGGACTTTATCTGACTTGGTATGTCACCCTTCACTCAAAACTCCGTTCCTTTTATAGTTTTTCCAGTGGCTTAACAAATTTATTCATACTAGACATTAAACAATACAGAAACTAAATGACCGAGACCTTTTAAAAGGCTCTTTTTTGAGCAATGTTGTCTTGTGAAATAAGCTGCATCAATCATGACACAAAAGATTTCAGCACCTAGACACTGAACAGCGACTGAAGAGCTCAATCAGTCTTTTTACTGTAGGTTAGGTTACTTCAGAGACGTGAAAAACAACACTGTAGCAATATGCATTCATTTTTCAGGCTGGATTAGGACCAAGTGCACATGCAGAGTAAGGAAGGCAGAAATACAATGTAGGATTTTGTTTCAATACAGATGCTGATTCAAGAGAAGCCTATATATGTATTTTAAAAATTCAACCCACTAAAACTGAAAAGTTTTAAAAATAAAAAGATTAATTGCTTACATTTTAAATGAATCCAAAGAGCTGCCAAACTGACAACCTGTATGATGTGTTGATTTGGAACGCTTTGAATTAACTCATAAAATCCCGTAGAAAATGACAAATTATTGTTTTATGCATTTATAAATTAAATGGAAACAGATGTTATAATAATAATAATAATAAAAAAAAAAACATTTAGTGGTGTTTGAATACATATAGATCAAAACTATTAGCAAAAGATTCATGTTTTCACATAATATTGGGATCATATTTTTAAGGAAATTCCATATTAATATATTTTAAAGATTTAGAGTGTTTTACAAGAAATTACTATTTCAGTATTCAAAATTCATGTTTAATTTAATTTTAATTTTCAAATTACCAACACATCCAAGTTTTTTCATGTAGATCACATATTTCCCATTCTTAACATGTATTTTAATAATTTTTAAAATGAAATATAATGTATTAAATCATTCCTCACTACAGTGTGTGTCGCTTTAGTGCTGGACCCACTTGGATGCTACAGACGTGCTGTATTTAAAGGGTTAGTTCACCCAAAAATGAAAATTCTGTCATTAATTACTCACCCTCATGTAGTTCCAAACCTGTAAGACCTTTGTTCATCTTCGGAACACAAATTAAGATATTTTTGATGAAATGCAAGAGGTATATGACTCATCCAGACAGCAATATAACCACCACTTTCAAGGTCCAGAAAGGTACTAAAGACATTGTTAAAACAGTCCACGTGGCTGCAGTGGTTCAACCTTAATTTTATGAAGCAAAACTACTTTTTGTGTGCAAAAACAAAACATTAGTCATTGCACCTTACACAGGTGATGCAGTAAGCACAGTGAAGACTGTGTTTACATCCAAATGCCGGCTCAGTATTGGCCAAAGCTGATCACGTGTGCAGCACGATGCAAACATGATGCTGACACAGGAGCCGGCCAATAACGAGTCGCTGTTCTGACGTAGATCCCGGAAGCATTGGATATAAACAACGTGTGAGAATGACACAGAAGAGAAGCTATTGTTGAATAAAGTCGTTATTTATTACACTGCAGTCACGTTGACGGTTTTAACAATGTCTTTAGTGCCTTTCTGGACCATAAAAAGTGTTGATTATATTGGATGAGTCATATACCTCTTGGATTTCATCGAAAATATCTTACAGGTGCCCTAGAATGTTTTTTTACAAGATGTAATAAAAGTCTAAGGTGCCCCCTGAATGTGTCTGTGAAGTTTCAGCTCAAAATACCCCATAGATTTTTTTAAATTAATTTTTTTAACTGCCTATTTTGGGGCATCATTAAATATGCGGCGATTCAGGCTGCGGCCCCTTTAAATCCTTGTGCTCTCAAATATAAAACAGTGCATAAACAAAGTTCACACAGCTAATATAACCCTCAAATGAATCTTTACAAAATGTTCATCATGCATGCTTCGGATCATGTAAGTACAGTGTTTATTTGGATGTTTACATTTGATTCTGAATGAGTTTGATAGTGCTCCGTGGCTAAAGCTAACATTACACACTGTTGGAGAGATTTATGAAGAATGAATTATGAATGTGTTTATGAATTATACAGACTGCAAGTGTTTAAAAATTAAAATAGCACTTGCTCCGTGAATACAATAATAAACTATGGTAACTTTAACCACATTTAACAGTACATTAGCAACATGCTAACAAAACATTTAGAAAGACAATTTACAAATATCACTAAAAATATCATGTAATCATGGATCATGTCAGTTATTATTGCTCCATCTGCCATTTTTCGCTGTTGTTCTTGCTTGCTTCCCCTTCTGATGATTCAGCTGTGCACAGATCCAGATGTTACTGGCTGCCCTCGTCTAATGCCTTGAACATGGGCTGGCATATGCAAATATTGGGGGCGTACATATTAATGATCCCGACTTTTACGTAACAGTCGCTGTTATGTTGAGATTCACCTGTTCTTCAGAGGTCTTTTAAACAAATCAAATTTATGTAAGAAGGAGGAAACAATGGTGTTTGAGACTCACTGTATGTCATTTACTCTTGTTATTCAACTATGCCAAGGTAAATTCAATTTTCAATTTTAATTAAAGGTCTTACAGGTTTGGAACGACATGAGGGTGAGTAATTAATGACAGAATTTTCAGTTTTGACCCTTTAAACTGCAGGTCCTTGATGTAGCGACCATGTCCTGCAGAGGGAGCTATAACACAGTTCTTCAACATACATTTGAACTGTGCCACAACATGAGTGCATGAATGTGTCTTGAATTGCCACTGGGTGGCAGTAAGACTGCAGACAGGCAAATGCAGTATGAGCTCTTGTTTCTTTTACCCCTTCCATATAAAATCCTGCTAGAGGCTTTCCATGCCAAACATTCATCATCATGCATGTGTATCTGCATATCTGCTATTAAATGAATAATTTCAGCCATAGAAAAACACACTGAAACTAAGTTAAAGCTGTAAAATCACACTCCAAAAAAGCATAAGAGAATCTAGCCCCCCACCCCCCCAAAACTTAGTCTCACAGCTGTGTCTGTATATGTAGTGTGTTGGTAGTGCATGTGCCTGGTGAATCAAGGCTAAACTACTTCCATTTGAGTGAAACTGACCAGCTTCTCAACTGCCCCCGCCACCATACGCACATGCTGAAGAGCTTTAAATTCAACCCAGCCCACTGCACATTAAAAACACACAAAGACTGACCTTCATCTTATAAGCATTTCATTAGACGTGTATTTTAAATTGAAGTGAAGATGTGTGTGTGTTTTGACTCATTTGGATAAGTGTGCAGTCAGCGGTGGGTCATAGCAAAGTCTTGTAAACTTTGCCCTGATGAAAGTGCAGCGAATAAGTGGCACACAAGGTAAATGTTACAGGAACATGACCGTGCGCGTGTGTACAGGGTGTGAAATGTTTGTCCAGGTGGGGGTGATTACTGATTGAGGGGTGCGCTAGAAGAGTAATTCACTGTGAATCCTGTCTTTGAGAATAAGCAGATGTTTGTAAATGTAAGATATGATTTTTCAAGGAATATTACGGGTTCAATACAAGCTCAGATGACAGCATTTGTGGCATAATGTTGATTACCACAAAAAAAATTATTTTGATTCGTCCCTTGTTTTCTCTAAAAATAAACAAAATCGACATTTCAGTGAGGCACTTCAAATGAAAGTGAATGGGGTCAACTTGTGTATTATTTGAGCTGTAAAGTTGTTCTTGTAAACATTCTCTGTTCAGATCTAGATTAAATACATCTTTTTACCTAAGCATTCACATAATGCTTCTCATAATCTTGTACTAAAATTATATCTGATGAAATGGTACTAAATGCACATGATAATCTTTTGCCTGAACAGCAGCTACAGTAATTCTTCTCCTTTTGCTTTCCTGTTTCTATCTCTGAATGCCCATTACCCTAATACATTATGGCCTGGTTTCACAGACAGGGCTTAGATTAAGCCAGAATTAGGCCTTCATTTAATAAGGACATTTATGTAGCTTTTTAAAATGAGAAAAAACATTACTGGTTTGTATCTTGAGACAAAACAATGGCACTGAAATATATTAAGATATGTCAGTGCAAGTTGCTTTCAGTTAAAACAGCTCAAACATGCATTTTAGCACATTTTTAGGACTAGGTTTAAGCCTCGTCTGTGAATCTGGGCAGATGTTTACTAACCACATAATTTCTTATAGCTGTATATTACTGCCATATGGTCATTACTTTGACACACTCATCTCTGACTGATAACAGAATACCCTGATTGTAACACTGAAGCAACAATATGTATTGTGAAAAGTGCTATACAAATGAACTTGAATTGAATTCTCTTAATTCATGTGCCCTCTTTACGGAAGAGGATTAGGGCCAAGCAATAATAAAAAAATAAAACCATCTCGAGATTAAAGTTGTTAAATTTTGAGAAAAAACTAGTTAAATTTCGAGGAAAATAGTCTAAATAAAATGTTGAGAATAAACTAGTTAAATTACGAGAAAAAACTTGTAAAATTTTGAGAAAAAGGTCGACATAAAATGTTGAGAATAAACTCGTTAAATTACGCGAAAAAAACTAGTTAAATTTCGAAAAAAGTCGAGATAAAATGTTGAGAATAAAATCATTAAATTACGAGAAAAAAGTCATTAAATTACAAGAACAAATTCGTTAAATTATGAGAAAAATGACGTTAAATTTCAAGAAAAAAGTCGAGATAAAATGTTGAGAATAAAGTCATTAAATTACGAGAAAAAAGTTGTTAAATTACGAGAACAAATTTGTTAAATTGAGAAAAATGTCGTTAAATATGAGAAAAAAGTCGAGATAAAATGTTGAGAATAAAGTAATTAAATTACGAAAAAAAAGTCGTTAAATTACGAGAATAAATAAATCTCGACTTTTTTCTCGAAATTTAACAACATTTTTCTCATAATTTAACGAATTTGTTCTTGTAATTTAACTACTTTTTTCTTGAAATTTAACAACTTTAATCTCAAGATGGTTTTATTTTTTTTATTATTGCTTGGCCCTAATCCTCTTCCATACCTCTTAACTTTCTCTCCTTCTTGCACCCACATCTCTTCTCTGATGGCATTTACTGGTGTGAGGGCGGGGCAGCCTGTCACTCATATGAGATCACAGCAATAGCAAACCACAATGATCCAATAAATTCCCAATGGACAAAATCAAGTCCCGCCCCCTACAATTTTTCTTGTTCAAGAAGCCATTTCACTCAGATATACATCACAATAAAGAAGAAAAGACTATCAACTTCTGTTTCAAGATTACTTTAAATGAACACTCCACTTTTTTTGAAAATAGGCTCATTTTCCAACTCTCCTAGAGTTTAACAGTTGAGTTTTACCGTTTTCAAAAGGAACTTTGCTGCCGTATCATGGCTGCAGCAGGCGCAATGATATTACGCAGCGGCTGTGACGCCATTTGCACAGGGAGCGTACCTTGCAACCATCGATTCATAAAATTAAGGTTGAACCACTGTAGTCACGTTGACTATTTTGACAATGTCTTTACTATCTTTCTGGGCCTTAAAATTGGTAATTGCGTTGCTTTCTATTGGGGATCAGAAAGCTCTCAGATTTCATCAAAAATATCGTAATTTGTGTTCCGAAGGTGAACGAAGGTCTTACAGGTGTTGAACGACATGAAGCTGAATAATGACAGAATTTTTGTGTGAACTTTAACATTTACAGATTAGCCACATTCACTTCCATTGTAAGTGCTTCACTGTAGACCAGAGCTTTTAAACCCAGAATATTCCTTTTAACTCCATGTCGTTTCTCTCTGTCCATTCCCTCTGCTATCAACTTTTATCCATCTCTTTCCTAACTACAACAACGAGTGTTGTTTCTACACCCACTTTTCTTTCACTGAAGCTCAGCTGTGTGTGTGCATATGTTACGGTGTGTGCTGCTCTCTGCCTAAGCATACACCTCCCTGATAGCCACACGGATCCAATTAAAGATGGAATTCCCAACCTAAAGACTGGAATCATTCACGTCTTCCAACTCTGTGATATTCCAGGGTGTCCCCAACCATGTGCTCTGTGTTTATACGTGTGCACGAAGCGTCAAGACGGCATGTGTTTGAGAGTACTTCTACATAAGCATGCAAATGTGTGTGTGAGGGGAATTCTGAAGATAATTGGGAGCGGGTGAGGTTCCCACTCTCCGGCAATGAACGCTGTAATAAGACTGTGTTTGGGCTGAGACAGGGAGAATGTCTGATTTTAGCGTTCCTTTAAACAAAAGTGAACAGTGCTCTCATTCAAAGCAGATGGTGAAGGTCAAATCGAGACTGAGGGAGAAAGAGCGACAGACAGACAGAGTGAGAGAGAGAGAGACAGACAGGGAGGAGGACAATAGAGAGACAGATCGAAGAAGAGGTATAGAGGGGAAGTGAGGTGAGGTACTAAGGGGAAGAGAAAACAAGGGAGAGAATTAGAAATCCTTACGAAAGCAGTTTGAAAAATAAACTGGAATTTCTGATCCTTTGTGTGTGTTTATCCACTGGATAAATGAGAGAAATAAAACCCTGATTAGTCAGTCACCTAATAATCAGTTTAAAATGTATATATAAAAGTATACTTTGTAGTATTGATGTTTGTACACAATGAAAATGATGTGAGATTACTAACTAAGCTCGTTATTTGTTCCTCGAGTGAGTGCTTGCTTCAAGTATTCAAACTTTGTTCTTTCTCTGCGTCTCCGTTTGTCCACCCGTGAGGCCACGATGCCCTTCCGGAGCGGCCGAGGATCACTTTTCACGCGACACCGGATAACAGTCTCCCTCCCGCTATTAATATTTAATCAAGCCGCGCGCCCGCTGCGGACAAATGATTTTTTATTTCTGACTGACGGGCGGCCGCGGGCTCGGGTTACACCCGTCGAGCAGCCGGTCGTCACAGCCAATGGTTGGACGCGGGAACGAGCCTCGTGCCCCCAGTGCTTTCTGGCACGGCGCACGTAATCCACGCCAGTGCACGCGCTTGCCGCCCAAAACCATCAAGCGTTTCGCTGACAGCACGAGGACGCGACAGTTTCATTAATTCGGGATTATGAATACTTTTCGTCTAATTTGTGTGGATTAAAGTAGGTCCACTTAATGCCCTTTGCCTGTGGAGATGTGTAGGCCTAGTGAAATCTGTGAGAGGTAAATTGCCCATGTTAACAGTTGGCAGCTGACATACATGGGCCTAGTCAAGATGGACGTCCTATTAAATTTTACAAAAATGAGGATATGTAGATGTAAAACATGTCTTGACTATCCACCAACCAACTAGTAGACTGAGGTTGGCTATTTTATTTAAAGGATTAGTTCACTTTCGAATTAAAATTTCCTGATAATTTACTCACCCCCATGTCGTCCAAGATGCCCATGTCCTTCTTTCTTCAGTCGAAAAGAAATTAAGGTTTTTGATGAAAACATTCCAGGATTATTCTCCTTATAGTGGACTTCACTGGCCTCCAAATGGTTGAAGGTCAAAATTACAGTTTCAGTGTAGCTTCAAAGGGCTTTAAACGATACCAGATGAGGAATAAGGGTCTTATCTAGTGAAATGATCGGTCATTTCTTAAAAAAAATAACAATGTATATGCTTTATAAACACAAATGATCGCCTTGCAAGTGCTTCCACCAGACTGTCTTCCGTATTCTTCATAAAAGCTAACGCTAAATGTCCTACAACTTCCCTATTAAACTTACGGAAAAAACATAACTGGCACCGCGTTCGTTCCGTAAGTTGAATACAATCATTTGCGTCTATAAACCAAATACATTTTCATTTTTTTTTTTTAAGGAAATGGCTGATCGTTTCACTAGATAAGCGATTTTTATTCTTCGTTTAGTAAGATTTAAAGCCCTTTGAAGCTGCACTGAAATGTAATTTTGACCTTCAACTGTTTGGGCTCCATTGAAGTCCACTATAAGGAGAAAAATCCTGGAATGTTTTCATCAAAAACCTTAATTTCTTTTCGACTGAAGAAAGAAGCACATGAACATCTTGAATAAGATGGGGGTGAGTAAATTATCAGGAAATTTTTATTTGAAAGTGAACTAATCCTTTAACTCTGTTCTTTTAACATTTGCTATTTAGATTCAAAAGTCAGTAAATTTTAAAATATTAAAATGTTATCTTGATTAACTATAAAGTGATGTCATCCACACATCTGCCTTCTCATCAATTAAACTCCATTTCCCATGATGCCTCAGGAGATCACATCTCAGGCAAGTCTCCTGTTACAAATCAATACTGAGAGTTATTGGCCAGGAACAATAATTAAGTGTCATATCAAATGCATCTTAGTTTGGAACTAAAATATATCACCAAATTCAAATGTAATGTGAAATGTTTCATGTTTTGAAAATATCTCTTTACAACTACTCTGGTGTGTATGCCACAGTATCTAATCTAATATTCAAATAACCATCAGTATTTACTTTGCGCCCTACTGTTTAGGTCTGAATATGCGTCCAATGGAAATGGAAGTGACTACAGAATAGTAAATGTGAGTATTCAACTTATAATAAAATATAATACAAATCTAACCCCATTAACATTATAGCGCATATATATATATATATATATATATTATATATATATATATATATGTCTGTTATAAAATGTTAACTATCTGTTTGTGTAGAGTAAAACATTAATGTGTGGGTGTATTTGCAGCCATGTTTCCATTGTCTGGTGGTTTCTAGCTTCAGGCGTTAGTATGGTTTTTTCTGTCCCATTTCCAAGTCTTCGTTTCACTCACTCTTTTTCCTTTGTTTCTGTTCTTTTCTTTTCTCTGAAGCTGTCTGTTTTTGGGACGTGCCAGGCTGAAAAGACCTTTTTTAATCAGATCATTTACTAAGAGAAACTAGAGACGTTCAGGGACCTACATTCGGCAGAGACACACACTGGAGGATTACGGTATGACCCCCCAGAGACGTTCACAAATGTGCACACAAACACACACACCTACATTCTTAAACAGGCACAAAAACAAATTTGCACAATCAGAAATAAATGTTCCGAAACACAATATTTTTAACAATGAGGTTTCTGAGATTATAGCGATAACATTTGAAGAGGAGAAAAAGAAACAGACACACATCTTCTATAAACGGAGGCATACATATTGTGTCTCACACACCTGGTGTCCCTGTCCTTACCTGAGAGTGTGCTTAGCAGCTGTTGAGGTAGTCAGGGCTGGGAAGACCTGCACCACAGATGGTGCAAGCACGGTTTTATGAATATAAGTAATGATTTATTATACTTAAATGAATGAATTTGTGGTCAGATGCCTGAAGTATTTGTGAGTGAGAGGTTATCTCTCTCTTTCTATATAGTTATCTCTTTCTCCGTCTCTATGCTGTTTTAAATCCTAAATTTTGAAGCGATGCCAAGTTTGTACAAATACTCAGACTGTGTGAGCGTGTATGTGTGTGTGGGTGAAGGGGACGGG
Source organism: Chanodichthys erythropterus (assembly GCF_024489055.1). Classification (NCBI taxonomy): domain Eukaryota; kingdom Metazoa; phylum Chordata; class Actinopteri; order Cypriniformes; family Xenocyprididae; genus Chanodichthys; species Chanodichthys erythropterus. Next base: position 19,013,738 of record NC_090240.1, read on the forward strand.
ATCATTTTACCCCAAAAATGTGGCAGCTACACAAAAGCATCCCATCCGGCTGGACCTGAGGGACCAGAGGAGGGAGGGGTTACCACGGCGATGGCAGAATCCAGGAAACTCGAGATGACATAAAAGAATGCATTAACAGAGACTGAGTGAGCGAGAAAGAGAGAGAGGTACTTCCAAGAGGGCAAAAAGAGGTAAAACAAGTTAATCATTTTGAACTGCTGTATGAATGAGTGCATGATGTGTGTCTGTGCGTGTGAGAGAGAGAGGGACAGAGTGTGTGTGTATGCGTGTGCATTGTTTGTGCCTGGGATCCCATGTTATTTTGGGCGTGTTGGAGGACAGTGCATCAGGTGTAACATTACTTTAGACTGTGCAGTTTGCAGCACATTATAAGAAGCTGCACAAAAACATCATAGCTTCAGATTTAAATGTGCACAGCGTGGGTGTGTATGTGTGATGTAAACGAGACTTCTATGAATTATGATTTATTAGACAGTTAAGTAAGTAAAACCCATCTTTGTCAACCTCAACCTGGAACTTTGTGACCAACAGCCAAAGTATTGCTTTTATATATTTTAAACAGAATTAAAATTGATTAATCATGATTAATTGCATCTAACAAAAAAAAAATTAACAATATATGTGTGTGTGTGTGTGTGTGTGTGTGTGTATATATTATATATACACACACACATATATATAATATAATATATACACACACACATATATATAATATATACACACACACATATATTATGTAAACACAAACCTTTATATTAGATGCGATTAATCGTGATTAATCGATTTGACAGCACTAGTTTCAGCTTATTGTATTAATAGCACTCATTGACTGAACTGAGTTATTGTATTTAAGTGATAATTTGCCCAAAAATGAAAATTCTGCCATAATGTACTCACCCCGGTGTCAATCCAATCCTGTGTGACTTTCTGTCTTCTGTCGGACACAAAAGATGATATTTTGAATTTAAAATGAAATGATAATAAAACTTAATAGTTTTTTACTCTCTCACACTCACAAACACACAAGCATAAAAGAAACTGGACCTTCTGTTCGCTAATGAAAAAATCATTAGCACTCCCTTGATAGCATTAGCTATGACCCCCTGAATCAAGGATATGGATTGGTCCTTGTCAGCCAGGTTCAGGTCACACTTGTTCAGTTGCAGCCTAGTTAAAGAAGTGAGGGCATTAGTTGAAATATGAGCCTGTGCATCGACTGCTTCACTGGGGTTAAAACAGCCAGCTCTGTCATTATTAGCACACTTGACCATCACAGTGGCCTTTGGATCTCAAATTGGATTTTTTGCAGATGTAAATAGCTTTTTTATCTTGAGCTTAAATGGTTAGTTCACCCAAAAATGAAAACTGTTTCATCATTTACTCACCCCCATGTTGTTCCAAACCTGTAAGACTTTCTACACAAATTAAGATAATTTTAATGAAATTTGAGACATTTCTGTCCCTACATTGACAGTCTATACAACTACCACTTTGGCACTTCATAAAGAGATCGTAAAATAAATTCACATAAATGAAAGCTTTAGCGTAAGTTCTGCCGGGAAGACTCTAATGTTACGTCATTCATTAGATCAGATCTAAACAATCATTATCGAACACTCAGGTATAAAGCATTACATCTAAATTTGGTCTAAACCACTCAATTCATATGGATTAGTTTTACGATCATAATATACTTCATTAAAGGGTTAGTTTACCCAAAAATGAAAATTCCGTCATTTATTACTTACCCTCATGTAGTTCCACACCCGTAAGACCTTCATTCATCTTTGGAACACAAATTAAGATATTTTAGTTCAAATCCGATGGCTCCGTGAGGCCTTCATAGGGAGTAATGTCACTTCCTCTGTCAAGATCCATTAATGTACTAAAAACATATTTAAAATCAGTTCATGTGAGTACAGTGGTTCAATATTAATATTATAAACTGACGAGAATATTTTTGGTGCGGCAAAAAAACAAAATAACGACTTATTTATGATGACCGATTTCAAAGCACTGTTTCAGGAAGCATCGGAGCATTATGAATCAGTATATCGAATCATGAATCGGATCGTGATTCAAACCCGCCAAACGGCTGAAATCACGTGACTTCGGCGCTGCAGATTCGACACACAGATTAATTTGTGCTCCGATGCTTCCTGAAGCAGTGTTTTGAAATCGGCCATCACTAAATAAGTCGTTATTTTGTTTTTTTGCCGCACCAAAAATATTCCCGTCGGTTTATAATATTAATTTTAAAAGCACTGTACTTACATGAACTGATTTAGATGTGTTTTTAGCACCTTTATGGATCTTGACAGAGGAAGTGACATTACCCCTATGAAGGCCTCACGGAGCCATCGGATTTCAACTAAAATATCTTAATTATCTTACGTGTGTGGAACGACACAAGGGTAAGTAATAAATGACAGAATTTTCATTTTTGGGTGAACTAACCCTTTAACTTTTTGAAGTGTCAAAGTAGTAGTTGCGTAGACTGTCAATGGAGGGACAGAAATCTCTCAAATTTCATTAAAAATATCTTCATTTGTGTTCTGAAGATGAATGAAAGTCTTACAGGTTTGGAACAACATGAGGGGGAGTAATTAATGACAGAATTTTCCCCCTTTAAATGGTTTGAATAGTGGAAATGCTCTTACATACTATAGCTTATAGTAAAACTATTTGTACACCGTTCTCAAGTAATATTTTCATGGCATCTCAGTTTCGTTACCACAGAGGCTAGGAAATGTGTAATTTCTGCTCTACAAGTGGCACCAAATGGAACTGCAGAAATAATGATGGATTTCAAACAAGTTTTGCACTCTCTCATCAATCTGAATGTTATTACCCGTATTTGGCAGTAATTGGAAGTAAAATTTATTATAGTGAATCATTTTTTTCTGGCGGTTTGTTTTAGTGAACTGGGTCAAAAAATGATTCACTAATTCATTTAGTCATCACTCAAAAGTGTTCTCTTAAGTCTCCGACTTAATGACAACATTTTCATGGTAACCAGAGTTTCCACTAAAAAAACCAAAGTTATTACAGTTTTGCTTCTAATGTAAAACCATAATGATAATTACAATATTCTCCTTCAAAAGCTTTCAGATGTTTTATGTGTCTTTTCATTTTATTTAATTTTTATGATGACCAAGTTACCCCATTTTGAGTAACTGTATAAACAGTGGTATTTTGAAGGAAAATATGGTTACATGGTACATTTTTGGTCATGGTCATGCTGCATTTCATGGCTTTTAATAGTAAAATACATATTAGTTAAGTATTGCTTTTATCGCAGTGCAAATTAGGTTCCATTCTTAAGTTATTTATTCAAAAGTGTCCGAGTTGAGTGACATGCAAATCACTTTTCAAATTGGTTGAAGTGAATCATTAAAAAAGAGCGGTTTCAAATGAACTAGTTTATATTAGTGGTAAGTGCAACAATAGTGATTGTCCAGCGGTCTGCTCCTCTGCATCATCCGATGACAGACTGACTCCCTCTCTGGTTTGTGTGTCAATACTGGCGCCATTGCTGGGGGGATTGGTTTTGTGTATGCATGCATGTTTAGATATATGTGTGCAAGTCAGGGAGAGGGCAGTATGGGTTTTTACATTTGAAATGGTAAATTAGCAGATTCCAGGCCTCCCAGAAAAACCTTCCCTTTGTTTAAATCATAATGTCATCATAAATTAAAGGGTTGATGTCCTCTGTTTTACAGTCTGTCTTCAGGTTTTGTTTTTTGTCTCTTGATCTTTGTTTCTCTTACTCTTCCATACACACAAACACACCCACACACATGTAACTCAGGAAATGAATTCAGGTGTCAAAGTGCAGCAGGGTTGGTTGGTAGACGGTGACTAGTTAAACACTGGGTCAGTCAAAGAGTTACAGATCTTTGTTTAATAATGAGTACTGTCTAACAGAGCCATCATCAAAGACACATAACCAGTGATCCAAATTACAGTGTCCAACAACAAGCAGATGCAGTGATACTTCAGTTTTGATGTGATTCTTGCACATCAGTTCCAAATTTGTATTTATTATTTCAAATCTTGCATTAATAGTACTCATGGCAAAAGCTTATGTGAATAAATGTTCAGAATTGTTAATATTTAATATTAGGGGTGTAACAATATATTGTGTCACAATATATATCAATACAAAAATGCAAAAATATCTGTATTGTGTGTAGTTCACCCAAAATGAAAATTACTGTGTGAGAAAAAAATTCAAGTTTTCACAGTTTTAGTGTTAGTACTACATTAAACTACTTCAGTACAGTATATACAAACCCGATTCCAAAAAAGTTGACACTGTACAAATTGTGAATAAAAACAGAATGCAATGATGTGGAAGTTTCAAATATCAATATTTTATTCAGAATGCAACATATCAAATGTTTAAACTGAGAAAATATATCATTTTAAGGGAAAAATAAGTTGATTTTAAATTTCATGGCATCAACACATCTCAAAAATGTTGGGACAATGATGTTGTAATTGATGCAGTATGTGGTCTGGCATTGTCATGTTGGAAAATGCAACGTCTGGATGGGAGCATGTGTTATTCTAGAACTTGGATATACCTTTCAGCATTGATGGTGCCTTTCCAGATGTGTAAGCTGCCCATGCCACACGCACTCATGCAACCCCATACCATCAGAGATGCAGGCTTCTGAACTGAGCGCTGATAACAACTTGGGTTGTCCTTGTCCTCTTTAGTCCGGATGACACGGCGTCCCAGTTTTCCAAAAAGAACTTCAAATTTTAATTCGTCTGACCACAGAACAGTTTTCCACTTTGCCACAGTCCATTTTAAATGAGCCTTGACCCAGAGAAAACGCCTGCGCTTCTGGATCATGTTTAGATATGGCTTCTTTTTTGACCTATAGAGTTTTAGCCGGCAACGGCGAATGGCACGGTGGATTGTGTTCACCGACAATGTTTTCTGGAAGTATTCCTGAGCCCATGTTCTGATTTCCATTACAGTAGCATTCCTGTATGTGATGCAGTGCCGTCTAAGGGCCCGAAGATCACGGGCATCCAGTATGGTTTTCCGACCTTGACCCTTACACACAGAGATTATTCCAGATTCTCTAAATCTTTGGATGATATTATGCACCATAGATGATGATAACTTCAAACTCTTTGCAATTTTTCTCTGAGAAACTCCTTTTTTATATTGCTCCACTATTTTTCGCCGCAGCTTTGGGGGAATTGGTGATCCTCTGCCCATCTTGACTTCTGAGAGAAACTGTCACTCTGAGAGGCTCTTTTTATACCCAGTCATGTTGCCAATTGTCCTAATAAGTTGCAAATTGGTCCTCCAGCTGTTCCTTATATGTAGATTTAACTTTTCCGGCCTCTTATTGCTACCTGTCCCAACTTTTTTGGAATGTGTAGCTCTCATGAAATCCAAAATGAGCCAATATTTGGCATGACATTTCAAAATGTCTCACTTTCAACATTTGATATGTTATATATAATCTATTGTGAATAAAATATAAGTTTATGAGATTTGTAAATTATTGCATTCCTTTTTTATTCACAATTTGTACAGTGTCCCAACTTTTTTGGAATCGGGTTTGTAAAATGTTGAATATAATGAATAATAATGCAATGGGGAATATTTGTGGGTCCTGATAATGCCAAATGTCTTATGTTACCAGTAGAAAGTGGCCTACATTATTTTAAACATATCTAGTGAGTGACAGAGTGCAAGCATATTCATCTAAAATATGTTAAAATGTTTCAGCTTCAGAATCATGAATATTTTTATTCTGGTGTCACCATTGTCCTGTGCATTGGGTTTCCAGAACCAAGTCCAAGCTTATTCATTTCCACGCCCAATATAATACCAAATATAGCATTTTAATCAACAGTATATTTTTTGTTATCCTTTTACTATATGTCTTGGAGTATCGCAATAATATCATATTGTGAGTTCAGTATCATGATATGTATCGAATCGTTACATGAGGGTATCGTTACACCGCTATTTAATATTGACTATTAGGAGATCTGTTTTCTAGAGACTTATAAGAATTAAGAAAAATGTGTAGTTTGTGTGTAATAAAATGGAAAAGATGTCTAGGAACCATCTGTGGATGAGTACACTAGAGATCTAATGGTTGTTTCATATGCATTTTTGTGCATTGAAGAGCCATCACAAATATAAAATTGGCCTTTCAATGATGTTGCAAGTTTTTGCAATGATGTTGCATTTTCCACACAAAGAATTATACACATTATATTGGGGGCATTACAGCAACTGTATTAGACAGGCCTGAGTTAAGGAGAAGAGAGGTATAATTAGAAAGTGATATTTGAGAGGCATTTTCAATGCATGCTCGATAAATGTACATAATCTGATATGGTTTAAAGTGCTTCAAAGATCTCACCAAAGTTAGAGACGTTTTCTTGGAGGGGGAGTCATCATGAGTTTTGTGCATCAATCCCAATTTGATTGTCACCCCCATGTTTTATCATCTCTCTACTGTCTTGCTGAATAAATCATGACAAACGCAACCCCCGCCCACTCAAAAAAAAAGATATTTGAAACTGCACAATGTACCTCTTGGCTGTCCTGACTTATGTATGTGAAGTTTCAGAGGGAAACATGTCAGAGTAATCCTGAAGAAGAGCCAAGTTACTTTCATTTTGGACAAGTTTGACTGCCTGTCACTGAAGGTGAGTTTGTATTAACCCTTTGTCAAGATAGTGAGTGAACATGAAACATCTGGAGATTTAATTAATTAAAAAATGTGTTTTTAGAGCACTATTTTATCCTGCTTGCTTATAATTATTGTTATATATAATCATGATTCACAGTTTCCCCACTTTGTACAGCAAAAAAAAAAAAACATACAAAAGCTGATCATGATATAAAGCTGAATCCAAAATTTGTGCAATCAGTGTGCTTGTACGTTTTAGTCAGACTGATTTATTGAGGCCTCTGGGTTTGTCTTAATTTGGTGTCTCAAGACTCTCACAGGGCCTGTAATTGTCAATTTAATTTCACAGTGACATTTCACAAAATTTTTACGGTCATATTTGCAGGTGCAGGTCATTGGGATGAAATGTGTTTTTTCTGAGCTGGTCGGGCAGACCTGTTCTCTGTCACTGCCAGCACTGAACTCTGAAGTTGAGGGTAATTGGGGACCTTTCAAACATGAGGTCATTAGCAGTGGAGATATACCACACCTAGAATCAAAATGAAAACATTTCTATTGATATTCCTGCTGGAAGTTTATAATTAAAGCTTGGAAGGCTAATTACTTGGATTATTAAGGCATGTTGAAGGAATGTGCCCCTAATGGAAAATAGAAACATGTGAACCACTCCATTTTCTCACTCTTTCATGCAGTTATTTTCTGATCATCTCCTTGCTAATATAACCCTTAGTGTTTATTTCCCCTCATGCACTCATTAGCAATGAAAACATTGTGCACGTTTTTACTCGCAAATCTTGGACAGAAGAACATTGTATGTGAGTGTGAGTTGTATCAGGGATTCCAGAGAGAGGCGGAGCTTGAGACCGGCCAGTCGTGTATTATCCTTGGAGATGGCCATTGTTGCCAGGACGTCAAAGCCAGGGCTGCAGCCTCAAAGCATGCTGGGAGTTGCGTGCATTCCACTGTATCCACGTCATTTTGGGGCTTGTGGGTAAGATGGGTTCACTGTGTCTGATCATGACTCATTGGTTAACAAATCATCTAATTCACTTTCAGTTTTTTAGCTCTTCACCATGACTGCTCATAAACTTTAAATTGTGGTAGCCCACTAATTTGTATATACTCTTAGGACACGCACACACCGACTTCAGTCACCAGAAAACAGCTCAGTAGTCAGACAAGCTCATGGGGCTCTATTGGCAGACGAAGATGTGGTTTTGTTCAATTCACCAGACTAATATAGTGGAATGCATTCATATTCTAACAGTCATTAAAATGGCAGTACAGATGTTGGTTATGTCAGATAATTTCTTCTCCACCTACACAAACATACCAATTCATAATGAAGACATCATGCTTTGGTATATAACCTTTCTGCTACCTTTCCAGAGACATATAAATTTCCAGTGTAATTCCAGTGGGCTGGGGGTTTCTTCGAATCGTAGATGACAAGTCAGGATCCAGTCTGGCATGAAGTAATGATCTGGAGTGCTGCTGAGCCATGGAGGTATGTTACTAATTCACCTTATACAGTACATTATTGACTACTCGTTGAGTCACAGTCTGACTGAAAAGACCACATTGGAACCAGAATGCAACCAAAACGGTCCCGAACGCAACAAAAAATAAACACATGGCTATTTAAAGTCTCTTCAGTCGGGAAATATTTGTGTACGTCCATATGTGTTTTCAATATACATCTCATTAGAGTGCACGTAAATGTTTTATGCGTGCCGCAATTAACAGCGCAAGCCATGGTGTCCAATTCACAAATAAATGACTCCTATGAATCGTATCCTTTTACTGCTTTAGTCCAAACGATTCCGCTTAGAACTCGCTCGTGAGTTAGCAGTTTGTGCACAGTCCGTGAATCGTTCACAACTTACTCACTCAATAAACCTTGAAATATTTCTTTGTTATGTTCGTTTCTAAATGAATGTAAATTTACATATATATACATATATAATAAATATACATCACAGTATATATAAAATAAGAACCAATGTTAATATGAAGTACTCTTCCGTATTCATTTTTTACCAGCATTTTACTCGTATTTTGAATTATGCCTTGCATTGTGTTGTGTCTTAGGGTTGAAGGAAATGGCCATAAACTCCATGGATAATGTCCTGGCAGAAAATTACCAGTACCTTCTCCATTTTTCTTACATACTATATGAATATATATATATATATATATATATATATATATATATATATATATATATATATATATATATATATATATATATAATATCAATGGCAGTCAATGGCTCCCTAAGTCATTTTTTTTTTCTAGAGCCCTGATGCATCTTTAAGGTGCATGTCAAGCCCTTTATTCATTTAGCACTAAGCATGCCTTGTGATACTTTAATGGAAAGTCCATGTGTCCATGAGAGAGAGAGAGGTTCTTTAGGTCCAGCCGACATGCTGAGTTAATGGAAGTAATCCTACACCCTAATGAAATAACAATGGTGCTGGACAGGACACACACGCACACAGACACAGACACACAGACACAATTCCTCTCTGTCGCTCTCCTTACCCTGTCTCGCTATTCGGATATGATGTGCCCTCTAAAGTCAGATTATGTGCAACTGTAGATCATGCATCATCGTTGTGACCTCGAGACCTCTCATACTATAAAATTAGTCTAATCGCTGACATAGATTTAATTTCCACACTTCTGTTAGCTTGAAGAGGACAGTGAGAATCTGTAAGCGATTTGACCTCGGCCCTCTTAGTCTATGTTGCCAAATTGGATATACTCTTAGATGTTATTAAAAAAAAAATTGTCTCAGTGTTATTTGTTAGCCTTTAGTACCTTTTTAATGAACATCGTATTGCTTCAGTGGGATTTAAAGCCTGGCAAATGAAACTCTACTCTGTTACTTCCAAATATTTATGATTTGACCCAGAGTATCCAGTCTCAATGCAAAAAACAGAAGTCAGAGTGTACACAAACACATAAATACACACACTCCCACATAAACGTAGACATGGCGGCTTATTTTCAAACGGACATTCGTCAACCGAGTCAAACATAAGCATATGCATTGTACTGTATGAGGAAGTGTCATAAACAATTTCCAGAGGGGAAACTTCACTCTCTCCCTTACATGCAAAGACACATGGAACCCAATACCAAGACGTCTGCATCAGCGACAATTTTAAAATAACAAACATGTCAAAAGTATTTCTGTCACACACTCCTCTTCACTCTCCGCCTCCGTTGATTGTTTCTGACTCGCAGAATTCACCCTGTAAGTGCTTTGGATCGTGAGCGTATTTTCTGGGCTCCTTTCTTCAGGTATTAGCAAAATTTATGAGGTGTTAAATATTTCCTTTGTTCCTTAAGCAGGCAGCTGCTGGAACCATCAGAGCCCACACGGCCGGGCCGAGTTCATTAGCCTGCTTAAGGAGCCTGTCTCTGGGGCTCAGTGACCACAGTCCTCCCCTGTCTCCCTTCTCTACACTTATCAGGAGTTTGGTTACAGCACTTGAACTACTAATGAAATCTATTAAATAATGTCTTTTCATTACAGTCTGTCATTGATGCATGAATCACTGTTGAAAATGCAGAGGAGAACTAGTGCGCGTTATACTTTACGGTCAAACCACAGTACATCAATTACACTTGAATAACAGACACAAAGCGCTTTACAAATGAGACTCGGGACGGCGTGTTTACAGAACACCAATAATCCTTTAGAGATGATAAACAGTTATATTTAATTATACTAAGTTAATCACCATAGAGCCTTTCTGCTACTCTCTGTGCAACAACTGGAGGCTTAAATTTAATATATCATATACTATTTAGCCATTAAAATTTTGTTAATTTTGTTATTTGCTAAATAAATGTAAATAAAAAATAACAATAATAAAATTTGGTCATTTACTCACCGTCATCTCTTTCAAAACTCATGCTCGCTTTCTTCTGTGGAACACAAAATAAGTTCAGTGTCTTGATTTGATTAGATTTGATTTGATTTGAGAGTTAAATTTTGATCTTTTTATCAAACAAAGAGATCATGTCTTAGACTTTAAATATATCAGTTGAGTTGTATGGATTGATTTCATGTTTCCTTTGAAAAACAGCTGAAACATTATTCAAAATATCGTATTTTTAAACTGCAGAAGAGAGAAAGCCATAAGAGTTAGGGGTGAGTAAATGATGACAGAATTTCATTTTTGAGTGCACTATTGCTTTAATCGAAATTCCTCTCGCTATAAAAAGTACATATCTGAGACCGCAGATGAAGATTTCATGCAGAGCTTATTGTTTTTCATGCACTTATTGCACAATATCTGGGCAACACGGGTTTATGTGCGCGCTGTGGGGGAGGGGGCAAAAACCGTGCGTCTTCACGCCAGCATGCCAGATGCAACCCCATTTGCGCCCCTCTCGGTGTATTTTTATTCTTTGTTTGACAGGCATCTTCTGGTTCTACTGTGTCAGCACAGTGCAGTGTGCAGCCAAAAGTTTTGCACAGGTCTATAAATAAGACCCCGCTGAGCGCATGTTAGCCCAAAAGTATGGCCTGCCTGCACTTGCTCTTAAAGACCTTTGTACTTTTTTTTGTACTAATTATTTCCTTCAATTAGTAACTTTCAATAATCCAATTTCTTTTTAATTGACTTCCGATTTCAATGAGTTGCCCTTGAATATAAAGAACTTTAAAAATGACATGAGCAGAGGTGTGTGTTCATCTCCCCTGTGTTTTGAGAAAGTGGGGAAATGTTGTTTCTTTCCTGATGTTTATGGAGCCAAATTCTCATGCAGCATGTGGAGTTAAGCCTGCAGATCAACAGCAGCCCCCTGCTAGTTACATTCCACTCAACAGCATGAAATTCTTGTTTTCTTTCTGTAACAGTGTGTCAGTCAAACGCGGCCCAATGTGGCCCTCAGGAGCATCATTTTTCAGTGCTTGAGGAGGAGTCTGGCTAACATAGCAGTAATCGCTGAGCACATTTAAGCAGCGACTTACTTCATAGTGGAGCTTTATTGCTTTATGTTGCTCTCTTTTAGTCTTTTTTCCTCATTGCATCTTTTTGATGCATACAATAGATTTTTGAGGTGAAAGGTAAAAAAGCTGTTAAGTTACTCGCCCACAGTTAGTTCGCTTTTTGTGTTTGTTTGTTTGTTTTGTTTTTTTTAACCAGACAGATTTTTGGCTTAGGGTGGGCATACATGGTGCAAGTAATCAGATTACTTTTTTCAAGTAATGAGTATAGTAATGCATTACTTTTAAATTTACAACAAAATATTTGAGCTACCTTTTCAAATAAGTAATGCACATTACTTTTTTTCCCATTTTTTGACTGACACCTCTCCTGTCCCCATGTTGAGGGAAATGAGGAGTAAGGTGCCGAGGCGTTGTGTGTGCTGTGTGACATGATGGTTATAGTAGTTCTAAGGTTACACGATAATGGAAAACTTTTTTATGCCTTTTTGCCGTTCATTTACAACAGTGTTTTGGGGGCCTGAAAATGCAAACGTGAAAACAGGATTCAAATTGCAAATTTTTTAAAACGATACCGCTATCGTGAAAACACGAAATTGTGAAAACGGTGACATCATTCACATGCGTATTACGTGTTCAGTCTATTGGCGCGTAGTGTCTCTTTACAAAGTGACATCGCCGACTACTGGCCTGGCAGCAGAATACAGTGCTTTTGGCTGTTTTCGTGGATCTGTGCAAACAGGAATAGTTTTGACAACATTGTTGTCTGAATGCGAAAAATCCAAAAACTTTTTAGTACATCATTATCATTATCATGTAAACCTAAGGCCGTGTGTCCACCTAAGCGTTTTTTCCAGCTGCTAGCGTATTTTTTCAATTGTTTTCAATGGGTGCGCCGCGTTTTTTAAACACCAGGAACGTAACGCGGCGCTGAGCGTCTTTTTCACTCTCAAGCGCTGAGAGCTGGCCGTTTTTACTGGTTGCCTCGAGTTGAAGAATGTTCAACTTTGAGTAAAACGCTGCGCTCATTACTGTCACTTTTTAACCAGCCGTCCAATCAGAGTGGTGGAGGGGCGGGACAAATACAACACCGGCCAACTGTCGCATTCTTGCTGTACAACAACATCAACAAGCAGAGAACGGAACAAAATGGATGAGAAATTAATATTGCTGCTCTCCGAAAATACATAGTAAAGTAATTTCACATTGTGTCAACATTTTAAGTCTGAAACAAATTACCTGCAAAATCAGTTATAAGTAACAGTGCCACGGATATTCCGTATCATAGCAACAAAGTGTCTCAACGGAAAAAAACGCTACGCTGTAGAAGCGCTCTCAAATGCTCACAGAAGGGCGTTTTAAGCAGAGCGCCAGAGCGCCTCTGGTGGACACACGGCCTAAGTGTGAACATGCATTTACTCATTTCATTTGCACAAAAACAGATTCAGCATTCCTCAAAATGAATAACAACAGTAAAATGCAAACTCAGAATATTACGCAAACCTGCAATAATTAAATAATTTAACGTCTCCCTGAAATCAAAAAAATGTAAGTTTAGCTTTTAGTATGAATATGTCTGTTTTGGCGTTAGTGTCACGTGAACCAAGGCAGCGTGAGCACAGTCTGCTCCGGTCCAGAGAAACAAGAGCACAGAGCGGATCATATGCGCGAGTCGGCACAGACCACAAAACGTATCGGACCCATTGGAATTCTACTCAGCATGCTGTATTTTAAAGCGATATAGAGGAGATTAGGAGGAGAAACGGTTCGAGATCAGAAGGAAACTAAAGCTTTACCAAGCTCAATGGCTATGGCCGAGCTGTGATTGGCTATTTTTTGAAAAGGGGCGGGGCTGATCGATATGTCCTGTCCTGTCTTCCTGTTTCATTTTACATAAACACGTTAAATAATGCTGTGCGTTTCAAGACACTTCAGTGGGCCTTTAAATAATACACATATACTTTATGTATTTAATCTCAATTTATTAACCAATGTCTTTGCTGCTGACATTCAATGATCTAATGCGACTATACCAATAAGCAAAAATTACTTTAGTCAAACAACATTTTTTTTGTTTTTATTGTTGAACTTTTTTCTCATGTGGCCTGTTCTTCTGCAATCCAGAACGACAGCACAGCTGAAAAGTTTGTTTGAGCTGCGCCCTCTACTGTACAGTGAGAATTAGCATTTTCTTCAAACTGAAGATTATTTGTTTCAATTTTAGTGAAAGGGCCTTTAAATTTGACAAAAATATAACTTTTGTTGTTGTTGTTTATTTGGTTATTAAAAACCATCCCAGGTCAGAAAAGTAACGTAATGCATTACTTTCCATAAACAGTAATGCTGTTAGTTAAAGGGAATAACACAATATTGTAAGGCATTACTTTTAAAAGTAACTTACATGCAACTTCTGACATTTTCATCCATTTTGCTGTCATTGATCTCTGATCTTCAGCTGACATTTTCTGCTGTCATGTTAGAACGTGTTTTATAAACCTGAGCTATTTTAGTGGTTTGGCTGGTCTAAGTGTTGATAAATGTTAATTACAGGAGCTCCCCCTTTCTTGCTGCTTGGTCCATTAGGGTGGAAGTGGAAGTCCAAGTGCAAGATTGCATAAGTGTGAGTGAATCTGATCCCAAAACAAGGGTTTGACTTGGTTGTTGTTGTGTGGCTGTGGTAAATAAAACTGAGCTGATCACTCGGACGAAACTATTAATAAGAGCCTCATCCTGGCCCTTGTGCTGTGCCCCATTACTGGCTTGGGTGCGAGCCAACAGCAGCACCCCGCATGGCAGCTGCGCGCATGCGCATCAATGAGCGCTCTTGCCCCGCCGCTGCGAGAGAACTTTAATAATGAAGTAGACCACGGAGTGCGCGTGTGCTCACGATAACTTTAGGAGCGTAAATTAAAGGGGAAAACACGGCTAGTGCAAGACAGCAAATATACTCGGAGTTTGGCTTATAATAGTGATCTGTCGGTTGGAGCGTTCCGCTCCGGTGCGGCCAGTGCAGCTCTCATGAACTTAGGGAGGACTTCCCCGCGAGCTTCACTGACAGCGCGTGCACTGACTGGCGCGAGCTGTTCCTCGCGCTTCACGCAGCTCGACCACTTGAATATTTTTGGATGAGCATGTCAACAGTGTGAATGCGGACGGACCTGAGAGTTTGGAAATCGTAACAACGCACAACTCCTAAAAGTAAGTAAAGTACCTATTTTGAATTGCCATAAAATAGCTCACTATTCAGGAACTTTAAAAGTTTTGCTAAAAATGTATGTGGCTCCATACAACGCGCAAACCAGTTTGCTGGAGCACCTGCTCGCGCCTGACACTTTCATGTCTAGGGAAATTAGGACTCATAAAGAAGGTTACAGTTCTACAGTAATTTCTGCTTTCCACATTAGACCACATATAAAACCTATAGCAATAAAATAATTCTACAAATTATCACTGTTAAAAAATTCAGCGCACTAAAATGGGAAGTTTAACTGCTGCCTGAAAATTATTAAAACTTTGCACTTTTTTGGACCTCTGAATTTTTTTACTGATCAAGAAAAACGATTGAATCTGAAAACTCGACAAGAAGTTACAAACTTGGTTGGAAAACAAAGATGAGGTTTTTATCACTAAACACGAATTTCGAGTTATTTGGTAAACAATCGCATCATTGATTGATTTCTCTCTCTCTCTCTTTCTTTTCATGCATGAAGTGCATTCATTAGCCCATATGTTCTTTAGTAGACTTATTTATTTATTTATTGGGTAGCCTAACTTTTCACTAAAGAGTGCTTCTGAGTTTGTTGGGTGATTCCCGTGTCCGTTTGGATGGCGCGTGCCATGTCCGTTTTTCCCATGCACGTGGAGTTTGTGTTTGTATTTGATACGGAGGAAACGGGAATATCATCCCGACACTGAAGCAGCTTCATTGCGCGTTGGCCATTGGTCGCTTTCTCGCGCTGTCGATAGCAGCTCGAGCCGATACCGGAGAAGGAGCCCGGATTAGATTACACACTTAACACGAAATAATTCACAACACACAGGTCGCTCTGGTGGATGGTAATAAGATGGAGTGTACTAGCCAACAATTACATAAGAGAACACCAGTGACCTCCGCTTCGGCCATCTCCAGGCCTCAAACATTGGGGGAAAACTCGAGACTTGTAAGCATTTTAACATTTAATCCATTCCTAAAGATTGCAGGACACTTTGTTTGACGGATTTACGGTGCACGGTTTTGAATTGAATGGTGGGGCAACATTTTAAACGCTTTTTTGTAGTAGATTATAGGGACTGTAGATTGATCAAATGTAGTTTTCTTTAGTAGATTAATTATTAAACGGAATTACATATAGGCTATAAGAGGGGTCAAAGGTAATCACCCATGTTTGGATGTAATATCACACCCTGAAGGGTTAAAAATGGCTTTTTAAGATCTGTTCACTTGGATGCCATTTTATATTTCACAACAGATTAAACTGCATGTGACTAGTAAAAATTTGTCAACATAATTTGGAAAGTAGCCTACAATTGAAAATTAAGGTTCTTCAATTTGGCATCTCTCTCCTGAGATGAGATATGTGGTTCTTTGGAGATCTTGATTATTAAATTTTTAGGTTTTTAGTCAGTATATTGCTTTCTGGGTTCTTTAAAGCACCAGAACAGACGGTTTCTGAGCAATAAAAAGCTCTCTGATTTTAAAGTGTTTTTTCACGTTGGATAAGAAAACAATTTAGGCATTGTCATCAAACTTATGGGACCTGACTGTATAAATTGAATAGTGAAATCGTTTATAAAAGGCTAATAACAAATAATGAATCTACTCAATTCATTAATTCATAAAAGACAAAATTCTTTTGCTCTTTGTTCCCTGTCCAGCTTTGTTTATTTATTAATAAGCGGTGTGTTTTGTCAGTGGAGTGAGCTCTGATGATTTAAAGGGAGGAAAACGAAAGCTTTGGAGTATTTGGCTTTCCTGCGCGTTGTGCTCGTGCCGCGGCTGTGTCGAGTCGCGCGCAGAATGCCGCGCCAGTAAACGCTCCGCGTGCTTTCATGACAATAACAGTAAAGCGGGCTGGCGCTCTTTGTTATTTTGAGACGGAATGATCTGCTCTAATTGGACCGTTTACAATTCCCAGACTGCTGTCTTTTTACTTAGTCTTTCTTATTTGGTGAAATCTAATGTTTTGATCTGGGACAGTTGTTGCATACAGTGGCTTTTGATTTGAAAATGTAGTGTTGACAGAAGGGAAATAAATTTCAGCTTCTTTCCTTTGTGTGTGTGTGTGTGTGTGTGTGTGTGTGTGTGAGGACAGTAGGCTCAGAGGGCACTGAGTGATAACAGTAAAAATCAATGCTGCTCAGCTCATTCCCCCGCCTGAGCATTAAAGGCTAGAATTTCAGAACACAGCTTCACCAAGCAAATGAAAAATTCAAATGATCTGCTCTTCAAACTGTCCTTCAACTCTCTTTCTCTCTTATACTCGCACACACACACAAGCCTTTATACAGAAGCTTGTGGAGACTTCCCATTTACATCCATTTACATCTTATAGGTCACTGTAATCTATATCGTATTCCTAAACAGAAGCATCATGACCTTTCAAGCTGACCTCAGGTTTTTAAGCCAAGTCAAAACTTGTTTCAATGAACATTATAATTATTGTTGGTAGAAACAGGTGTTTGAGAGAAATCACCAATTCACATATATTTGTATATTTGGGCTGTTCAATTGAGGTACAACTTTCTCAGATCATTTACTTTGTCCAGAAAACTCATAAATAGATTATTATGGAAAAAACAATATGTTCTGTCGGCTTTAGATCACTGGTTCACTTTCAGCTAAATAAAAATACTAAATAGTCTTTTTTTTCTTCTTGACTAGGGTATTAAGGCAGGACTGTCAGAGTAAATTAATAAATAAATATATGCATGATGCCCATGATTTTATTTGGTCAATATATAAACCTTTTCCTTGTGCATTTCCATAAAGAGAATTTGCTCCACTTTCTACCTGAACTATGACCTTTAAAATAACTTTTGTTAGTGTAATCTCATGTACTAAGGTTCATTTAGTAATTAATAATTAAATATTATATATTTGAATCAAATATAACCAGTTAATTTCAAAGTTACCTTATTATGAAGCACTTTTTTTTAAGGTTACTTAAAACATTTTTAACAGTTGTTTAGACAAACCTCTTCAGGGTTAGCAAAACTCACCCTCTCACATCCAAACACAAAATTAATGTTAAAAATACAGGCAGCTTTGCAAACCACAGGTCTGGTACCTGCGGCAGGACAGAAAATAAACCTATTCTCCTGATCCCGAGGCTTTCAGTGCCATTCAAAGAGTTTTTGAATAAGAGTGCTTTTCATTACTGAGGCCTCAGGAGGTTTCAAAGCAATTTGCAGAAGTTTCAAGGTTTTAAATGATGGAGGAAGGATGGGAAAAGAGAAAGATAAGGATGGAGGGTGGGATGGGGTGGAAAGGGCTTTACTGGGGGGACTCAGAAGTCATGGTTAGATGTTTTAAGTGACTACTGCCATGCTGGCATCACCATGACCTGGACAGCTTGGTGTTTTGTGTGTACTGAATGAGTGCATTTGTGTATGTGTGTGTGTGTGTGTTACATTGATTACATTTCTCTCTGCCCATTGTTTAATGTTTACTTCTGTAAATTATATTTACTTCAGTCTGGCTGGTTATGATACAGTGAAGTTACCAGAGTTCTTCCTTCCCCTCCTACACACACATACCCACAGACACAAAGGAAGAGAGAGAGAGAGACAGAAACGAGACAGGGATGCCTATGCGTTGTATTGTGTTTATGGCGATTTTAAAAGCATCCTTCATTTGCAGGTGTCTGGACTGTAGTTAAAGGGAGTGGAAGTTCAACTGATGGAGAATACACAGGAGCTGAATGAACAGAGCGTAAGTGAACTACAATACACCCTATTTAGATGTGTTTTACAACATTATATGTCAGAGGATTATCTCAATACCTTTTTCTCTTATGTCTGTGTATTGAATTTAACACTCCAAAAATGTAGAAAATTGAGAATTTGTCAGTGTATTATGCAGTATCATTTGAAGAGTGTGTATGTGTGGATATGTGTGGATAACATACCATCAAAATGACTCTCTACACTAGTGATTTTCAGCCAAGGGTGTGTGCATCCTAAAATACTGATTTTGTTTTGTTAAACCTATCCACCTTATACGACCATTTTTAACTTGAATGTGCGACGCTTCCGGTGTCATTCACTTCCAATTATTTTAGCTGTACAAAAACAGTCTGTTATGCTCCTTGATGTTGCAGACTGGTATTTTAATTTATTATCATAATCATAATCACATTAGCTTATTGCGCATTTGGTTTTACCTTTACTGTGCTTTTTTGTTTGTTTTTGTAGTTATTATATAGTGGCTAATGAATTAGAAGAAATAGAAGAAATAGCTTACTTCCACGTTCACTCTAAAAAAGTTTGGTTAAAAACAACCCAAGTTGGGTTGAAAATGGACAAACCAAGCAATTGGGTTGTTTTAACTCAGTGGTTGGGTTAAATGTTTGCCCAACCTGCTGGGTAGTTTTATTTAACCCAACTACTGATTAAAAATGACTATACAGTATGGCTGGCTTAAAATGAATCCAAAATACACATTACAAGACACATAATTACTAGAGGCAACAATAATAATCAAAAGGTGTACATTTATTAATAAGCAATTTAATAAATGTTTATTATTCATTATCTTATTAATAAATGCTCATTTATTAAACATATTAATAAATGTTATTTTCCAGCATATTTTGGGTTCATTTTAAGCAAGCAATACAGTAATTTTTATACAACAGTTGAGTTAAATGAAACTACCCAGCACGTTGGGCAAACATTTAACCCAACCACTGGGTTAAAACAACCCAATTGCTGGGTTTGTACATTTTCTACCCAACTTGGGTTGTTTTTAACCCAGCATTTTTTAGAGTGTTGAAAAATAAGATAGATAAGTCATTTTTTTGTTATATTATATTTACTATATCAGCACTTGTTGCTAAGCCAATGTAATTTGAGGACCAGAACTAACTGTAAAATAAATTATATTGTATTGTATTATAAAGTACTTTATTGGATATAATTTCCCAATATATTCATTGACAGGTGTTTTTGAGAACGTTTCTCCAAAATTGACCTTAAAAAGAATCCTGAAAAATAAAATGTATCAGTTTCCATAAAAATATTAAGCAGCACAGCTGTTTTCAACATTGATAATAATACATGTTTCTTAAGCAGCAAATCGTCCTATTAGAATGATTTGTGAAGGATCATGTGACACTGAAGACTGCAGTAATGATACTGTAAATTCAGCTTTACATCACAAGAATAAACATTTACATTAAAACAGAAAGAAGTTATTTTAAATTGTAATAATATTTCACAATATTACTGTTTTTGCTGTATTTTGATCAAATATATGCAGCCATGGAAAAACCCTTACCAACACCAAACTTTTGAACGCTTTTGTGTAATTGTGACTTGTCCATCAGTTTGAGGTAGAAACAAACAAACAAAAAAAATGAATTAACAGAAATCAAGCAGTGTTTCCTGATTCTTCCAGATACTTTGGTTAAATACAAATGTTAGATATTCAAGTACTTGTGTTTGTTTCTTGAGGAAGTTTATCCAAAATGTCCCTGCAAAAAATGAATAATGGCCACTTTTTATGATAATGCTGAATGATTTCCAGTTAAGGAACTCATTTCTGGTTTGTTGTTGCTGTGGGCGTATATATATAAGGCAAAAAGGTTGGAAACTCTGGTCTATACTATGTGATAATTGAACAGTTTGATTGTGCGGTTTGAAGTGTGTTTGTGTGCATGAATGAGTGTGTGCGCGGAAAGGCCACCCAGGTGTGTATTGAGCAGCGTTAGCTCTTTAATACACAACAGATGTGAGCTGAAGTGTTGAGCACAGTAGCCATATGGCCACCACAAGTCTGAGCAGTGTCACATACGCATACAAAGTGACATACACCCTCTGCTAAAATGACTTCAGTCCTTTTCAGTGTGTTTGTGTTTAACTGTTAGGAGTCAGTCGAATACTTCCATTCTGTTTTTTGTTGGAAAAAGATTTTAAAAATGTTTTAATATTATCATTTCGATAACATTCGATTAATGATTAAAACAGTCCTGCGTTTGTGTTGCAACACTTTTCCGGGCTCGTGCTTATTATATGCGTATATGTACACAAGTGCTCTGAAAAAGACAGACAGGCGTCCATAATCCAGATGAGGACAGATACTGATCTGGGGGTGTTTGGGGTAATGGAAGGAGAGGAAGAGGGAGATTGAGGTGTGGGTGGAGGGGGGTATTTTGCGACTCAGGGGATCAATGCTTTTGGTTCTGGAGAAAAATAGCAGAGGAGTAAAATGAAAAGGGGGGTGTAGCTGCAGCCTTTTCCTCTGGTGCAGTCTGTGCCCCAGAGCCCCAGAGCAGAGACCACAGACAGAGAGAGAGGACTCAGGTTACACACACTCACTCACACACACACCTACAGAGAGGGAGGAAGAGGGGTCGAGGCAGAGAGAGGAGAACAGAAAGCAAGGCTTCACCACATTCACATATTTACACCTCCCAATTTAAGTGTAATCAGCAAATAACCACAAATAACGGAGAGTACAAGTTGCGATTGTGTTGAAAGCTGCCGAGCCGACGCAGTAATATTTATAAATCTTCTAGACTGTAGAAAGAAGTTGTGGGTTTGCTTTATAGCAAAACAAGCACTCTGTCTTTAATGTCAAAACAAACAAGTGGCAACTCAAACGCAGATATGAAAAGTATGGTGAAAGTGAACAAGCTTCTGTTTGTTAGTAAAAATTTGAAGTCTCATCGTCCTGATGGTTATCTGTTGTTTACACCTGTTTCTTGTGTCTTACACTGTAAATCGACTCACATCTCACTGAAAATATATCATGTCTTGATTCCCTTGTTCTGGTCCTATGCAGAAGATATACATATTAAGACAATGTACTATTCAAGATTACACAACATCACATTTTACAGCTTTGTATTGTAGCATATGTGTTTATCTATGCTGAATGTTCATGATATTTTAAGTTTAGGTATTAGGGTATTAAAAAGATGGGTTAAACACAAGTTAAGCTGTATTATCACAGAAAATGGGTCAGTTCGGGGTCAGTAAGATTAATTTAATTTACAAAAGATTTCTATTTTTAAATAAATGCTTTACTTTCTATCAAAGAATCCTGAAAAATCCGAATCATGGTTTCCTTAAACATATAAAGCATCACAACTGTTTTCTACATTGATAATAATAGAAAATGTTTTTTTGAGCAGCAAATCAGTATATTAGAATGATTTCTGAAGGATCATGTGACACTGAAGAATCAAAGGAATTAAAGGGATAGTTCACCCAAAAATGAAAATTAGCCCATGATTTACTCACCCTCAAGCCATGCTAGGTGTATATGACTATCTTCTTTCAAATGAATACAATCGGAGATTTGTCCAAGCTTCATTTCTTCCAAGCTTTATAATGTCAGTGAATGAGGGGCCAGATTTTGAATCCAAAAAAGTGCATCCATCCATCGTAAAAAATAATCCACATGGCTCCAGGGGGTTAATAAAGGCCTTCTGAAGCAAAACTATGGGTTTTTGTAAGAAAAATCTCCATTTTTAAAACATATTTTATAACTATCGTAAGCTTAGACGCCTCTCACGGTTTAAACAAATAGGGCTGTGCTCTTCTTTTCTCATATCGAAATTAAAATTTCTCTAATTTGTGGCCGGTGTTTTGTTTTGCTCTCTCCTCTGCGCTTCCGTGTTCGTCATTATGTCATTCGTCGGGTCAGAGATTACTCTTCTGCTGCAAATCGATATGTACAGCCGTCTGCAGGAAGCTGGTTATTATAGTTAATAAAGTATATTTAGAATATTTTTTTACAAAAATTGACATTTTTTACAAAAACCCTTCGCTTCAGAAGGCCTTTATTAACCCCTTAGAGCTGTGTGGAGTACTTTTACGATGGATGGATGCACTTTTTTGGGCTTCAAAATCAGGCCCCCCTGTTCACTGCCATTATAAAGCTTGGAAGACTCAGGATATTTTTAAATATATCTCCGATTGTGTTAGTTTGGAAGAAGATATACACCTAGAATGGCTTGAGGGTGAGTAAATCATGGGATAATTTAAATTTTTGGGTGAATTAACCCTTTAATTACATTTTAAAATATATCATAGAAAACAACTATTTTAAATTGTAATAATCAATTGATTAAATTTGGTGAGCATAAGAGACTTCTGTCAAAAAAAGTTTACTGACTCCAAACTTTTGAACACTTGGCCCTTTAGTTTGAGGAAGAAGAATAGAATTGATAGAAATAAACATAAAATGGTAATCTATGGTGCAGTCATTGTAATGTTTTTATTTAGGATCCTTTCGATTCTTGCATTTTAATATAAATGTTAAGTATTCAAGTACTGGCATTGAGTTTGATGAGACTAAATTGTATCCAGTCTCATTTAAATCAGTACAAGCTGTCAAAACAAGCTGCGAGTTTGAGCAGACTGTGTCGTTCCTGAAGCTGTGCATAGCAATAATGGTTATAGATTGTTTTTATAGTCACATAGAATCACTGATGATAATTCTCCGCTTGATCTTGCCAACTGTATTAAGTTGTGGAGTATAATGGCACTAATGTGCACTATGATGCTCCTTGTGTGCAGCTTTGGGTTGAGTCTAGCTGTGACAGCTTTGGGTCCAGCCTGAGCACATTATTTAACAAGCACGTCGACATCTGGGAAGCAATTCATCATTTAATTAAATGCTCCTGAAACCTGGCCTTTCGTTAATGAGATTAATTTAAATAATTAACGAAAAGCTGACACAAGCACAAGAACTCATGAATAATTAAGCAGCATTTTTTCTGCTGCAATCAGAGGGGAAGGGAGCACTTTAATGCTAGAGTGCTTTTTTATATAAAGTTTCAGCTCATTTCTTAAGATGATACACACACTACAATGCTCATGTATGGAGACGTGTGTGTATAAACACTCTGGTTGCTGTACAAAGATATGTGAATCAGTGAGCCAGTGGAAGAGAAAGATGTTGTTGCACACAAGATCATACACATACGCACACACATTCATTCAAAGCTGCGAAGGTGTGTCTGTCTATAGGGCTTGGCCTGGTGTCCAGTTTCCCTCTGACCCCTTTCCCCTGGCGGCTTATACCATTCAGACTTCATACACTAGGTTGACATGGAAACGGAGCAGTCCAACGTATGTGCCGGTGCCGTAACTGGTCATTTTAGTGATCAAAAACATATTTGTTCCTAAACGTTGCTACATGACTGACTATGACTAAATAAATAAATGATAAAATCTTGCAGCCCTATGATTATGGTTAAGACTGTGACAACCATTTATTTATTGGGGCTGTCAATTAATCTCATTATTGTTTTATAGTTATTGTGTTAACACATTAATTTTATGCAAATACAAATTTTTGGCTATATTGTGCTGGCTGGTGTGACTTATACTGATGTCTAATGGTGGCAATGTAGCATCATTCTAAAATTTGCAGTTGCTGAAGACATTGCAGAAACACCAACACTATTCAGCCATTTTTTTATTTATTTCTGTGACCTAAAAGTGTTCATTAACAGGAGGTTATAACATAAAGTTAGTCATATTTGGCTGGTCATGTGTCCTCAATATGTGTGCCCCCATGAAGTGACCCGCTTCATGCACAATAAAACCGCTTTTAATAAGTTTAGATACTCTAATGTTAGTGTTTTACACATACTTTTGTATGTAAAAATAAAAAATTACTAAGAAAATTAAAAGTACACTATAGCTGCGTTTCCACCACAGAAACTTTCCCCAGGAAGTAGGGACTTTGGGTGGTACTTGGTGTGTTTCGACCACAAGGACCAAGGTCTAAATGAAGTTCCGGGTAAAAATTTCTCCCTCAGAAAGTCTCTGCTCGTGAGGTAGTACTTTTTCCAAAGTTCTTTCGGGGGTGGGACTGTTGCGGTACGTGCAGTAAGAGTTGTTTGCTATTCGAATCAACAATGGAGTTTAAAAAATACGACCGATGGGCCAACAACGAGGTTCAAGCTTTATTGAGCTAATATGTGGAGGATTTGTCTAGTCTTCACAGTACTTTATACCTCGATGGAATTGCAGACAGAAACAGGTCTGGGGGGAAAAGTTGTTCCGGATAATTTTGGTGGAAACGCAGCTTATGTAACTTCTGGCCCTCTAGCGGTTAAAAAAACAAAACTGCATGCGTTTTGCAGAAGAACGTTATTTTTGTTGTGCTTTGGCTCTGCATGACTTTGGTTCCTTTTCATAACTAAAAGAGACAGAGATTATCCTACTGCTCATAAAACATTCCATCTAACTGGTTATATCTCTTAAGCCTAGTTGTGAAAGATCTCAAGCTGACTGGCTGAAGACGTTACCATAGTTATACCCATTAATAGACAAAGTACTTCCTTGAAAATAAATTCCAGAAAAGCACTACAACAAACATAATGACCCTTCACAATGCTTTACAACTCTGTTAGAGAGCTACATATGGCAATTTATACGTTCAATAAAATATCTTACGCACTTTTTAAGTAAAAAAAAGCATCTCTTTTACAACATTTCAAATCCCTCAGTTCTCACCATCTCTTAAAGGATTAGTCCACTTTTAAATACATTTTCCTGATAATTTACTCACCCCCATGTCATCCAAGATGTTCATGTCTTTCTTTCTTCGGTCGAAAAGAAATGAAGGTTTTTGATGAAAACATTCCAGGATTATTCTCCTTATAATGGACTTCAGTGGCCTCCAAACGGTTGAAGGTCAAAATTACAGTTTCAGTGCAGCTTCAAAGGGCTTTAAACGATACCAGACAAGGAATAAGGGTCTAATCTAGCGAAACGATTGGCAATTTTCGAAAAAAATACAACTGTATATACTTTATAAACGCATATTATCGCCTTGCACGTGCTTCCGCTTTCCGTATTCTTCAAAACGTTTACGCTGTATGTCCTACGCCTATTGAACTTACGAAACGAACGTGGCGGCAGTTTCGTTTTTTTTTTCCGTAAGTAGAATATGGGAGGTCTTAGGACATACAGCATAAGCTTTTTGAAGAATGTGGAGAGCGGAAGCACGTGTAAGGCGATAATATGTGTTTATAAAGCATATACAGTTGTATTTTTTTTCGAAAATGACAGATTTTGAACATCATACCGAATGATGCCAGTGAACATTGAAAATGAACATCTTGGATGACATGGGGCTGAGTAAATTATCAGGAAATTTTTATTTAAAAGTGGACTAATCCTTTAAAGGTGCTAAAGAGGATGTTTTGTTTTATACATTTTTGCAATATTACTTGAAACTGTCTTTACTAACTGATAAAAGACTATTTATTAGGTGCACTGAAAGTAATAATATTAATATACATCATCTGTACACGAGGTAGGGCCTTAAAAACATCAGCCAATCGTTTACGCGATCATCGTGTAAACGATTGGCCCTCTGGCTTGTCTATCACTGCCGTGACGTTCCCTGTGAGAGACGTGCGCGGCTGCGCGCTCCAGTAACTTTCCACACTCCACAGGCGCCGCATGCAGTGTTTTTGTCAGGAGACAGAAGTAACAACTGCAGATTATGAGTTACCTGCGGTGAGTCCGACATAATGAATCCACTAACACGACACAGCGAATGCCGGTGGTAAACACTCGTGTTCCAATACTCGTGCACGAGTTTTGGGAGGTGTTCCCTCGAAATGAGCTCTGAAGGAGGGGGGCTGTTCTTATGCATGCGCTCATTTCAAAAACTCACTAACAGTCTGTGGTTTCTCAGTCGACGAAAAGATCGTCTTTAGCACCTTTAAAAGCCAAGCCAGTGTTGATTCTTGTTTTATTACGTTTTATTCTCTTTTTTTAAGCAGAAGGTCCTCTGTTCTGCATTCCCCGGGGGTTCGAGATTTAGCGTGCTCCATGTCAACCTTTCTCGCTAACTAACCTATGTCACTCCCACACCAAACACGCGTCAAAGTAGCCAAAGCAACTTTTCTATATTTACGGACATGACGAGACATGGGCGGACGAGTGACGCATGTACGCAATTTCCCGTGAAAACCTTCCCATCAGGTCTAAAATTTCAACATAGGCTTACCAGAGTGAATCAGGGTAAGACAAAAACACATTTTGGAAAAAGGATTGATGATATATTGACTCATTATTTAAATTTTGTTCATTTTTGAACAAAAAAAGTTATATAGTTATATGTACTTTGTAAAATATATGTGCGTAGAATAACTGTAATTTCTTTAACTGCTATTTTATAATATTTTTGTATTTTATTGCATGCACTACCTTGTTTAAGTTTGACAGTGTTTACATATACTTTATAAGATTGATCTTGTTGGCATGATTTTATCAGTTTAAAATTGAGAACATGAATGTTGAATGGGCTGGTTCAGAGGAACAGGTTTTGCGTTTGTGTGTGTGTGCGCTCATTCTAATTTTAGTTTCTATTTCTAATTTTCAGTGTCCTCAGGGAGTTTAAATGTTCTCAAAAATTATAACAACATAAGCCACTGTCACCTGATCGGAATACCCTGAAAAACACATATGTTGTGTGTGTGCGCATTACATACAGCCCTTTGCCCTGTCACACACTCTCTGTTCTTTTCTGTTTCCTTTTTCTTCCTCTCTCTTCCTCTCTCTATTGCCTTCCCCTACCTTTAGAGAAGAGTGTTTCAGGGAGGGGACACATCAGATAATCTTACACCTCCCAGGGGCATATGCTGAAATGTGTGTGTGCTGGGGGGCGGAGGGGTGGGGGGCACAGGTAACAATGTATTTTACATGAAAGGAAGAGTATAAAGTTACAGCGCTGATAACCATAATACTGAAAGCACAAAAAAGAACAAGAAAAGGGGGACTGTTTTCTGTGTGTTGGTGTGTGTGAAGCCTCTGTATCCATAAGCAGGCCTGGAATCTGCATATAGAACACAGCAGAAACGCCCATTTATTAAATGTTTATTAGGCTCTTGGCTATTGTCTACTACTCTCAGTTCCATTTAACACATTCTTAACATGTTTTTCAGCAGAAATCAGCGTAAATAATGCAGATTTCACCTTTGGATATATGTCAGGTGCTTAAAAAAATACAAAATCAGAACTTTGCTTGTATGCGAAATGTTTCACCTGCCAAAAAACACCTGGTTGTCTGTGTGTTAGCTGGTTTCCCAGCCTGATTATGGTGGTCTGTTGGATGATTTTAGAGGGATCTTGGCCACATTTCACCTGGTCAGGCTCGAAGACCATCTTCACAGCTCAACACAGTAATGTTTTGCACCATCTGGCAAAAATAGTTATATTATAGCTGTTAAATTTCCAGCTGCAAATGTTTTACAAAAAAATGCAATAATACGTTTTTGTTTTTTAAAAACGGGGTACGAGATGACATTATTTTACTCACCCTTCAACCAACAAACATTAAAAGGACACAAAAGTGTAAAAGCATCAACAAGATACTTTCAACAGGCCATAAAAAAATGTGATTAAATATAACTATACTGATATATATATATCTGTATTATATAATATACGTTGCCTTAATAAAATTTTTTAATGAACTTTAGCATTGCGTAATACTATTTCATAGTGATTTCTGTCATTTTTACAGATAATAAATTGTACCTATTTACCTGTGAAAACAAACATGGAAAGAGACGTCAGGCTTTGAGGAGAAAAACTAGAGATTCTTTGTGTATTCCAGTGAATTATTAATGGGGTATATTGTAAATTATATCGGGTGAACAGACCACAAATGTGCAATATATGTTGTCCTTTTTCATACTATTACAGCGGAATGCAAAGGGACAAAAGAAAATAATCACGAGGATAGAAATCAGCGACTGAAAAGAGCTCTTGCCATAGATATTCTTGTTATAACGTTACATTAAAACACCAAGCATTACATTATTCTCATGATGTCCAGAGGTGGGTAGAGTATCCAAAAACTGTCTCAAGTAAAGGTACAAGTACTTATAGAAATATTTACTCAAAGTAAAAGTAAAAGTAATAATCTTAATAGTTACTTGAGTACACTCTAGAAAATGCTGGGTTAAAAACAACCCAAGTTGGGTTGAAAATGGACAAACCCAGCGATTGGGTTGTTTTAACCCAGCAGTTGGGTTAAATGTTTGCCCAACCTGCTGGGGAGTTTTATTTAACTCAACTATTGTTTAAAAATTACTGTACTGCTTACTTAAAATGAACCCAAAATATCTTGAAAATTAACATTTATTAATATGTTTAATAAATGAACAGTTTAATTTAATTTTAGATTCATTTTAAGTCAGCCATATAGTCATTTTCAAACAATAGTTGGGTTAAATAAAACTACCCAGCAGGTTGAGCAAACATTTAACCCAACTGCTGGGTTAAAACAACCCAATCGCTGGGTTTGTCCATTTTCAACCCAGAATTTTATGTAAGAGTGTAAGAGTAAGAGTAAAAAAGTATCCATTGAAAATCTACTCAAGTAGCTTGTTACTATCAATACTATCAATACAATAGCATGTTATTATTTAGATAGATATTTAAATTATTGTCATACTTAGATATCTTTGCAACAAACACGGAAGAGACAAGCATTATTTCTGGCATCTGTAACCTGAATATCATTGCATGTCCTTTACTTTGTATAATAATAACAACATATAATCTACATTTGAAAGAAGAGAGAAAACTCTTCATGTGCTCGCGCACACAAACAATGGTCAATGAACAATGAACAAATGCACATTGACGGATCTTCTTCTGTCTGTTTTTCAAAATGTAATCAAATGTATATTTCTGCAGGCGCGTGTAAACTGGTTAACTGTGTCAAAGCAAAGGCGTTAATTTTCAAGACGAACAGGTCGCATTGCGCAATAGGCTACCGACAAATTACCATTTCATACTCTCTGAACAATGGTAGCTTATTTAATGTATAAATTAAGATATATGTCCATGAAAACTATAAAGAAATGCTACACTTTGTTATCGTGGCGTAATTGTTTGGTTGTAAAATGTCAGCTATTGTCTGTATGAATTGAAATCAAATGAAATCGATACCTGTGTGGAATTGTTCACAGACAGCATACGCAGTTCAGCTAATAGAGATCTTGCAGATTTGCTTTTAATCGATGTCGGTCCACTGCCACTTCATCCAACGCTCCGAGTGAGAAACCGCTTCAGACGATTCAGTGCATTCAGGGAACTGAACAAATCATTCAAACTGATTCGCGAACCAATTTAGACAGTTTTGTCAACTTGTTCGACCAAGTCTTTGAACAGAATCGACTCAAAAGAGTGATTCATTTGTGAATGGGGCATCGTTCATGAAAAAAGGAGACAGCGCGCTTGGAATAAACTATGCATTTCTTAACATGTACAGTATTGCATTAAAATAATGTAACGAGAGGAACGTCGCCTAACGTAGCAAAGTAAAATTATACTTTTCATTAAAAATGTACTCAAGTTAAATCTACTCCAAAAAGTACAAATTTTCCAAAAAACTACTCAAGTAAATGTAACAAAATAAATGTACTTCATTACTACCCACCTCTGATGATGTCTGAAAATAAAACATGAAAGAAAAATGTACAGCTTATTCAGTCAAACTGACGGATAAGCTTTATTTGTAGGGCAGCCTACAATTTGAAACGATTCATTTCAGTCTTTTTAAATGGATGTTCCCCAAACGAGAAGTGCAACCCATAATTCAAAACACAGTAGGCTAGTCATGAATAAGGTGGATATATTTAATTAAAAATAAAAATAACAAAATAGATCATTTTGTGGTAGGGCCATTAAAAATTCATCTTGAATATATGTAAGAATTTTCATTAATCGCTTTGAAACTTAAAAAGCAAGACCTTCCCCAGCTTCCTAGGTACTCTGTGAAAGCACGTAGACTGATTTTTATATGAAGGACTTAAAAAAATGTGACATTTACACACGCTCCCGAGATGCTCTCTTCCATTCAATGACACATGAAATGAATACTTATACAATGTTCAGGAAAAAAAGAGCCAAATTGCCATGCCAAAAGAGCCATTCTGTAATATAATGTCAATGTATCATGCAAAGAAAATGGATTAATTCAAACTATACTCAGATATGTGTAGTCTATAATCTCAAATATACTATCAAGCTGTTATAATTTAAATTACCTCGTCTGTCGATGTGATGCCGGTGAATTGCAGAGCTGGTGCAAACATATTCACATCGCTATGATCAGATGCTTTCTTAACTACTGCTTTCTCAATGCTGTCATTTTTGTTGTGCGCGCACAGCGGATAGTTACATATTGATCTAAATGTCTGGCTGAAGTTCACTTAACGGCCACCGGTGTCACTAATAACAAGGGTTTCTGATTTCTAGATACAGTTTAGCCCGTTTAATTGTTGAGTACTATAAGACCAGCTTGAACCAGTCAAGACCAGCAAACCAGCTTAGGCTGACTTAAGATGACACTTTCTAGTTGCTTTTCGAACCGCCTGCCAAAGAATTACAAATTTCACTTCATAAATCTATAAACGGTGTACAGTTAAACAGTCTTAGATCATTGTACACCAGCAGGCCTCATTTGGAGCTGGATCCTGCTGGGCTGCTCTCAAATGCTCTATTAACTGCTCTAAAAGCACAGATGCTGCTGGACAAGGAAGTAGTTACAGTCAGAGAGAGATTTACAGTAGGCTTAGAGCTCTGTACGATTGACCGATCACCTGCTGTCCCTGAATGTGTCAGGCTAATTTGAGGAGATCATATTGGGTGTGTCCATACTCAGCACAAATAAGAACCTAGAACCAGAGAGATGAGCCTAAACCACAGACATTTTTCTGAGAGGAGCTTTAATGCTCCGAAGTCATCTGTCCAATAGCACATGTATAGTATGTATACACATATGATGTTGTTGTTGTTTTTTTCAGAAAACAGGCATTAAATTGATCCAACGTGACCGTAAAGATAAAAGATTCTCTTTAAATGCCGTACTTTTGAACTTTCTATTCATTACAGAATCCTGGAACAAATGTATCCATGATTTCCACAAAAATATGAAGCTGCACAACTGTTTTCAACATTGATAATAATGAGAACAGTTTCTAGAGCAGAAAATCAGCATATTAGAATGATTTCTGAAGGATCGTGTGACACTGAAGACTGCTCCAGTCTTGATGCTGAAAAATTTAGCTTTTCCATCAGAGGAATAAATTCATTTTAAAATATATTCAAGTAGAAAACAGTTATTTTAAATTGAAATAATATTTCACAATATTACTGTTTTGACTGCATTTTTGACTGCCTTGGTGAGCAAAGGAATCATAAACACCGACCCCAAACTTTTCAATAGTAGTGTATGTGTGAACATTCTCCCCAAAACCACACACTACATCTGACACACACATGTATATACGTGCATGTGTGCTCACAGGTCCATATGTGTGTTTTCAATTAAGACCCAGATGACTACAAGCAGTTTTGGGAGGGGTGAACAGTGTAAATTGATTGTGAGAAGTTTATAGACTTGTGGCACTCTTTGATCCCTTCTTTTGTTTTACAGTACACTGTTTACATATTCATATACATATTCAAGTGTGAAATGTGAAAAAAAAAAAAATGCATGAATTGAAGTTTCTGTATGAATGTAAGATGCTAGGAATAATGCACTGTTTTGAGAAAGAAAGAAAGAAACTGAGCAGATATGGAGAGAGTTGGTCACAAGGACAAATTCAAAGAAAGAACTTGCAGTCGTGGTTTTATTAACTCAGGACTGAGTAATATTGAGCGTGACAGAGAGTAAGAACCAAGATAAACGGCCAGAATGGGAAAGAATGTATTTTATGTGTGTGTAGGAGAGAGAAAGGCAGGGTGAGAGTTGCTATGTATATTACTGAAGAGTAAGAGAATGCTGTAAGCTAGTAATATTGGATGAAACTAATGTGTCAAATATGATACGTTCACATGGTGTTTTAGATTGACAACCGTATTTATTAACAGGCGTCATTATCATCATCCTTTCAGATGTGTTCTGTCTGTGGTATTTCTTCCTCCACCCAAACACTCTGTTTTCTGAAAGAGGTTGATAGCCCTAACATTAATGTTCGATATCCATGAAGCACACACATATGTATGGAAGCCCATTTCCACCACTAAATAAAATAATAAAAAAAGTAATTGCAACTTTTTATCTCAGAATTGACTTTATATCACGCAATTGCAAGTTTATATCTCACAATTCTGACTTTTTTCCTCACAGTTCTGACTTTTTTTCTCACAATTGCGAATTATAAAGTCACAATTCTGAGATATAAACTCGCAATTGCGTGATATAAAGTCAGAATTGCGAGATATAAACTCATATGTATGGAAACACAAACATGTATGGAAGCCCGTTTCCGCCACAAAATAAAAAATAAAAACGGTAATTGCGAGTTTATATCTCAGAATTGTGACTTTATATCACGCAATTGCGAGTTTATATCTCACAATTCTGACTTTTTTTGTCACATTTGTGAGTTATAATGTCACAGTTCTGAGATATAGGGCCCTATTTTAACGATCTAAATGCAAAGTGTGAAGCGCACGGCGCAGGTGTACTCAGGGCGTGTCCAAATCCACTTTTGCTATTTTAACGATGGAAAAACGGTCCGTGCGCCGGGGCGCCTTTTTGAAATGGGTTGTCCCTATTCTCTTAATGAGTAATGGGCGTAACGTTCAATAAACCAATCAGAGTGTCATCTCCCCTTCCCTTTAAGAGCGAGATGCACTCGCGCCATGGCGGATTGCTATTTACATGCCGGAATTTGTTGGCGGAAAAGCTGAACGCTTTTCAAGCGAAGAAACTGATGTGCTCGTGCGCGAAGTTAAAGCGCGCGAGCAGATCATCTACGGGACAAGCAGGATATAACATTATATATAGTTCAACGAGTGATGTTTTGCTGAAATTACCTGTTAAGTGGCCAGTCAATCTTTCAGTCGTCTGTGTTGGATGCAGGCTTTCATATAGCTCCGCGCGATCAGTCAGTTAATATATGTGTGTGTATTGGCAAGATTGTTCAATTAATTAGCCAGTTTCGTTCATCATTATAAGTAGTAATAGGCTGAATTGAAAATAGGTATCCTAATTCTAATACACACAATGACTATTCATCATTACATTTTTATATTTATGTAGCCTACACAATAATATTCTTTTACACTGTAATCCTTTTGTTTTTAATATTTGGCATATTTGTGTGATGCATATCCCTGTGTGTAATAAGCAAAGTCAACGCGCACTGTGGACGCGCCCAGAGGCGCAGTTTCTACCAACGCGCTCTAACAAAAAAATATTGCGCCACTGACTTTAGACTTTAGACCAGGTTTGAGTTGGTCTATGGCGCAGTCTATTTTCAGCTCCTTAAAATAGCAATGCGCCGGCAATGCGCCTGAACACACCTCTTTTTTAGACCAGCACGCCCATGGGCGCACTAACTGGCGCAAATGCATTTTCTAATTTAAGGACGTGGCGCTGAACGGGAAAACGCGAACGGCGCCGGACGCAAACTAGCAAACACACTTGCGCTGCGCCTTGCGTCGCATTGCGCCGGGTGTATTATAGGGCCCATAAACTCTCAATTGCGAGTTATAAAGTCACAGTTCTGAAATATTAACTCATATGTATGGAAGCCTGTTTCTACCACTTAATAAAAAATAAAAACAGTAATTGCGACTTTTTATCTCAGAATTGTGACTTTATATCACGCAATTGCGAGTTTATATCTCACAATTCTGACTTTTTTCCTCACAGTTCTGACTTTTTCTCACAATTGCGAATTATAAAGTCACAATTCTGAGATATAAACTTGCAATTGCGTGATATAAAGTCATAATTGCGAGATATAAACTCATATGTATGGAAACACAAACATGTATGGAAGCCTGTTTCTGCCACTAAATAAAAAATAAAAACAGTAATTGCGACTTTTTATCTCAGAATTGTGACTTTATATCACGCAATTGTGACTTTATATCTCACAATTCTGAGATAAAAAGTCGCAATTGCAAGAAAAAAAATCAGAATTGCGATTTAAAAAAAGTCAGAATTCTGACTTTATAACTCGCAGTTGTGAGAAAAAATTTTGCAATTCCTGTTTTTATTTTTTTATTTAGTGATGAATATGGGCTTCCATACATATGTCACATGTACAAAAGTTTGGGGTTGGTAATTTTTTAATGTTATTAAAAAAAGAAATATTATTACCATTTTAAATATCTTTTAAAATGTAATTTATTCCTGTGATGCAAAGCTGTATTTTCAGCATCATTACTCCAGTCTTCAGTCACATGATCCTTCATAAATCATTCTAATATGCTGATCTGCTGCTCAAGAAACATTTATTTTTATTATCAATGTTGAAAACAGTTGTTCTGCCTAATATTTTGGTAATATTTTGATTTTTTTCAGGATATTTTTTTATGAATAGAAAGTTCAAACAAACATTTATTTAAAATATATATTTTTAAACATTAATTAAAAGAAGAAAAAAAAATCTTACTGACCCCTAACTTCACCTCATATTGTGTAATCCTTTTTTGTTATTCATATTCACCTCATTCAGTGGACAGCATTTGCAAATATTCATGTTCAAAAGGCAACAGTAGCTTCAAAAATCATGTACAGTGAGGACATCACATTGAGTCACATAGCTGAACAATCAATCCAGATTTGGAAAAAACAATGTTGTCCTCATACACTGAATGAGAAACTATCAGCATCAACCGTCTCTTCTGGTCTTTCCACAGGTGAAGAAATTGACCACTGATTCCCATGCTCCAGACCCAGTAGACAACAGGTAAGGTGAACACACTTTCACACACATACTCTCCACTGAAATCCATTTAGGGGATTATTTATGAGTGCCAATGACAGTGGACTGTGGGAGCGAGTGGTTTTGTACACATAAAGACAGAGGGAGAGATAAAGAGAGAAGGATGTTAAAGTCATTGTAGCGTGTGAGTGGGTGTAAAGCAGACGGCTTCACCTGGTTAAAACATGACTGTCTCACTGTGCGTGTTAGAGCACTGTGTACTTTGGGATTCATTCAGAAATTTTATGCAGATGTTTATGCCATAAACGTCTGAGGAGCAACTCTGTTTTTATCTCTGATTGCCATTACATTATCATAAGAGCTGTTTTTGTACATGTGTCTTTTTGATTACAGTGTCCGCTAAATGCTCCAATGCAAAACTATTCGATTTTTTTTTTTGTGGATTTTTTTTACTTTTTGTATAGTTTAGACCTTATATTAAGGTGAATGGATGGATTGATAGATACATGTAATATTTGTATTTAAAAATGTGTCACATTACAGGGACTATTTAAGTCAATTACTAAAAAATTTAATCAAATGGTAAAAAAGAAAGCGTATGTACACATGTATTATATATATTTTAACCTAAAATCCTGCTGGATATGAAATTGTCATTTGCCATCCTTATTATAAATAACATTGAATTTTGCATATTAAAAATATCTCATCATTAAAATGCCAAAAATAGTTCTTACTGGTCATGAAATTGTAATTTTATTAATTGTTTTTATTGAAAATCTATATTTGAGTCCTCATGACATTGAGAATATTAAGCATTAGTGTTAAACAGCGCAGGTAGTTGTGTTACTTTGTACCTGTAACAACTTGAAGGCACATTGTGATTTTGTTCCTCCTTATGTGGGTGGCTTAATGTGAAGAATATTCCATATCCGTGTTGCTACATGGAATTCTGGGGGGAAAAAAACTAGATTTTAGATAAACATGACCTAGATAAACTGCTTTCCAGGTTTCTGAGGTAAAACCTCATAGAAGATGCACAAGTTGGGGCAGATGTTTTCTTTAGCAGATGGTTTGACACATGAGCGAGTGTCATATTATCATTCTTACAATTTTTGCTCACATTTTCTGCTTGGTGAGTGTTACGGTCATTTTGGGGTCAGTAAGATTTTTTTTTTTTTATTATTTTCCAAGGACGCATTAAATTGATCAAAAGTGACAATAAAGACATATACACTAAAAAATGCTGGGTTAAAAATGGACAAACCCAGCGATTGGGTTGTTTTGACCTAGCTGTTGGGTTGAATCTTAAACCCAACCTGCTGGGTAGATTTATTTAACTCAACTAATGTTTAAAAATTAAATTGCTTTTTAATGAATGTTTACCTTTTGATATTATTGTTGCCTCTAGTAATTATGTGTCTGATTTTTAATTTCCAACATATTTTGGGCTCATTTTAAGCCAGCCATATAGTAATTTTTAAACAATAGTTGAGTTAAATAAAACTACCCAGCAGGTTGGGTCAAACATTTAACCCAACCACTGGGTTAAAACAACCAAATCACTGGGTTTGTCCATATTTAACCCAACTTGGGTTGTTTTTAACCCAACATTTTTTAGAGTGTATGATGTTACAGTTGTTTTTTAAATAAATGCTATTCTTTTGAACTTGATTCATCATATAATCCTGAAAAAGTGTTTCACAATTTCAACAAAAATAAGCAACTACTGTTTTCAACATTATAATAATAAATGTTTCTTGAACACCAAATCAGCATATTAGAATGATTTGTAAAGGATCATGTGACACTGAAGACTGGAGTAATGATGCTGAAAATTCAGCTTTGCCGTCACAGCTATAAAATGTATTTGAAAATATATATATATATAAAAAAAAAAAAAAGAAAACATCTATTTTAAATTGTAATAAATTTCCCCACTATTCCTGTTTTACTGTATTTTTGATCAAGTAAGTGAAGCCTTGATGAGCATAAGAGACAAAAACATAACAAAATCTTACCAACCCCAAATTTTTGAATGGTACACTCTAAAAACAACAACCCAAGTTGGGTTGAAAATGGACAAACCCAGCAACTGGGTTGTTTTAACCCAGCGGTTGGGTTAAATGTTTGCCCAATGTGCTGGGCAGTTTTATTTAACCCAACTATTGTTTAAAAATTACTATATGGCTGACTTAAAATGAACCCAAAATCAGACACATAATTACTAGAGGTAACAATAATAATCAAAAGGTGAACATTTATTAATTTATTAAGCAATTCAATAAATGTTTATCGTTTATTCATTAAACTTATTATGTATTACACATAATAATAAATGTTCATTTCCAGTGGACTTTGAGTTCATTTTAAAGCAAAAGGTTAAAGCAACACAGTAATGTTTAAACAATAGTTGAGTTAAAAAAAAAAAGTAATCCAGCAGTTTGGGTAAACATTTAACCCAACTGCTGGGTTTGTCCATTTTCAACCCAACTTGGGTTGTTTTAGTATGCCATAGTTAGTTAAATGCAAGAAGGGATATGCATGTGTTTGGTGCAGCCTGTCATGATGTTATTAACCAGTATATTTGTTGTGAATTGTTGTGTCTTGTATGTGTTTTCTCTGGACAACGAAATTCTATTTATCTGCAAAACTATTTTACCTGCGGGTACGAAATAAAGATACCTTGACATTTTTAACCCAGCATTTTTAGTGTGTGTGTATATATATATATATATATATATATATATATATATATAATATATTCAAGTGTTACATTTGTCTGTCTCAGGGCCTTGGAGATGCAGGAACTAACAGACCCCCAGCACTCTGTTAATAGTGGCAGTGACAGCACATCCAAACTGGACAAGAACATCCTCAGCAACAACATCACGACCAATGGAACCGGAGGTATGAAAGAACGTCAAATCAAAGAGAAAGAAAGAAAAAAAACAAGAAATTTCCAACGTACGTGAGTGAGCGAGTGACATATTAGCTGATAAATAGGGTATTTCAACCAAAGCATTGCTTTGAGTACAGGAAATCAGCTTCATTGCCGTACACTCCGTGTTCATCGCTTTGGAGTTTCTTGCTATAATTGAAAGCAGGGTTCAGTCCTGGTGTGTGATGTCCAGATTGCAGGGATAAAGCGTTTTTTGTTCTGGTGGTTTTGGTGCCGTCCAGAGCGGGTTTGTGGATTAGTGGCGATGTTGTGTGCCGAGATGCTCTAAGCTCACGCTAACCTCAAAGGTCAAACGCTGCATACAGGCCTAATTAAAATAAAAGAAAGTGTATGAGCGTCTTTGTGCTGAAACCTTTCCCAGCACTTCTCCGTGCGTGTTTCAGCAAGAGCCTGGTGCGCAGAAAACTATTTCCTGCGTTTAAACTCTCATTTTCTCTCTGATGTCAACACGCGCTCGCTCGCTTTTCTCTCCTTGAGGGAAACGCTGAACAAACGTTTTAAGAGAGGACGCTAGGCAAACATACACAAGGCTAAATAGACTCTCAACACTCTAGCAAGTGAGCGTTTGATGTATGGCTATGACTGTGCGATACACAAGAGAGGTAGTAAAGTTTAGGGACCCCGGAGAGAGAGAGAGTGTGTGTGCGTGTTGTGTGTGTGAGCTCATCTGTTTTTGACATGTAGCCGGAATAAAACAATAGCAAAAGACAGAGAGAGTAAAAGGAGCAGAACTCAGTAAATCATTTAGATTAGAGCTCAGCTAATGATTTTAACAGCTTGACACACACACATTCACACACACTCTGGGATTGTGCTTCTGCCAAAACAACGACATATTCAACATTCTCCTCTGTCTACCTCATCAGCTCACAGCCTAGACTGAATCCCTCCATGCACACACACACACACGCACGCAAGCCGCCCACACAACCACCCACTCACACACACACACACACACATCCCGACGTGAATCCCACTGCCAATGAAGCCTCATTTATCTTACTTTAGAGGTATTTCGCTGTCTCCCTGGCAAACACAAACACACATTGATTCAAAATGTTGTTTTTTTTCTGCAAGTGCGACTTTGACAGAACTGTCATAAACTCAGTGTGATAAAATATGGTTTTGGAAACCTTAAATGATTTATATGAACTCTTTCTTATTTGAATGTTAAATGTTTGTTTTAAAAGAAGTGCATTACTTTATAATGGAATTCAATGGGAATTTATCAACTTTTCACTTTTCAATAATGATTGTATTCTTTACTATTTGTAAAATGTTATCAGTTCCCATTCAAAAAAAAAATTCCTATTCATAAATTATGGTGTGGCAAATTTTTAAATTATTCAATGGCCCCAAAATGTATTTTTTGGACACTTAAAATCACACTTAAAATGTATGAATTTCCATTTGTAAACAAATTATGCTGCAGTTAACATCTGTTTTCTGAACCATGTTTTGTAATTACTTTTAACCAACAAAGTAAATGTTACATTTTAGTTAATGCATGAAGTCAGTTCACATAGGTGTCCTAACAGAGTAACCACAGGTGGAGTTCATCATATAAACTATGAACATTATTTACGTTTGACAACCAAAAAGTATCCAAATACTTTGTATTAAATTTGAACACTTTTGACTATTATTTTATCATTTAAAACCTAACAAATGACTTATTGTTTTGCTTCAAAAGTGTGCTTTAAAATTAAAATATTTAAAATATTTCTTCTAAAATGCTTTACATAATAAAAATATATTTTATAGTATTATTATGTATTAATATAAAATATATTATAATTATATAATTTCAATTCAATTGAATAATATAATATAATATAAATGATATATATTAACAAATGTTTTGCTTTTATAATATAAAAGCATTTTTTTTCATTATAATATATTTTATATTAATATATAAAATATATTATATATTAATAATATATGCCTTATTATTTTGCTTGAAAAGTGTGCTTTAAAATTAAAATATTTAAAATATTTCTTCTAAAATGCTTTACATATTAATATAAAATATATTATAATTCAAAACAATTGCTTTTATATTATCAAAGCAAAACAATAAGGCATTTAAAACCTAACAAATGCCTTATTGTTTTGCTTGAAAAGTGTGCTTTAAAATTAAAATATTTAAAATATTTCTTCTAAAATGTTTTACATAATAAAAATATATGTTATAGTATTATTATATATTAATATAAAATATATTATAAATATATAATTACAATTCAATTCAATTGAATAATATGATTTAATATAACTGATATATATTAATATTTATTTATATAATATTTAAATTATATTATTATAATATAATTATATAAACTATATTTATTTATTTTTCTTTTTTTCTCTTTTTAAAAATCTTTAAAATAAAAGCAGTCTAATGACATTATCGTCCAGTTTCACAGACAAGGCTTAAGCTAGTCCCAGACTAAAATGCATATTTATGCTGTTTTAAATTAAAGTAACTTGTACTGACATATCTTAAAATATATCAGTGCCATTGTTTTGTCTCAAGATGCACACCAGTAATGTTTTTTTCTAGGGCACGTTCATAAAAGCTACTTTAGATGCTCAATTTGAACTAAGGCCTAATCCTGGTTCAGCCTAAGTCCTGTCTATGAAACCAGGCCTGTATGTTTTAATTGTGACTTAAGTGCTCAAATAGTTATTGGGGTAACTGTATTATTAATACTAAACAATAACTGGGTAACACAGTCCACTATACATCTGACTCCGCCCCCAGGAGAGAACATGACAATTCTAAACACGGCTGATTGGCTGCTGGGCTGCAGTACCCCGCCCACTGCCCCAAGTATGAAGAACGATGGTATACTGCATGTGTTTGTGGAGTGTACATACAGTATATGATAGCACGTGTGTGAGTGTTTGGGTGCAGTGCTTTGGAGGCTCTTGATATTTTTTAAATCTAAAAGAAAGTGTTGCTTCACTACTTTGTCGTTAATTTGATTTTGAGAGGTTTGAATGGAGTTTGACAGCTGACAGGATTTCTCATATCTTTTTTGGTCTCCCTTTTTTTAAGTTAAGTCCGAGCCTCTGAACAGCAGCGAGGCTGTGAGCTCGGCGGGAGACACTGGGCTGGACACTTACACTGGGTCAGGTAAGACATCCCCACACACACACACACACACACACACACACTGCATTCAGAATGCCTGCTGTAATCCCGCTTGGGAAGTTGCTGAAAGCTCTGAGCCCTCAATCTTTGTACTGCCCTTGAGCTAACGTCATCAGAGCCACAAACTCTTTATTTAGATCAGTGTGCTCACACACACACACACACGCTCAGAGACTGAGAAACCCTCTGTCCATGCGCTCCCCTGCAGAGAAGGTTGAGGCCCTTGCTTGAGCTGACAGTGGAGTGTGATGTCTCTATAGAGAAGACAACTGCATGTTCGTTCTTATTTTCCAGTAAAAATATCCAAATATTTTTAAGGCAAGATTTATTAGGTAAGCA
Organism: Chanodichthys erythropterus; assembly: GCF_024489055.1. Classification (NCBI taxonomy): domain Eukaryota; kingdom Metazoa; phylum Chordata; class Actinopteri; order Cypriniformes; family Xenocyprididae; genus Chanodichthys; species Chanodichthys erythropterus. The sequence continues at coordinate 19,055,760 of NC_090240.1, forward strand.
AAAGCAAGAAAGTAAGACCCGTTTTCAGAGAATGTAAATACCAAGTAATCTTTTTTCTTGTTTTAAGCATATTATATATATATATATCAATTGGTAATAAACAAATGAGGTTTACATTAATATACATTTTAAACCTTTTAAGAGATTATAGAAAGTATATCTGTATAGAAATTCTATATCAAGAGAATATATCTATAACTGCAGTGTATTCTCTAAAAACAAGTCTTATCTTTTTAGAAATTTTGTTTAGACATTTTTCTGAACAATAAGGCAAACATACTGAGTAGGATTGGGAAATGCTTAAGCTCAGGAAGGGAATGATGTCAAGCAAATGGCAAAAAATGTTTTTGATTTTGCATCTCAAGGAGAAGAGGAAGAGAGGGAAGGCAGGAGGAAGAAAAGAGGACATTCTTTTTGTAGAAAGAAGATTTTTGAGAGAATAGTTCCTGTTTTTTTTTTCTTCTGCTGTTTGGTAAATTGAATCCAGCTGGTGAGAAAGACTGTGAGCTGTCAATCAAAACTGTGAGCTGCATGTGTGTGTTTGGATTTGAATTGAAGGCTCTTGGCAAATTCGCTTTAAATGGAAGAAGTCCAGCACGCGTTTCATTTTATGGTTGTGATATGTAATAAATTACATATTTAGTCCAACGACAACTGAAGTGCGGTACTGACCGCGGATATATCTCAGTAAACTATGTGTGTGCCATTTTTCATGTAAAATGATTGTCTCTCTACCAGAGTTCTTGACAATTACTTTTTGTGTGTGTGTGTAGTTATAAGCAGCAGTGGATTCAGCCCCCGGCCAGCTCACCAGTATTCACCTCCTCTCTACCCCTCAAAGTAAGACACCTTTACATTTTGACTTATATATGTACACGTAAAAACATCTAACCAACTTCTCTTGGTCAGCACAGTGATGAACATTTGATCTACTCAAATGAAAGCTGAATGTTTTGATTTTGTGTTTGATTGGCAGGCCTTACCCCCATATCCTGTCTACTCCCGTGGCTCCTCCCATGTCTGCCTACACAGGCCAATCACAGTTCAGTAGCATGCAGCAGTCGACAGTTTACACGCCCTACTCTCAAACTACTCCACCCTACAGCCTCTCTACCTATGGTAGATCCTTTACTATTGTTTACATGCTGATGGATGACATATATGCATGTTGTTTATTCTGTTTGCGGTTCTGTGATGATGCTAACATAGACTAGTATTTATTATAGAATATGCAAGTTATGTGAAAAGGCATTTAGTATCAATCCAGTTTGATTGACAGATCCGCTCTATTGATCTTGAGCTACAGATTTGGGGGTGATGTTACCAGGCATAAAGACAGAAGGAGGTTTGTCACAGACCCAATCTACCCTCCAATCAGGGCTCAGCTACAGCCCTGGCTTTACCACCCCTCAGCCCGGACAGACAGCCTACTCACCCTATCAGATGCCAGGTGATTATGCATATTATATATTTATGCAACAAGGTAACTCTATTAATAATATTGCACCACCTCAAATGCTGATTTACTTTTATAAAATGGTAAATAAAGAAAAATTAAGGACACAAATTTCCATTCAAGTAATGTTCTTAAGCAAATTCATTGAGTGCCTCCCTTGTGCAAGAAGATGCAGTTATGTAACAAAAATAATGTCAGGTATAAGATCATCTAATGATTCACTATGAATGGAAGCTTGTTTCCTCCACTGAATAAAAATAAAAAGGTAATTGCGACTTTTTTTATCTCACAATTCTGACTTTTTTTCTCACAATTGCATGATATAAACTCACAATTGTGAGTTATATAGTCAGAATTGCATGATATAAAGAAAAAAAAAATAAAACTGACAATCATATAACAAAATGACTAAATAAAAAACTAAAAATATAAAAAAAATCTAGATTGATATAGATTGATAACTGTAATAGTATATACATTTATAACAAGCAATTGTGAGTTATAAAGTCAGAATTGTGAGATAAAAACTCTCAATTCAGAGTCTTTTTCCACTCAGAATTGGACTTTATAACTGCATGAGACTTTATATCACGCAATCCTGACTTATATTACACAATTTTGAGAAAAAAGTCAGAATTCTAAGATAAAAAGTCACAATTATCCTTTTTTTTTTTATTCTGTGGCGGAAACAAGCTTCCATGTGCACACGTGTCATAATTACATATTTAAAGGAGATATTGTAAAAATGTTGTCATTATTTACATTATATATTTATTATTTACTCAAGACAGTAAATTGTTGGAGAATCTTTATGCAGCGCTTGCCAACAGTTCATAGTGACCAGGATATGTAAAAATAAAAACCATGTGATTGCATCTAGTTCAGATTTGATGCCATTTGATTAGCTCTAACATATGTAATGTAATGCACCATACTATTTTGAATTCCAAACGTGATTATCAAGGTGATTATCATTAACTAAAATTGTTAAAAATATTTTTGTTAGTTGAAATATACCTGAAATAAAAATATTTGACAAAAAACAAACTAAACAAAAATGCTGCCTTGGCAACTAAATGAAAGAAATGTAATTTTAAGTAAAATTACTGGGGGAAAAATACTGTAAATAAATAAAAACTAAAACTAGGAAATAAAAATAAATTATACACAAAAAGAAAAAAAGAATACAATTTACAAAATTATATGACTAAATAATAAAAATATAAAAATAAGATCTAATTCAAAATATTTATTAAAACTATAAGAGTATATCATTTAAATACTAAAATATCACTGGTGATAATCTGTGAGAAATGTAGTAAAGTTTAGCCTTTTTCTCACACAAAACTATTATATGACTTCAGAAGACTTGGAATATTGTGCACAAGTTTTATGGACGACTTTTATTATGCTTTTTCAGTCCTTTTTGATGCTTGACAGCTGTTGGTCCCTATAAACTGTGGTTGTATGGCTAGAGCTGTTTATCGATTCTTCAAAAAAATTGTGTACTGCAGAAAAAAATAACAGCGTATGGGTTTGGAACGACATGATAGTAATTATAGTCCAAATAGTATTTTACTATTTGGAGGTTTCACTTTTGGGTGACATCTGTTAGTCAACATCACGAGTCACATTTATTTTGACGTTGACTCCACTGGATTTTCTCTCTCTCAGCAGGGTCAGGTTTCACAACCTCTCCTGGTCTCTACACTTCCAACAACTCCAATCCAGGCAACTTCACCACACAACAGGTACAGCCGCACGTGCACAGATGAACGCACACAAGCACCAATAACGTCAGAGTTCAGCAAAGGACCGACAGTCTTTTTTAAAACAGCCCAGGCCTCTGAAAACAGGTCGCCATCCTTCATCTGAGAGAATTTATGCTTTTAGGACTTAATGTTTCCCTAAACTTTTATGATTAAAAGTGCTGCCAAAGAAAAGGACCCAACTACACTCAGACTCCCACTGATGAATTTAGCTGTGTAAACAAAGTGAGTTTCTGGCGATGGTTGAAATGAAGGAGTAAGCGGAATTAGGACGAAATGAGAGAGTGAAAGCAGTAGTGGAGTTTCGCTGAGAGCGTTTTACTGCAGCATTCATGTTCTTGAGCGAGTGAGTCAGTGACAGTTTTAGAGTCATCTCCCGTAAGAGATCCATCTGTGTCTGTGCATGTAAAACTCTTTCAAAGATACAAGAGAAGTGATAAAAAGCTCTGTGTGGATGGGCCAGAAGTCTGTGAGTTCCAGTCCTTTTACTTTATCTTTTTTCTCTCTTTATTTTTCCCCTGATAAACTCCCTCTCTCTGTATTTTTCATCCATTTAAGAAGAACATAAAATCTATATTCTTTCAACATTTTGCTAAATAATAGGGGAGAGCGGAGCTTGTTGTCACACTCCAATGTTTATTTCTCAGGGTAGATTGAGTATACATTGTCTACAAAAAAAGTTATTGAATATTTCCACCATTATTGAGAGAGAGATTATACCTTGACCTTTTGTAACAACATACCCCAATAGTGAGCTTCCAACTCATCACACTATTATGGGGCAAGTTGTCACAATGAAATTTGCCATTAAACAGCCTATTAATGGTTTTTCAGCAACATTTAAACAGTAAAATTATTATAAAACTACTCATGAACTAGCAAAAACATAAAATGTAACATTAAAGCATTATTTTAGACAACAAATGTTTTAAAGATGCCATCGAATTGAAAATTGAATTTACCTCGGCATAGTTGAATAACAAGAGTTTAGTACATGGAAATGACATACAGTGAGTCTCAAACTCCATTATTTCCTCCTTCTTATATAAATCTCATTTGTTTAAAAGACCTCCGAAGAACAGGCGAATCTCAACATAACACCGACTGTTACGTAACAGTCGGGATCATTAATATGTACGCCCACAATATTTGCATATGCCAGCTCATGTTCAAGGCATTAAACAAGGGCAAAATGTCTGGATGTGCACAGCCGAATCATTAGCATTAGCATGTTGCTAATGTACTGTTAAATGTGGTTAAAGTTACTATCGTTTCTTACTGTATTCACAGAGACAAGACTGTCGTTATTTTCATTTTTAAACACTTGCAGTCTGTATAATTCATAAACAACTTCATTCTTTATAAATCTCTCTAACAGTGTAGCATTAGCCGTTAGCCATGGAGCAAAACCTCAAACTCATTCAGAATCAAATGTAAACATCCAAATAAACACTGTACTTGCGCGATTAGACATGCTGCATGACGAACACTTTGTAAAGATCCATTTTGAGGGTTATATTAGCTGTGTGAACTTTGTTTATGCAGTGATAGAGTTGAGAGCTCAGGAGGGGGCGGAGAGTGCGCAATTTAAAGGGGCCACAGCCTGAATCGGCGCATTTCTAATGTTGTCCCAAAATAGGCAGTTAAAAAAATTTATTAAAAAATCTATGGGGTATTTTGAGCTGAAACTTCACAGACACATTCAGGGGACACCTTAGACTTATATTACATCTTGTAAAAAAACGTTCGATGGCACCTTTAATTATTAAATCCTATACATTTTTAACATGACAACTTGCACCAACCTGTCTTAAAAATACCCTGTCCACTTTCCAGTCAGTTTTCAGGTTTGGGTTGGGTTCAGATTTGTAATTAATGAAAAGAGAAATTATTGTTTTAATTTTAAAAGAACTTGTTTTATGCATTCAAATTATTATTATTAGTTAAATTATTAATTATTATTGATTACTACTGTCCTTCTGTAATGTTTGTATAATAATATAATAAAATAATTCTTTGTTTGTAGCAGGAATATCCCTCCTATACAACTTTTGGGCAGAATCAGTATGCTCAGTATTACTCCACATCCTCCTACGGTTCCTACATGACATCTAACAGCTCATTGGATGGCACAGGCTCAGTCTCCACCTATCAGCTGCAAGACTCCACTCCAATCATCACAGGGCAAGCAGCTGACCTGAATCCAGGTAAACACAAATCAGTTTCAAGTTTGTTTTCTCCTTCACTTGAGCCAGTAAGCAGCTGCACACAACACCCTAGCAACCTCTTAGCAATGGACTGGCACCAACTCTATTGGCAGCGACTTTTGCGCAGGAAAGTGTAAAAAATAAAATGTTACATTCTAAACATCTCTACTCTTGTCTGTTATCTGTCAAACCTGGGAAAACTGCCATTGTAGTTAAAGTTAATCATTCCAATAGAGCAGCAAATGACGCAGTTGAAAGTTAGAATGTTCTGTTACAGGGCTTTTGGCACGAATGTGTCGTGTACTGTAGTTGTTGATTATGTTAGATAGAGCGGTGGTGATTGGGGGTTTTGTCCAGCAGGCCCAAAATTCAGTGGGGTCCTAGAGCTGCATTTCTCAGTGATTTAGCTTGGCTGCAGTTCAGCAGAGCTCATTACAGTAAACTTGCTCACACGCATACTTACACACACTATGTTCTATCAGGCTTGCCAGTGTCCCACTTTTATGTAAAATGTGAGGTTTTTTTAAAATACATAAAATAAAAAACAGACTTGAAAATGTACATACACAAGAATTGTCATTTTAGATCCACTGATACAGTCCTTGATTAAAATTAAATACTGTGAAAGCAAATCATTATCTTTATTTCTGCATTTGACAGGACAGTTTTCTGAATATAAAGTATTTGGTTGACTTTTTTTTAAAAGCTTTGTGTCTCATAGATGTTTCTTGGTTATCCATTTGCAGGTGAGTTTGAGGCAGGGCAGAGCCCGTCCACGCCTATCAAGGAGATGGATGACCGGGCGTGCCGAGGGGGTGGGGCTAAAGCAAGAGGGCGGGGCAGAAAGAATAACCCCTCCCCACCACCTGACAGTGATCTTGAGGTATGTTCAGATTAGACTTGTCAAAAGTACCGACTTCGGTACCAAGTCAGTACTGAAATATTAAAAATGTGATGCCTTGAGCGCTGTTGAGCAGATTCGTAAACTCCTCTGATTGGCCATTGTGTTGACGTGCTCATCAGATATGTCTGTGATTGGCTTCAATTATCAACGCTTCAAAAACTTTGTAAATAGTCATCAATGACGATCTTCACCAAGGGCTGACACAGATACACGAGGGCTTGTTTGAAAGCAGACATCTATCGCGGATCAGTCCACTGATAGACGCCTGCTTTCAAACACTCCTGCTTTCAAATTCAAACACTTCCATGTGCTTTCAAACGCTCCCGTACTTTGATCATTGATCATTGAGCGTGTAAACACAATGGCCGATCAGAGGTGTTCACAAATCCACTCAACAGAGCTCAAAGCGTCACATTTTTAAAATTTCAGTACCGACTGGTACCGAAGTCGGTACTTTTGATAGATGCTATAGATACACCATCTATATAAATACTCTCACTACATAATCCTTGTGTCATCACTGTTTGTTTACGGAGATCAAATATGTGTCTACATGTTTTTACAGAGGGTGTTTGTCTGGGATCTGGATGAGACGATCATTGTGTTTCACTCACTCCTCACAGGCTCCTATGCACAGAAATATGGCAAGGTGAGAGCAAACACACATACTCTGAACACAATAAACACACACTTCCCTTCACTATAGTAAAAGTGAAAACGAGGGTGAGTAAAAGTGTCCTCCTGCGATTCCTGATTATTCTTAGTAAGCCAACAGTGTGTAATGTTGTGTCAGTGATCTGATGACAGCCATAAATGCTTTAAGCAAAACCGATCAGCACACAGAATATTGTCAGGACAACTATCGTCAAAGTAAATTAGTCTGATTCAAGGGGAAATCCAAATCCTGACTGGACGAGGAGGAGGAGCTGGGGATGGAGGAGGGTAATTAGCTCCTGAGAAACATGATAGCTGCTGATAATACTGATGAAGCTTATATGTGTATTAGGTAAGTCTATAGGTAGACGTTGAGTCACCTGAGAGTCGTCTGATGAGAGCTTGACTTTAACAGCGTTCTGGTGACATTCTCAATGTTACATATTGGTTTATGGTTTGACATAACCTTGATTTTAAAGGTCATGTCAACTCAGTTTTCTTCTATTATTGGGTTTTTACTCAGAAATTGTAATTATTTGTGAAATTTACTAACAAAGAAATGGCAAACAATGCACTGAAACATGAAATTTTAAAATAGTATTTTCTTGTAAAACGTATTTCAGTAGTCTTTATTTACAACTTTTTACAGTGTATATCTCCCAAATGCAAGGTTGCACTTTATTTTTCAGTACGTGCACTTACTTACCTAAGAAAGTACTGGGTAATATAAGGTAACAACATGGGTTAAGGTTAGGTTTAGGGGTAGGTTCAGGGTTAGTACTATAATAAGTACATAGTATACATGGGGAACAGCACTGTAAAAAAAAAAGTGATTCCAAATACATTGGTAAAATTTGAATCTTGACTCCCTTAACTGTGCGCTTCTATCATAAGCAGAGCGCAGAAGAACAGAGTAATTAGATTCAGCACTGTGATGGCCAAACTCAAGGAGTGTGAAGCGTCAGACTTCTTCTGACACCTTCCCTCACTTCTTGTCGTTCAGTTGGTGAGAGACATAGAGACAGCTGTGGCTATTCACGGCTCTGGGGCTATTTCTGCAGGCTCTGTGACGATGAAAACCCTCCGTTCTTAGGCACTCCCGTCAGAGACATTGCACATGCTGTCACGCTCAAGCGCCAGCACATGAGCACACACCGATCTATAAATTAATCACTGCAACGATTGTGAAATTACCAAACCTCAGAGTTCAAAAGTGGGAAAAGCAGTTCTACGCCAGTGTTTCTTGAATTGTTTATTTTGATTGAAAAAAAATCACCTCAATTATTTTTTAACATATGCTTAGATTAAGTTTAAACATTTTCAAACAGTTGAATCATCATTTCCAATCTCTGTCAGTTTCGCCATTAACTTTGTGTGTGTGTGCTTTTCTATTCTCGTTCACTGTCTCAGCCAATCACCTCTGAGCCAACAAACTCCATCACATATGATGATTTTTACAGCTGGGTGCCCTCCCCCCTCTCTCGTTCTTTCACTGTGTGTGTGTGTGTGTGTGTGTAGTTTGAAGGGTAAGAGAGTCTGATGTTCTGAGACAAGTGTAGAATCTGTCATCATTTGATTGAAACGGGGAGCACTATATTCAACGAGCAAATTGACATTTGAATTGTTCATATCGAGCCAAGTACCGTTTTTATAGTTCATTTCAATAATAATAATAATCTATTTTTTGTTTTTTAACATATTAATGTTGTATTTTGCAGAAATATACTTTGGTTATCTCTTGAAAAACCTAAAAAAATATGTATTTTGATAGATTTGGCATGTTTTTTCTCTTTTAAAATCTGAATGCATTATGAGGGTTAAAATTAAGTTCTTATGTTATTAGTTCTTCTCTCATTGACTTACACTGATAGAATTTTAAGTGTTCAAAATGTAACTGCCAGCAGTAATGTCATTAATGTCATTTTTGCATGCTGAATTGTGATTGGTCCTCTTTCTTATATCTATTTGCATATTAAGTTAAGAGCCATCTTAACTTGTTCTTTGCATATGCTTTATCTTTTACAGTTATAGCTGCCTTTACACTGACAATGGCTTCATTTGCCATTTTGATGAAAAGTTTTGTTGAGCTGTGCTTGTTGCAGTGCATTCTTGGACTGCTTGCATTCAAAAGCTTAAAATTTGACCAAAAAAGTATTTTAGGAGGCATCATAATATAAATTTGCCTTTCTTTAGGAACAGCCTTTGCATAAGGAGTGTGTCTATGACACCTTAAAATGTTAAAAACAGAAGACGCATACTGAGTGTCCCGAGAACAGGAAAACAACTCCAATGCCAACTTACCTAAAACTTTAATTATGCATGGTTTGTTATTGCTGCTGCTGCTGCTGCTGCTGATGATGATGATGATAGTTATCAAGTACAAATGTACTAATAATAATTAACAATTAAATTCTCAGGACCCTCCTCTGGCTGTGACTCTTGGTTTAAGGATGGAAGAGATGATCTTCAATCTTGCTGATACACATCTATTTTTTAATGATTTAGAGGTAAGCAAACTCCTCTCCTTCAGTCTGACTTGTTTTGTCAATTTTCTTCCAGTCAGGGTGTTTGTGACTCTGTGGCCCCCTGCTGGTTAACTGTAGTAACTAACCCCACTATGTGTTTGTATAGGAGTGTGACCAGGTGCACATTGATGACGCCTCTTCAGATGATAACGGACAGGACCTCAGGTGAGTGTATCTGCTGTATAATTTAATTGTTTCAAACTATTCTTACATTTAAAGACACCCATTTCTTATTCAATGCAGCTGTGACAGAAAAATGTCATAAAATATGCCCTAAAATATGACTGAATATGTATTTTACTTGTACGTAAAACAAGATTGTTATTGTTATCAACAGTACTTACAGTTTTGCCACTGATGGCTTCCATGCAGCTGCAACAAGCGCAAGTCTCTGCCTAGCAACAGGTGTTAGGGGCGGAGTCGACTGGATGAGGAAGTTAGCCTTCCGATACAGAAGAGTCAAGGAGTTGTACTGCACCTACAAAAACAATGTGGGAGGTGAGATTTGATTACAAGTAGAAAAACTGAATTTTTACACGGTTAATTCTACATTTTCCAGTGACGTCACTAACCCGAAAATTTACATGAACCCTGCCCCCGGGAACAGTGTTGCTAGTGTTGTTATCATGCCGTCATTTTACACTGGACTGCTTCACAAACAAGGGTCAATTTAACACTGGATTTGCACAAAAGATTAACATGACGGCACATGCTAGTCGATGAGTTGAATCAACTCTACTGCAGCTACATAAATTTATCCACTAACCATTCAGAAACATCCAGATGCATTCAATAAGTTGTAACTTCTTCCTGAGTCTCTCCATCAGTGTCCGACTCCGGTTTGAACAATGTAAGACTGATCACCATTACTGACAGTCATCATTTTGGCTGCGTGAGATTCTCCAGCTTTGTTGTTGTTGAACAACTGAAATGCGAGCTGTTAAAGCTCCGCCCTCTTCTGGAAAGTGGCCAGGAGCAGCAGCTCATTTGCATTTAAAGGAACACACATAAACGCAATTGTGCGCAAATCCCAGGCAAGGAAAATTTTGACATTTGTGAAAAAATAAGCACGTGAAACAATAAAAGATGTTCAATGAGAGCAAGGTGTTTATCGTCATTCTTGACTGAAGGCAGGCTATGGCACAAGCTACTTTTCAGAAGGCTTTTTTTTTTTCGTTAGATTTAAAAATAAATAAATATGGAACGGACCCGAATATTCGAATATTCGTTCGGTGGGTTGGTATTCGATTTGAAAATTTGACATTCGAATATTCTTCTTTTTTTTATTTTTTTTTTTGCACACCTGGGATCCCCCGCGAAACGGTTCTCATTCCCCCTTGAATAAGGCCGGCGACACACTGGCTGCGTGAGCGTCTCAGCTGCGTGGCGTGTCTGTTTTTATTTCGGCTCCCATATTTAACAGGTTGGAGTTTGCACACTGAGACACGCGTCTCAGGCGCGCTCGAGCCACGCAGAAAACGCGTGCACACTAGAAATAGAACCGATGCGTGTTCTTCCAGCCCTATGGTTCCAGCAACGAGAGTGTTCTCTAGCTAGAGCGCAGAACAGCGGAGTTTGTATGGACCGAAGTGCATGTCTGAGCTTGTGTTTTGTTGCTTTGACATTGTGGAAAATAGAATAATAGAAACAAAATGTATTAGCATTTTTACCCGTTATTATCAATCTAAATTAAGCTCGTTTTTAATTTAACTTAATTTTGTTTTTATTTATTTAAATTTCGTTTTTTCTTTATTTAAATTTCATTTTTATTTATTTAAATTTCGTTTTTTCTTTATTTAAATTTCATTTTTTATTTATTTAAATTTCGTTTTTATTTATTTAAATCTACCCTTACTGTGCCAATTTGTTAGTCAGAAAAATATTAGACTACCTTAAAAGTATTGCTTAATTTAACAGACCTGTGTGTGTGCATTTTATATCACTAGTGCAGTGTCCGTTCTCGGAGCATAAGCCCTGCCCGTGTGAGGTGCGCCGCTTCCCGCTCGCGCTGTTCTGACTGTAGTTTACTAAAAGTTTATTAATTCTGAATGTGTCGCGTCTCGCGTGTCCATCTATATTGCACCAAATGCGACACTGCACTCCCTTGTGAAGTCGATTGGATGAACGGTTCTCGAAATAATAAAAGTGCAAACGGACATACAGACACAGATTCCTGCCTTTATTAGAGAGAAAAATATGTTCAGCCCCTCTCTCCGAAGAGTCGATTTTCATTACTACCGAAGCTTCGAAGCTCAAAAAATGGTATTCGAACCAGCCCTAAACTTTTTCCTCTTACAAGGCTATTCCTGAATTCAGTATTACTCTGGGGGCCGGATGGAAATCTCTGGCGGGCCGGATTTGGCCCGCGGGCCGCCAGTTGACGCTGCATGCTTTACAGAGTGCTTGACTCTTACTTTGCCAATACAAGATCTTCTTGATGGAAATAACATCACAACATTTAATTTCATCAAGAGTTGCATCAATTTTTGGTCAAGTTCTTATATTGACAATGCTAAACATATAACAGGCTAGAAGCATAATAATTACTGCAATAATGATCCAGTCATAGTCTCTTAAGCATCTGCCTCTTTAAAGGTGCCGTAGAACATCTTTTTACAAGATGTAATATAAGTCTAAGGTGTCCCTTGAATGTGTCTGTGAAGCTTCAGCTCAAAATACCCCATAGATTTTTTTAATTCATTTTTTTAACTGCCTATTTTGGGGCATCATTAGAAATGCGCCGATTCAGGCTACGGCCTCTTTTAATCTCCTGCTCCCCTCCCACGGAGCTCACGCTTGCCTTAAACAGCATAAACAAAGTTCACACAGCTAATATAACCCTCAAAATGGATCTTTACAAAGTGTTCGTCATGCAGCATGTCTAATCGCGTAAGTATGGTATTTATTTGGATGTTTACATTTGATTCTGAATGAGTTTGATAGTGCTCCGTGGCTAAAGCTAACATTACACACTGTTGGAGAGATTTATAAAGAATGAAGTTGTGTTTATGAATTATACAGACTGCAAGTGTTTAAAAATGAAAATAGTGACGCTCTTGTCTCCGTGAATACAGTAAGAAACGATGGTAACTTTAACCACATTTAACAGTACATTAACAACATGCTAACGAAACATTTAGAAAGATAATTTACAAATATCACTAAAAATATCATGTTATCATGGATCATGTCAGTTATTATTGCTCCATCTGCCATTTTTCGCTGTTGTTGTTCTTGCTTGCTTACCTAGTCTGATGATTCAGCTGTGCACAGATCCAGACGTTAATACTGGCTGCCCTTGTCTAATGCTTTGAACATGGGCTGGCATATGCAAATATTGGGGGCGTACATATTAATGATCCCGACTGTTACGTAACAGTCAGTGTTATGTTGAGATTCGCCTGTTCTTCGGAGGTCTTTTAAACAAATGAGATTTATATAAGAAGGAGGAAACAATGGAGTTTGAGACTCACTGTATGTCATTTCCATGTACTGAACTCTTGTTATTCAACTATGCCAAGGTAAATTCAATTTTTTATTCTAGGGCACCTTTAAATCCAAATCAACTTTTTTTTGTATAATATTTATAATTTATTTAATTTAAGATTTATTTAGTTTAAACGAACATGATTTCTAATAGTTTTGATTTTAGTTAACAATAACATCACTGCTCCATGGGTACCCAATGGATTGCTCAATTTCACTCAATTAAATTATTAAGCTTTGAGAATAATAATTCAAGCATCCGCGTATGGGCTTTTCTACCATTGTGGAATCCCACAATTCATAATCAATATATATATATATATATATATATATATATATATATATATATATATATATATATATATATATATATATATATATATATATATATATATTTAAAATATAATTATTAATTTTAAAGTTATATTAAATATTCAAATCTTAACCCTAATTGTTAACTCATGAACTATCTGCATTGTGCCAATTATTAACACCAGTTTTTTTTGCCATATATATATTCATGTCATAATACACACACTAGTTATGAATGTGTGGTTTTGTTCATGATCTTTTTCAGGGTTGCTGGGGCCGGCTAAGAGAGAGGCGTGGCTCCAGCTGAGGGCAGAGGTTGAGGCTCTCACAGACTCATGGCTGACCACTGCGCTCAAGTCCCTGTCAATCATCAGCTCCAGGTCTGTCTCTTCAGCACCATCAGCCTCTATCATTGTAACATCGAGGACTATAGCTTATACAGCAAAAAAACAAAAAAAAACACAATCTCTCTCTCTCACACATACACACACAGGAGTAACTGTGTTAACGTCTTGGTGACAACGACACAGTTAATACCTGCGCTCGCAAAGGTGCTGTTGTATAGCCTGGGCTCCGTGTTTCCCATTGAAAACATATACAGCGCAACCAAAATAGGTGAGTTCTGTTGCAGCAGACTTCACCTTGTGTTCATCATGTTTTATTTCCTTTGTTTATTATACTCTTTTTTTTGCAGTCAAGGGTAAAGTAGAGTTCAGTCTGATTTGTGTGTGTGTGTGTGTGTGTGTGTGTGTGTGTGTGTGTGTGTGTGTGTGTGTGTGTGTGTGTGTGTGTGTGTGTGTGTGTGTGTGTGTGTGTGTGTGTGTGTGTGTGTGTGTGTGTGTGGAACATGCTTTGGCTCACATTGTAGCATTAAATCATAAATCAAAACAGATCAGACTGACCTGGTCATAGCATTCCCATTCACTCTCTGTCTGATCATGTGGAATTGATTCTGATTGGCTGATCTCTCATCATCTTCCAGCGTTAAGTTTTTCTTTCGTTCCGCTCCTTCATAAACAGCCGTCTTCATTCACAGTGGGTTTGTTCCACTCTTTCTTCCAAAACAGCCTTTTTGAGCTGATATGTTGCTTCCGGTGATTGTGATTTCTTCTGATTTCTACAAAACCTGAACTCTTGAAAATGTGCTATTGGTTCTTCAAGTCATTCCATAACTAATTACTAAAGCTAAAATATATAAAAAAATAATTTAATATAAATAAAGAAAAGAAAAATACAGTATCAGTTTGATTTGATTTAATCAGTTTAATTTAATTTCGCTATTTAATTCAATTTAGAATATAATTTGTACCATTTTAACTTTCTTTTAATTTAATTTAAAATATAAAAAATACAACTGTTATTTATAGATTTGTATGCTTTCTTTTTATGCTGCCTCAACACAATTTAATTTAATTTAAAATTTAAATGTTATTTGTACATTTTTATACTTTCTTTTTATGTTTATTTTATTTTAATTTAAAATCTAAAAGTTATTTGTACTTTTATTTTATTTTATTAAAAATATCTATAAAATAAAATTAAAATGTTATTTGTAAATTTTTATGCATTATGTTTATGCTGCCACTACACAATTTTATTTTATTTAAAAATAATCCATAAAATATAATCCAAATGTTTGTTTTTTTTGTTTTTGTTTTTTTGCAATTCTTAGGCTTTCTTTTTGTTGCCAAAACTTAATTTAATTTAATTTAATTTAATTTAAAATGTAAATGTTATTTGTACTTTTTTATAAAATCCATAAAATAAAATCCAAATGTATTTGTACATTTTTATACTTTTTATTTTTATGTTACTACTTCACAATTAAGTAATATAGTAATTTTAATTTATTTTATTTTAATTTAAAATCTAAGTTATTTTTACTTTTATTTTATTTTATTTAAAATATCTATAAAATAAAATTAAAATGTAAAATTTTATGCATTCTGTTTATGTTGCCACTACACAATTTTATTTTATTTTGTTTTGCTTTGTTTTGTTTAAAAATATCCATAAAATATAATGCAAATGTTGTTTTTTTTTGCAATTTTTAGGCTTTCTTTTTGTTGCCAATACTTAATTTAATTTAAAATGTAAATGTTATTTTTACATTTTATTTTATTTAAAACATCAATAAATGATAATCTAAATGTTATTTGTAATTTTTTTTCTTTTTATATTGCCATTACACAATTTAATTTAATTTAATTCAAAATGTTATTTGTTTCATTTTTTATTTTATTATCAAATATTATTTGAATATTTTTTTTCTCTCTTTTCTTTTCTTTTTCATATTTTCTTTTACAATTTAATTTAATTGAATGTAAAATGTAAATGTTGTTTGTAATGGTTTTATTTTTTTTCCAAATGTTATTAATATATATATTTTTGTATGTTTTATGTTACCACTACACAAATGTAATACAGAAACAGAACCGAAGGAGCTTATGTTTCAAATCTAATCGGTCATCTTGTGTGACTACTAGAAAATGCTTAGTTGTCTTGTTGAGCCAAAGCCTGATTCCACACAATCACAAATCTCATGCTCATTGTCATGGTAACAACAAGAACAAAATGTTTTGGGAGGTCAGGGTTTGTCTGTGTGCAAGAGTGACTGACATGCCGTTTTCATCTTCAAATGGGGGGAAAAAAAGCGTCTTTTTCTTTCTGCTCTCAAGTAATCACGTAATGCGGCTCGTTCAGTTCTGAGTGTGTGCTTGTCAGTGCGTGTTAAGTCTATGCCTTGTTTCCGCAGGTAAAGAGAGCTGTTTTGAACGTATAGTATCCAGGTTTGGCACTAACATAACGTATGTTGTGATTGGCGATGGGCGCGATGAGGAGCATGCAGCCAGCCAGGTAAAATCTCACCTCTGACCCCAAGCCTCTGACCTCTCACCTTGTTTATGTTGCAGGCAAAGAGAGTTGCTTTGAGCGCGTAATGCAGAGGTTTGGCAGGAAGGTAGTGTATGTTGTTATTGGGGATGGTGTAGAAGAGGAGCAGGCCGCTGCCAAGGTAACGACCCCCAGGTGAACCAGAAGCAGTGTGTGACTTCTCAGATTGGACTTCCTGCCTGTGTGTGCTGTAGAGCTTTAGATGAGACTGATCGGCAGCTTGTGTGCTTCATTTATTTCCTCGTCTGTAGTTTAAATGTGGACGTCAGTAGCGGTTGCTTTTTTCCTCTGATCGTCTGAGACTATAGCTTTTCTTTCTCAGATCCCAAGCGATCTAGAACAGAGCTATTCAACTGAGGCTCCTCTGGGGTCTCGGGCATCTGATCGCATCCCATAGGACACCAGTACCGACTCAGATTGTGTAGATGACCTGCTGAGATGCTGAACCTAAAGACCCAGTTGAATACTTTTGTTCTAGGAAACTACTATGCAGCATTTCTAAACAAAGTTTGTGCAGTGATGTCAGTTTTTATTGACACTATACTGTTCGAAAGTTTGGAGTCAGTAAGATTTTTTTTTTTTTTAGCAAGGATGCATTAAATTGATCAAAAGTGACAGTAAAGACATTTGCTGTTCTTTTGAACTTTCTATTCATCAAAGAATCCTGAAAAAAACTATTATGCTTTCCACAAAAATGTTAACTGTTTTCAACATTGATAATAATAATAATAAATATTCCTTAAAGCAGCAAATCATCATGTCAGAGTGATTTGTGAAGAATCATGTGACACTGAAGACTGGAGTAATGATGCTGAAAATACAGCTTTGATCATAGGAATAAATTTAAAATATATTCATATAGAAAACAGTTATTCTGAATTGTAATAATATTTCACAATATTATTTGTATTATAATATATATAATAGTATATATAGTACAGTATAGTACAGTATATATATATATATATATATATATATATATATATATATATATATATATATATATATATATATATATATATATATATATATATATACTGTATTGTATATATTACATTTTTGGGATTTTTACTGTATTTTTTATCAGCCTTTGTGAGCCTTGGTGAACTTCTATCAAAAACATTAAAAAAATCTTACCGACCCCAAACTTTTCAACGATAGTGTATGGCAAAAAAAGGGAGAAAAAAAGAAAAGAAAAAAAAAAAACACTTGCGAAAAAGATTTTCTATTTCGCAACTCTTTAGATTGCTAAGCTGAAGGATTTGTAAAGGGTTTATTTAAAATTTCTAAATTAATTTAGTCATTAGTAAAAAAAAAAACTTATATAAAATGAATAATTAATATATACAATTAATATTTAGATTGTACTGAAAGCATTTTACATTAAGGTTCAATTTGTTAATTTGCAATTAGTATTTATAATAATTAAATATATACATATATATTATTATTAGCTAAATGGTTAAATTATTTTTATGGATAATTTTTTTACTGCATGGTTAAATCTAGGTTAATGTTAATTTCTACATGTATTACAACTTTTCAATTAAAAAAAAAACAAAATTAATTAAAAAAATAACATGCAATAAAAATAGTATTGGTTAATGTATTATGGACAAATATGAATGAACAATATCCTGTAGTATAATTAAAATGTACATTTAACTAGATTATTAAATAATGGAAAATATTGTTAAAGATAATATACAATAATATTAACAAATTGAACCATTGTGTAAAGTGTGGCTTATTTTCAGCTATCTGATAAAAAAATGTGGTAACACTTTACAATAAGGTTCTTTAGTTTTAACTAACATGAACTAACGTTATATAGTTAATGTTAGTTAATAAAAATGCAGCTGTTCATTGTTCATGTTAGTTCACAGTGCATTAACTAATGTTAACTAATACAACATTTGATTATAATAATAGTAAATACTGAAATGAACATCAACAAAGATTAATAAATGCTGTATAAGTGCAGTTCATTATTAGTTCATGTTAACTAATGAACCTTATTGTAAAGTGTTCCCAAAACTGTGTTTGTAAATGCTTTACTGAACTCTTTATAAACCCTCTGGTTGTGGACTAAATAATGTATCAGAGATTGTTTTTATTATTAATCTTTCTATACGTGTTCTGGTTTTCGGATCTCTCGCCTTGTTTTCATGAATGAAGAGGAGTGTTTTGAACTATAACCAACTTTAAAAATAGACCAAATCTTGGCGGCCGACTCTGAATTAATGGTAGAAAGTGTTAAGCAGAGATATTCTGTATGACTCTGTGTGTTTGTCCCCACAGCACAACATGCCCTTCTGGAGAATATCCAGCCACTCTGACCTGCTTGCCCTCCATCAAGCACTGGAGTTCGAGTACCTGTAACACTCGACACCTGTATCATAGGCCTTTTTTTGTACAACTATTTAAGAACAAGAGTACACTGCAATCTCTTTTTATGTTGTTGTTGTTGATGTTGTCTTTTTGATTATTTTTAAGAAAATTCTGGCTTTTAAGATAATTCTGCACTGTCTTAAGAAGACTAGGACAGACTAGTATAAGGGAAAATGGGATTATAATGGTCAAACCAGGCTTGTAAAGAGCTTACTATGGTCTTACGTCATACGCACTGCATTTCATGTCTGAATGAAGCGAGTTCTTCCAGGGTTAAGATGACTGCATATATCCACACTCATCTACAGGAACTTCATCTCCACTTAAACAACTCAAGCGCTGTACTCTAACAAGGAGCATTTAGAATAGACACACAACTCATGTAAATTATTTTACAGGAACTAGATTAAACACAAAAGGACGCTGTGTTTTCACATGGTATCGTTTTGATCTCGTCTTTTTTTTGTAAGTTTTTGGCAAAAAAAAAGTCTGTGTATAATTTGTTGTGCCTTATAAGATGTTTCGTGTGTCAGTTTTTATTTTGAGAATGTATGTAGATAAACGAAAAATGTAAACATTTGAGATTTTCTTGAGTTCTCTATTTTCTAAATGTTAAAAAACACTTAATCTGCTGTCTATACTGGTGCCTCTGAAGGAAAGACATTTACAATCCAAAGATTTTTTTTTTTTAATTTGTGAGGAAACGCTCATTTGTATTTTGATTCAAGTCATGACAGATGGAAAGAAAAGCAAAATAAAAGTCAAGCATCAGAAAAAAAAAAAAAAAAAAAACTTAAAGCTTTAATAGGACTGGCTAATTTTTAGTTGTGTTATTCCTATTTAGTATTGTGCTGCATGTTTCATCCTGATGGACCACTGGTTGCAAAGCCATAACCAGGCACAGTGCTGAGGTTTCTTACTTCAGGTAACACAACTCAAAACTACTTTTCAATATAATTAGGAAAAAAAATGTTCACCTTATGCTCAGAACATTCCAGTTTGTGGTTCCCTTATATGCACAAAAGAGTCTGACCTTGCTTGCACTTAACATACACAACTAATGCACAGCAATTTCGAAGAGGCTAGCAATAGCAAGCTAGCTTTGAATGCATAAGATCACACCCTCCCTTCAGTGCACTCTCTCCAAAGCCGCGCCTCCTTCAAAACACATGAACGCACACAGCAGAGTCTGCAAAGCATTAAAGCAGAACTAAGTTCCTTTTTTTACCTTCATAAATATTTTTTAAAGTCCTTACGATGGTTAATTGACTTGTGGTGTGTTTGAGGCGAGCACTAACCCCCTCTGGCACGTCTACGCCAGAAAACAGCACTTGCAAGTTGAGCTGTGCCGACCCGACACAATCTCGCCTCATGTTCACGCGAGTGACAAAATGCTTTACGGTAATTCAAAAACAATGTATATATTATGACTTTATAAGACAATTTCGAAAATTACCCACCTCCATCGAGATTTCTTGTACTGTATTTGTAAAACTACTGTGCTGGTGAGCGTTGTAGTTTCTGTAGTCCAGAGCTGAGCTTGGAGTATTTACGACAGTGTGATTCACTGAAGGAAACTGTAGGGGGAGCTTCGCAAATCTTACCAAGTTCCGCTTTAAAAGGGGTTAGTTCACCCAAAAATGAAAATTATCCCGATTTACTCGCTCTCAAGCCAGCCTAGGTGTATATGATTATCTTTCAGATGAACATAATCGGAGAAACATTTAAAAACATCCTTAGTCCTCCAAGGTTTATAATGGTTGTGAATAAGGGGGTCTAAGCTTACTCCTACATCAGAAGATTACTTATTGGGCTCAAGTTGACTGGCGGATTCTACATATGGTCGTCCACCGGAAGCTAGTTACTTGAATTTGGTTTTAAAAATGGATATTTTCCTTACAAAAATGCATCGCTTTGCTTCAGAAGGCCTTTATTAACCCCCAGCAGTTGTATGGACTACTTTTTTTTTTATGGATGGATGCATCACTTTTGGCTTCAAAATGCAGCCCACCATTCAAAACCATTACAAACCTTGGAGGATCATGGATATTTTTAAATACATCTCCAATTGTGTTCATCTAATAGATGCTCGTATACACCCAAGATGGCTTGAGGGTGAGTAAATCATGAGTGTTTTCATTTTTGGATGAACTACCCCTTTAAATTAACTCATGTCTTGAAGCACATAACCTTGTATTTGGTCCAATCAATGTTTACATTATAATGATTGGACAAACATTTTTTGGTCCTGTGACTTCGAAGATACATGTATATTTAATATTTAGACCACTTCTATTGATTGTCATCAGGATAGAGTTTTAACCAGAAGAACAAAAAGTTTATGAATAACATTTCCTACCCCACCTTTAACACTCCACAAGAACCAAATGAGACTAAGCCCAGACTTGAGTACCTTGAAGGGATAAAAGCTCTCATATTTCACCAAAAGCAGCTCTTCATTTGTGATCCGAAGAGGAACATAAGTTTTACAGGTTAGGAACAACATGAGGGCGAGTAATGACAGTTTTGGGTGAACCCTGTAAAAGTGCTGGAATAGTTTAAATGTAGTGAAATTCAGACACTTAGGCCCCATTTACACTGCCCGGTTCAAGTGACCCAATTCCGATTTTTTCCTCCCATGTGGCACAGATCGGATATGAGTCACGACCGTGTAAGCAGGAAAAAAGCGCATGGATTCCGATTTTCACAGATCGGTTTCAGGCCTCATTCATATGTGGTTATAAATCAGATATGAATCGGATATGTGCGTTTGCGCCTTCAGTGTAAGCGGACAGATCGGATATTCCCCTGTAAATGCGACTCCTGCGTCATTGAAAAGTGAGGGTTTAACATTTCGCGGTACAGACATACCTATAACAAACGGAGCATCTCTAGTTGACTGGTAGATTATTAATTTCATTTGTTAAATAAAAGGCGATCTGACGTTGAAATGAGTGCTCGTTGCCGCTGTTGTGACGACGGCTCGTGCACAGACGCGCGCTTCAGTCCAGTTGTGGAGACTCTATTCGTTCCATTGAAACCACAAAATAAAAGCACACAAACTTGCAGCTGCCCTTGATATACAATCACTGATGAACGCATTGGTTTTAATGACAAAAAAAAAAAAAAAAAAAACTAGTAGGCCTAGGACAGCGGATTCGAACCCATGAAGCTGTGAATACCGTACCCGATGTCTTTGGTATTATTCAACTCGCACGCTTCCAGCAGAGCTGCGTACGTATACTGTCAAGAAAAAATTTGTATTATTTTTATGTAGGGACGTAACTATTGCATTAAAAGGGTTTCTATATGAATTCATGTCAATAAATTAAGTTCAATGTACCATTGAAATTGATTTGTGATGTCATATAGGTTATTTTTGGTACGTTTCGCCAAGTGCAGTGTAAAAAGGAGATATCTGATACAGGTCACTTTTAAAAGAAATGCAAGCACGTCGTCAAAAAAAAACAAAAAACAAAAAAAAACGGATATGGTCAAAAGATCGGATCTGTGCATTAGGACATGCAGTGTAAATGCAGCCTTAGTGGTTTTGTCTCTGAGAACCCATTATTGAATGGAGTTAATTCTTATGATCGGTTACAAATCCCATGTCATTTAAAGAGAAACCACCACAAGCAACATCATTTCCAAAAGATCTTTTATTGGCGCCTTATTTCTTGGATTTGAAGTACTCTTCAATGACGTCCTTAGCCTGGGACTCTTTGCCGTAGTCCTGGAGATGGAGACGTGAAAGCATTAAATAAAACTTGAACAAATCAGCTTTAAATAAGACTCAATCCTTGCATTAACTAAAAAAAAATATATATATATTATATATATATAAATCTTCCAGTTATCCAGTAAATTCAGCACATGTTGCCCTTCTAGGGACCTCAGTAGTCAAAACAGGACCATGAGGCTCGTGTTCAGGCACTCAATCTTGCCAAGACATAAAAAAAAAAAAAAAACAGACACGGGGCACAGACAGCCAGCATCTGGACTCGACCTGGCTCAAACACCCTATATTTGAAGCCCAAACGTTCCTTGAACACCAAATGTAAAGTCTAAGGTATTTGCTTCTCCCTCATATTACAGAATGCATCATATTTTAGATGAAGGAAACCTGAAGTTAGTTAAAAACACTCTGGATACAAACCTTGATGACTACACAGCTGCAGCCCACCACCTTGCGGGGTTTGCCCTCTCTGTCGATCTTGCATAGACCAACCCACTCACCAAGCTTCTTATTGTCATCAACCTACAGAAGAGAGCACAGATGGTTATATTTAACTCCACACCAATTCAGGCATTTTAACTCAAATCAAGATTATGAGTCCAAATAAGTTCTTGGCAATATCCAAAAGAACACAATTTGCATTAAGATTTTTAATGAGCAATAAAACTTGATTTTCTGAAGAAAACACTAGTGATAACTGCCACAAGAATAGGCTTTAGTTACTGGCAACAGTTATTAGAATGTTCTGGGAGGTCCAATTCAAAAGATCCCAATGCCAGGGCTCAGTTCCTACTTTCAATGCAAGCATGTGGGGTTTCTTTGCCAGTTTTATAGACCACCAGGACGGTGAATTTCAATCCTGGAGACCAACACCACTGTACATTTCGCATGTCACTTATCTGACGCATGCAGTTGAGTTTACAGAAGGCTCTCCTAACATGATCTGAATCAAGTTTGTTTAAGGTAAAAACATACAAAATATGCAGTGCTGTGGGTCCCCAGGATTGAAAACCACTGCCAGGAAACAAATCATAAGTCCAACCGCAAATATCAGCTCAATTTGATAAATCGCTTGTAATAAGGACTTTTAGTAATATTGGTTAAATCGTAAAAGGGTTAGTTCACCCCAAAATAAATTGTCATTACTCACCTTCATGCATTTCCAAACCCGCAAGACCTCTCTCTTAAGTCTCTTACACAAATTAAGATATTTTGGATAAAATGAGTTTTCTGATCCCTCCATACACAATTTAATCAGCACTTTCAAGGTCCAGAGAGGTAAAGACATCATTAAAATGGTCCATGTGACTGCAGTGGTTCAACCTTAAATTTTATAAGGCGATGAGAAAGTGCGTAAAAAAAAAAAAAAAAAAAAAGACTTTATTCAACAGTTTATTCTCTTCTGTGTCACTCCCCAACACCGTTCACGTAAGCAGCACGACATGTGATGCTGACACAAGAGCCGTCCAATAACGAGTCACCGTTCTGACGTAGAACCCGGAAGCGCTGCACAGTGTTTACAATGTCAACAGTGTAGGAGACCAACATGGAAGAGAAGATAGCTGAATAAAGTAGTTTTGTTTTTGCGCACAAAGTATTCTCGTTGCTTCATAATGTTAAGGTTGAATCACTGTAGTCATGTGGACTTTAAATTATGCATTTACTACTTTTCTGGGCATTGGATGTGGTAATTATATTGCTTTCTCTTGGGGATCAGAAAACAGATTAGCAAAAATATCTTAATGTGTGTTTCAAAGATGAACAAAAGTATTACAGGTTTGAAACATGATTAATGACAGAATTTTTGGGTGAACCAACCCTTTAAGACAGTGGTCTCAAACTGCCGGTCCGCGGGCCATTTACGGCCCGCCCTCCCCCTGGCCCGCAACTGATCTCAAAAATAAAACAATCCGGCCCGCAAAATTATTATTATTGTCTAGTTGCTACTTGTCTGATATGCAAAGAAAAAGTTGCCGTTCTATGGGGGCATTCACATATCGCGTCACATAAGCGGCCGAGCCGCATTCTCCTTTTCAGTGCGCTTTCGCTCCAGTTGCGTCTGTCGTTGCTATGCAACCATGAGCCGCGCTCTCAATCGCTTCTATTATGAGCGCGCTTGCCTAAATTACAGTAAAAGCACTCGACTTTAAGTCACGAGCGTCAATTTAAATCACCGAAACGCGTCTGATGTAGCCATTAAACGTTACCGATGCTCAAACGGCATCTTGGACAAATGCTCTGCCAGGTGTCTGTCAAGGAACAGAAGAGTGTACAAATGTATTCAGGTATTGTATTTGTTCAGTAACCTACAGTATTGTTCAGTGCAAAATTATGTTATTTAAGCTAACAAAGGGAAAATACTTCCACTAAATATTAAAAAATAATGCATGTAACAATGAGAGATTTTTATTTTGGCAAAATAAAGTTATATATATATATATATTTCTGACCCTTCCACACCACAGGTGTTGATGGTTTTGTTCCTAAATTACTTTTTTTTTTTTTTCTTCCATGCACCTTGTTGGATGTGAGAAGTTGCACCAGACTATTGTAATTAATATTAGTAGTATTATATTAGTAATAGTATTATATAATTATATTACACTCTGTAACAATGAGAGAGACACTGCTGTTTACATTTAGTATGGTAAATAAAATATTTATAGTATAGGTATAAAGATATTTTAGTAGGCAAATTTGATGTAAATGAGAAAATGTTAAGGAAAGGAAATTCTGAAATGTTGCGCTCTCTTGCGCTTGAATGTTAATATGGCCCTTCTATGGGGTGTCAATCACAGAAACGGCCCCCCGCCAATTTGAGTTTGAGACCCCTGCTTTAAGATTTCCCCGACATTACTATTACTAAAGTCCTTATTATTTATTTTATATATATATATATATATATATAAAAACTCAAACTTAATCTAAAAGACAATTTTGCATTCATACTAATTTGACAGCTTTCCCACCTTGATGAGGTTGATCTGATGCTCGGCACAGAGAGCCTCCACCAGCTTGACATACATGGGCTCATCACAGTTCGCTGCCAGGACGCAAAGATGAGCCTGGCGCCTGTGAAACGAACAAAGAGATCATGATGAGCCTTTAAATCTCCTCCAATAAATATTACTGACACATCAACAGCATCTCAGACAGAAATTGGGTAACAAATGGCAATTGTCCTCAGAGACTTCAGAAGAGGGAGCCAAATTATCATCATCGATACACAGCAACAGCTTACAGATTTAAAGAAGTTACTCCTTACTTGTCGAGGGCCTTAGCGGCCTCACGGATACCGCGGGCCAGACCGTCGTGGATGAGTGCGGTCTTCAGCACTTCAGGGAGAGCAGTGTTGACATCCATCACACCTCCAGCAGTGATGCTGTGAAATTCATACAAAAGAGTTATTACAGTGTAAGAAGAGTCAGGTGTGTGCATGTGTTTAATGACCTGCGGCTTCTCAGAATGATGTCTCACTCATAATTAGAGTGAAGGGGTATCCGACTAAAGATTTAAAGTTCATCACAGCCGAGGTCACCCTATGAAGTCACTACTACTATGTAATTTAACAGGGACTGACAGAGTTCATACAGAAATTGCAGGAGCAAATATATATACATATATAGACTTCAGATGCAAAAGCCTCTTATTGCCATCTGAAATTTTCTAAAATGATCATTTTTAATCAAGCTTGTATGTTTATTTTCAGTTATTTCACTTTAAATGGCAATGAACAGGACCTATTAATTGCCATTAAAGTGAAATTACTGAACCTAAACATACAAGCTTGATAAAAATGCTCTTTTTAGAAGAAATGTTTTACTGGCACTTAGAGGCTTTTGCATCTGAAGTCATATACAAGTCACTTCCAAGACTTGTATGACCATTTTGTGGCACAAAAAAAAAGGATGTATATAACTTAGATACAGAAGGGCCATTATTTACTGCACAATTAAAATGAATTAGAATTCATCAATATTGCGTGAACAATTTCAATTAAGCCAATCCTCGCACAAACCAAATAATTTTGTTTAAAACAAAAATGAATTTAACAAAATGGCCATGTAGACCATCATTTAGGGTGTTTTGTGCCCTTTTGAGTTGAACAGCCTCTGGTCACCGTTACGTTCATTGCATTACGCAGCTCATTCTGCACTTATTACTCTACGTAAGAAAAGTCACACGGTTTCAAAACATGTGGGCGAGTAACAAAAAAATAAGTTTGACAGTCCCAAAAATACTATATATTTCCTCTATAAAATGTAGTGTAGCTACTGCATACTTTGATGTGGAAGTGTGCGCGCGCAGTGAACACAATCACTCACCCTTCCTCGGCCATTGTAGATTAGCGATGGATGAGAGGATAAACTTCTGAAATAAAGGCATAATATGATCGATATATTAATATCCATTCCTTCCGATACATCTTTGAACACTTTAAAGACAGGATGCTGAATATTTAAGACCGATTCTGTCAGAGAACACAGACGCTCATCCTACCTTTCCTCTGACTGCGAGTAAAGAGGACGTCATAACGTCGACAACATTGTTTTAAGCGCAAAAGGCCCCGAAGGTGTCCATCTCACTGCCTGCATGGAGACCCACGCGGGACTCTTTTTGTGGGTTTCAGGGAATAGAGTTTGCTTGTTGTGTTTCATAATTGTTGTGTTTTTAATGTATTTATTTTTTAAAAATATTAATGAACGACATTTTAACGTCCAAAACGATGGCATGGATACCTCAATCCACCACTAGGGAGCGTTATTTACACGGTATATACATATAATACGAGCCTCTCAATATTAGTTTTGTACATTTAAATATATATATATATATATATATATATATATATATATATATATATATATATATATATATATATATATATATATATTAGTATATTTGTTCACACTCATATTTGACATTTTTGCGACTGCTTCCAACCAGCTAGTGATTTTAATACATGTGGTTTAAGTGACCAGGGTGCACTGTAATTAATGTACTGTGTAATCTCTGTGAGAGAAAAAGAGAGAGAAGAAATGCAAGTTTAGGCATGTCACACACTGATATATTTTATGGCGTGTGGGAGGAAGAAAGTGTCTCTGCTGGCGGTAGGTGGGGCGGTCAGGTGAACTGTCAAAACTTGCTTTCCTGTTTCTTGAGTTGGCTGAGTTTGCTGTTGGTTTATACGTTCACGCATCTGACTGAAACACCAGTCTACTTCAGCAGCACTTCTGCTCTCAACAAACCTTTTGAACTTATAGAAGATGTCAATCACGGTGTATTTCAGCAGTGTGAGTGGCTCTAGAGAGGTGTGTATCTGTGTTTTTGACTTCTCTGGCTGTCAAGCTGTTGATAATCGCTGTTTGAAACTTAACTTGCTGATATAGACTGACATGTTTTATATGTAGCCACTTTTTTTAACGCGCTAGACAGTCGTCTTGTGTCAAATTACATTAGTGAAGTTAACTCCACAGTGAATCAAATGTGTCCTCTCCTCTCTTTGTATGTATGTGCGTCTGTTGAAGGATAAAAAATGTCCTTGGTGCTGAATACATTAATTCAAGTCTCTACAAGATTTGAAGTAAATAACTGAGATAGTTGGGGAGAGTTCATTTCTTGTCACATGTCTTAGAAAAGGAAGTGAAACCTATAGTTTCAAAGTGTGTTAACAACTGTCAAAGATTTATTGTTTTCCATCCATTTCTGCAGGTAAAGCAACATCAGTCTGAGATTTTCCAGTTCCTGGATTCTAAGAAGATCAAGTACCGTACTTTAGACATCACATCGAGCACTGATGTGAAGGAAGAGATGAGGAAGAAAGTGGGAAACCCCTCAGCGATGCCCCCTCAGGTCTTTAATGGGGACAAATACTGTGGGGTGAGTCTCATTGTGCTGTCTTGTTTTTGATACTGGCCTGAAGGTCAAGGGAGAGAAAGTGCTCTCTGTTTTTAGTGCATCAAACCAACCTCGAGGGAAATGGTTTAGACTTCTGCACTTTTACTGCACTTATTCCTCTTAAACAGCCTGAACCAATTTATCATTTGTTATATTAGACCTTCATTGCTATGACTATCTTTAAAAAACGACAATTGATGTCGTGATAATTTTTTTAACATTTTAATATTTACATTTTAATATTGATACAATCATTCAGATGAATGTTTAAAAAGAAAATATTTTAATTTGAAAAATTCTTATGCATTACACACTAAACAATGTTAAATCTATCAAATAATGTGATTAAAGGGTTAGTTCACCCAAAAATTAAAATAATGTCATTTATTACTCACCCTCATGTCGTTCCAAACCTAAGACTTTCATTCATCTTCAGAACACAAATTAAGATATTTTTTCATAAAATCTGTTGGCTCAGTGAGGCCTACATCACCAGCAAGTTAATAATCACTTTCAGATGCCCAGAAAGCTACTAAAGATGTGTTCATAGTTGAATAACAAGAGCTCAGTACATGGAAATGACATACAGTGAGTCTCAAACTCCATTGTTTCCTCCTTCTTATATAAATCTCGTTTGTTTAAAAGACCTCGGAAGATCAGGCGAATCTCAACATAATACCGACTGTTACGTAACAGTCGGGATCATTAATATGTACGCCCCCTATATTTGCATATGCAGCTCATGTTCAAGGCATTACACAAGGGCAGTCAGTATTAACGTCTGGATCTGTGCACAGCTGAATCATCAGACTAGGTAAGCAAGCAATAACAACAGCGAAAAATGGCAGATGGAGCAATAATAACTGACATGATCCATGATATCATGATATTTTTAGTGATATATGTAAATTGTCTTTCTAAATGTTTCGTTAGCATGTTGCTAATGTACTGTTAAATGTGGTTAAAGTTACCATCGTTTCTTACTGTATTCACGGAGACAAGAGCCGTCATTATTTTCATTATTAAACACTTGCAGTCTGTATAATTCATAAACACAACTTCATTCTTTATAAATCTCTCCAACAGTGTGTAATGTTAGCTTTAGCCACTGAGCACTATCAAACTCATTCAGAATCAAATGTAAACATCCAAATAAACACTGTACTTACGCGATTAGACATGCTGCATGATGAACACTTTGTAAAGATCCATTTTGAGGGTTATATTAGCTGTGTGAACTGTGTGTTTGCTGTTTAAGGCAATTGAGAGCTCGCAGGGGCGGGGGAGTGGGAGATTTAAAGGGGCCGCACGCTTAATCAGTGCATATGAAATAATGGCTCAAAATAGGCAGTTAAAAAAATGAATAAAAAAAAATCTATGGGGTATTTTGAGCTGAAATTTCACAGACACATTCAGGGGACACCTTAGACTTATATTACATCTTTTGAAAAGGAGTTCTAGGGCACCTTTAAAACAGTTCATGTGACTACAGTGGTTCAACCTTAATGTTATGAAGCGATGAGAATACTTTTTGTGCGCCAAAAAAAATAAATAAATAACAACTTTATTCAACAATATCTAGTGATGGTGATTTACAAATCTTTACAAATCTTTTGTTTTGAATCAGTGGTTCGGAGCGCCAAAGTCACGTGATTTCAGTAAACGAGGCTTCGTTATGCCATAAGTGTTTAGAAACTTCAATAGTTCATGTGACTTTGGCAGTTTGATACACGCTCCGAACCACTGATTCGAAACAAAAGATTCGTAAAGCTTCATGAAGCAGTGTTTTGAAATCGACCATCACTAGATATTGTTGAATAAAGTCGTTATTTTGTTTTTTTGGTGCAGAAATAGTATTTTCGTCGCTTTATAATATTAAGGTTGAACCACTGTAGTCACATGAACTGTTTTAAATACGTCTTTAGTAGCTTTCTGGGCATCTGAAAGTGTTAATTATCTTGCCGTCAATAGAGGCCTCACTGAGCCATCGGATTTCATCAAAAATATCTTAATTTGTGTTCTGAAGATGAATGAAGGTCTTACAGGTTTGGAACGACATGAGGGTGAGTAATGAATCACACAATTTTCATTTTTGGGTGAACTAATCTTTTAAGTTCAGTATCCATGAACTTGTCTGTCAATTATATCAGTTGTAAGTCATGGGAACACAAATAAAACATTTCCTGTGAATGACACTTTTACAGTTATTAAGGAAAGCACACAAAGATCAGGCTGTGTCCTGTAATAATGCATGGAAATCTTCTAAACAAATAATTGACAGTGCAGTGTTTTGGTTTTGCAACAAGCGTTTTGAACCACTGGGTCTGTAACTGAGAGACACAAAACAGGGCGTAAGTTTTTGTAACGAACGTTAATGCTATTAATTTTGTTGCGCAAACAATAAGCCTTTGCATATAGGCACATGAGACCTGTCAGGCTTGTTCAGTTTCTTCTAAACAAAAACACACCCATCCACTATAGATATTTCCATTGCTTGGAATGCACCAGTGGTTTTGTGATCGTCGCCACCCTGGGGAACATCTTGAGATTCTCTTATGATACTCAGAACAGCACATGCCGCTCACAAATGAGCAAATAATCACACAGCTCAGATTCCAGACATGCAGTGTGTCTGGATGTACTTTACCACTAATGCCTGAGCAAATGCTGTAAAGATCATCTCTTGAAGTGTTTATCTAGACTATTATTCTTTCAAAATCAAAATATTATTCATAAAAAAGTATACTTTATGTATATCAGTATATTCTGTGTTTGTGTTCATAGGACTATCAGAAGTTTTTTGATGCGGTGGAGGATGGGAAACCAGAGGCGTTCTTCAAACTCTGAGCTACTATAAGCACACCACACTAAATCCTTGCATTTTTAAGAGAGAAGATTTTATATGTTAAGGAAATACATATTTTGCACCATTAAATGAAAAAAAAAAAAAAAAAGATTTTCTATCAATTGTATCTCTGCTACATTTTGTATCTATGAGTATCTCATCGCGTTTTAGGGTAAAGCTGAGCAACTTCCCTATTTGTCCACTAGGGTGCAGTAATGGCTTAAATACTCTTTGCAAATCCACCCTATTATTATTGATGCATTTAATCCATCTGCTGCATTTTTAAAGGTGACTGTCATTCAGATGAATATATTTTATTAAGTTTATTTTGCATTATGCACTAAACAGTGTTAAATATATCAAATAATATGACTAAATTCAGGGTCGATGGGATTTTCCTCTTAATTATAAAAGTAGCAAGTCATGGCAAGACAGACTGGACATGTACATTTTATTTAATACAGTTTATTCTTGAAGGTTAAAGTTTTAGCTGAACTTTAGCTTTCTAATTTATAATTAATTTTATATATAATTGTTTATGCATATTAAATAATTTGAGATCAAGCAATATTTGGCAGACCTGTTGAAGACCTCTTTTCAATATGTCAAAATGTGTGTGTTGTTTGAAAACTGTATCCATTTTTAATAGTATTCAACTCGTGAGCAGCAAAAATCTGTATCTATTTATAGAGGAACAATATTTTCTCACGCTCTCTCAACCACTTATGCTAGATAATCCAAAACTGCCACATTCAAAGGCATGCTGGGATATCTGGTGTTCCACTAGTCTTCTTTAAAGGTTATGTTGTCCACCCACATTATACTATGACAATACCTTGATTATTTAAATTAAAAATAAAAAAGCAAAACATTTGTTTTAATTACAGAATACCACTTGATTTGATATTTTGTTTCAAAAATAAGTGTCAAGGGGCCACTGTTCTGAGAAACACAAGAAACCATCAGCTTTTGAATATACTTTATTACAAATTAGATTAATTTATTTAGATTATGAAAGTAAACAACAGTAACTTGTACATAAAAGGAATGACTCTGTTTTACAGAATGTGTGTGTGTGTGTGTGTGTGTGTGTGTGTGTGTGTGTGTGACAAAATGGGCATAAAACATAATTGTGTCCTGAGAATGGTGTGTGTATGTGCGCATAAACATAAATGCAGTGCTCATTCATGTGGAATCATTTAATGAAAGGGTGGGAGGAGCAGAGCAAGAAGTGAACATCATAATGAATAGTCAATGAAAATGCAGAGAAAGTAGGTTTGGAAGAGTGTCTATGTTTTGTTTTTGGGGGGGTTTTGGAGGAAAATGGCAGTAGTTTGTGGAAAAAAAGTGAGTTGTTCCATAAAAACATGTTCCACAAAACCAATTTTGTGAGTAAACCAATATTCTCCCCTGCACTGTATGATATTAGTGACTATATAAGCTACATAAACAGTTGAGCTGAAAGTCGAGGCATCACAGTGTGCTACATGCTACATGCTAACATACCCCTGAGAAGAAAAACACACATTAAACAGACAATTGAAGAGGAAAGACTGACATAACCTCAAAAAAGACACATTCTTTAGCGTTTTTTTCCACCAGAAGGAACAAAAGGCTGTAGGAATGAGATCTGAAATTCCAATAATAAATCATAAAGTTTTCAAATACTGATTTAGGACCAGTTTTACTCTCAGAAAAGCCATTTTGAGGCGTGGAAACACTGAGCTCAGGTCAGTACTGTTACGCTGAGATCTTAATGCAGCTCAGGATTCTATTTCCTGTTTTGATCTCTTTTTACAAACAGATCAAAGCCTACGGAAAAGAAAACATTATACTAGATTCTTTTGCTGTATCCCTACATTTCCTTTTGGCCATCTGATTGAGCTTCTTAACTAAGAACGACTTACAAGAGACTTGTACATGCAGCCTTGAATACTTATGATTCTTTTTGTGTAGATTACAACAACACAAGTCTTAAACACACAGAGACACACAAACATATAGGTATAGGTTGACTTCCATCCTTGTATCCAATTTATAAAAGAAGAATAGGCTTTTCATGCAACACATGTACACCAAATGAAAAAACATAACAGCAACACATAAATAATTCATTAGGCCATAGAAAACATTTGTAACCTCCCTGTGTATGTGTGTTTGAATGAGCAGACGTTTCTTAGGAATAGCTGGGCCGTTTTGGCAGAATGCATTGCTGGCAGTGAGGGCTTCAGACCAGGAAACAAGAGTTACATCACAGGAGAAAGAGGCAAAACCACAGTGTTTCAATCTATGCAAATGTCAATGACATGGTTTAGGATTCAGAAGCCTGCAGAGAACAAAATTTAATTCAATTAGATGTCAATCTAATAGAGTATAGCCAGTATACACATGAAATACATGACAAAAAAATCATCCTAGTAATCAGTATTTTGCCTGGCTGTCCTGTAAAATATATCTGCTTTGTTTTAAGAATGTGTGTCTGTGTGTGTAGAGTGAAGTGGGAGTGTGTTTGTACCTTTACAGAGGGCAAGCGGAGGAATGAGAACACTGTGTTCGTCTCTTTAGACTGGAAGAAATCTTCATAATCCTGCAAAATGATTGAATGATGATGACTGAGGAGTTTTTAGCAACTGATTTTATTACACTATTTGTCTTAAAATTGGATATTCATATAATATTGACACTTTTATCTGCTTAACCCTTATTGGGTCTTTGGGGTCTGCATAGACCCCAAATGATGTTTGCTCAAATTAAAAAAAATAGTTCTCTTTGTCCAAATGACATGAAACTTTGTACAGTTGTTAACACTTTCTAGATCTACAAAGAAAAAAAAAATTGGAGTGATATCTTGTTTTTATGTTAGTGTAAAAAAAGGGTCACACTCAGGGTCTTCGGGGTCTCCATAGACCCCAGGCAACAAAATGTAATTTTGTAACAAAATAATTGTTTTTTAAAAAACAAATGTAATTTCACTCTGTTTATTAATGTTTTTACTTCATATTTGTGCAGTTTTTGGATGATTTGTCATATCTTTTCAATTTATATAAATAAATAAATAATTATTTTGTTTATACAAAAACAGCTTATTATGTAAAATTCACTTCAAAAAAGACCCACATTTCTAACTTTCATTCATGGGGATAACATGGATAATTTGACATGGTTTAGTGTAAGATTTTTGCCCGTCTTTTGGAAAATGCAGTTTTAAAAGTAAAAAAAATATCACTTTTACCAGTAGACGGCTGCAGAGCTCCACTATTTGCTATGTGTTATTTGACTGACTGAAAGACATCTTTTCACAAATGTTGATTTTGAGGATGAATTTTGTCAAATTTCTAAGTGGAGTCTCATCATAATGTAACAATATTGAAAAACTGATTTTTTCATTACAAAAAAATACTAAACTTTGACAAAAAGTAGCCTTTATTGTTATAATTGTGATTTCAGAATATTTAGATATGAATCCTACTGAAAAAAACTTGTGAAAAGATGTGTTTCAGTCATTCAAATAGCACATAGCAAATAGTGGAGCTCTGCAGCCATCTACTGGTAAAAATGATAGTTTTTTTACTTTTATAACTGCATTTTCTAAAAGATGGGCAAAAACACTAAACACTAAACCATGTCAAATTATCCATAATATCCCCATGAATGAAATTAAGAAATGTGGGTCATTTATAAAGTGAATTTTATATAAAAAGCTGTTTTTGTATAAAAACCTATTTAAAAAATATGACAAATCCTCCAAAAACTGCACAAATATGGAGTAAAAACATTAATAAACAGAATAAAATTACATTTGTTAAAAAAAAAAAAAAAAAAAAAAGAATTTTGTTACAAAATTGCATTTTGTTGCCTGGGGTCTATGGAGACCCCAAAGACCCTGAGTGTACTTCCCAAACGAAGACCGCACAAGGGTTAATATCAATAAACCTACTGATTCAGATGATATAAATTATGCCATTAAACATCCATTAACATGTTCTCAAATCAAATTATAAACCAGAAACAAAATTAAACAATATATATATAGTTTTTTCAATTATTCCTTTTAAAATACATAAATAGCTCTAAACCTATTATACATGTCAAATGTGTTTTGCCCTCTATTAATGAGAGTTAATCACTGTGACATGTCGTGAAGGAAGTGGATCTGCTGTTCTGATTGGCTAGAAGAGGTGCTGGGGGCGGGGTTTGAGAGTAATCAGGATTATTGTGAGATTAGATCAGTTGGACACTCAGCAAAATCCAGCCATTACTGCCACGAGTCATTCACAAAATATACAAACCTTACCATAACTCAAGCGTTACGCGATGAATCATTTCTAATTTAAGATTCAAACTCATAAATGTCTTTCTGATACTTCAGCCATTTATGGCAAGAGAGTCACAGTGACATATTACACTACAACTCTAATTAATAAATAGAGTGTAGAGGTGAATGTGAATAATAAGGTGTTTTGCCAGCAAAATCTGTCTTTTTTGAAGCTTTGTGTTTGGAGGAATCAGGCATGAGATTGCCTTACCCTTTTTCACTACCTTATATAAGACATCTCATGCTGTAATGTGATTGGCTAGCAAGAGAAAACACAATACATACCACACTAGAATGTAATTGGTTGGAAAAGACAGCAGTGCCACATAGCTTACACCATGGATCTTTGTTAACATGTATTGATTTTTAATAAACATCCTCTCAAACTAACCCAATGTGGACTCATTGGCCCGACAGAGAGCTTTAGCTTATCATTGATTTAACTGTATCACTTAAGCGGACCCCTCCAAATCCCTGACACATTTTACTGAGCCAAATAATACCATGTGAATGAAGGTCTGAGGAATACTGATGAACATATAAGCAGTGTGCGAGTATCTATCCAACAATAACTTTGCTTCTGATTATTAGTTAATCTTTGAACGAGTTAATGCTGTTTTAATGGGAGAGGGTACATCACCTGTCCAGTGTTTAACATATCAAGCATATGGATTTGTTTCTACTTAAAAGAATTTATGGCACATGTGAGGCGGACTCACGCCGCAGTACTCGTCTCCATTGAAGATCTGAGGGGGGAGAGGGTTGCCTTTTTCGGGTCGTTTCTCCTCAGGAATGTTCCGGTACATCCAGAACCTCTGATCCTCCAGCATGGTGATGTCAACCTCCTCAAAGCTGATCCGGTTGGCCTCCAGAAAGCCCACGATGGCCTGCTGCCGTTTCTTCACCTGAGGAATCACACAGTGAAGTTCTTTGGTCAATGATCTGCGATAGCTCTTAAATGATGTGTGTTATGAAGGTTATTAGGGCTACTCTCAAATTAGAAATTGAGAACAAGCATTTATGACCATTTATGCATTTGCATAAATATTTGAGTAATTATTCATTCAAATATCTCTTCAGAAAATTTGGACGAAACCGCTCAATTCATATGGAATAGTTCTCTTTATGAACTTTTTGAAGCGTCAAAGTGGTAGTTGTGTA
Organism: Chanodichthys erythropterus; assembly: GCF_024489055.1. Lineage (NCBI taxonomy): Eukaryota > Metazoa > Chordata > Actinopteri > Cypriniformes > Xenocyprididae > Chanodichthys > Chanodichthys erythropterus. Next base: position 19,092,311 of record NC_090240.1, read on the forward strand.
GCTGTCTATGGAGGGACAGAAAGCTCTCAGATTTTATACATTAGTTATACATTTTTGTGTGCATATGTCAATTCTAAAAACAGATGGACATTCCCATTAGCCAGATGTAGGAGGAGAGTATTGATCGACAAAGAGGGATGTATCTGAAAGTAAATGGAAGACATACTACTGAGACTTAACACACACCTTAAAAAAATTCCTAAAACATTTAAAGCACGTCAAATTTAACAGAAAACAATGAAAGACTTTGTGTGTATGTCTATTTGTGATTTTTTTTTTTTTTTTTACATCTGTTCTTTGTCTGGAGTCCTGTGTTAGGTTCTGAATCATTCCCTGTTAACATTAAACAAATATTGTGTCCTTATCTTACTCACCTGTCTGTCACCGTCTGCACTCACTGACTGCCTTTGTACTATGTTTAAAAGCTCGATAGGTCCAATCCAGTGCAACAATGCCAAGCAAAGTATAAACATGTCTTTTTAAAATTCCTAGCACTCGTAGTTAAGACTACGAGTGCTAGGAGAGTGCATTAAGAATAGGGCACACAGATATGAGAGAAGAATAACATTCCTTTTAAAAACACCTTCCTCATAAGAACAACACAGTAGACTTGAATTGATGCTTTCGTTTTAACATTTAAAAAGAGCCAACAAAATGCTTTAAAGGGTTAATGAAAACTAAACATGAAAATTCTGTCTTCATTTACTATTGTTCCAAACCCTTATGAAATTCTTTCTTCTTTCATTACTTGAAAATACAGTTAAGGGGAGACACTACAGGCAAAAACACTGTTTTTTCAGGCACCTGTCAATTTTGAGATTTTGCGCTTTTTGGCTTTTCATAAAGTGTTTTTTCAGACTGGTGGAAAGAAAACATCCAAAATACACTTTTAAGTGTATATTTTATAGCACTTTATCTATTTGCATCTATAGATTTCAATTACAGTAAATATCTTTAAAGGCCGTTTTCTCAAAATGAGTTTTTTCTCTGAAATGTCCACTTCAGCAGAACTTATATACACCAAACTTTACAGTTTTATTTCTATCTATATTCTGAAGGTTTTTACAGAGGGATTTGTTGATATATAATTTGGCTGATTTTATACAACATTTTATTCCTAAAAAAAAATATTTTTTTTTTCTGGCTGTTGATATTTTCTGATTTATGGAGTGATAAAAAGAGATATCCAAAATTCCCTCTGTAAAAACCTTTGGAATTTAATATGTCCAAAAAATTAAACGAGAACTGTGAACCTGACGTCATCCAATATTCCGATTTTTGTTCTAGAAATGTATGCAAATTAGCACATATTTAATTAGATAATGCCTCGTTTGCATATTTAAACATTACATTTTAGAAAACTTGTAATACAAAAAATGTTTGCAATTTTTAATGTAATCAATCACCTGGGGATATATGGTGATATCTATTAGTTAATTTTTTTACCCTATTCACCTGGGGTGTCTCGCCTTAAGATATTCTTTTTAAAAAAAAATCACCTTTTTTTGTTTCCTAGAGGAAAGAAACTCAGGTTTGGATAACACAAGGCTGAGAAACAGGGTTAGAATTGTTAACTAAACTATAACCATAAAAATATGCATTGAAATGAAATAAAATATAAAAACTTGCTTGTTGCCAAGAAAACATTTATCATTTTTGTTTTGTTCAAACTTAAGTACTAAAATAAATAACTAAAATGAAATAAAATACATTAAATTCAATTAAAAACAGAAAATCTAATTCAAAATATTAACAAAACTAATAATATATCAATTATTTTAAAAAATAACAAGTGTGTAACTGATGACCAAATCTTCATTTATGGCTGAACTATCTCTTTAAGATAAAAATGTGTGTGTACACCTTTAAATATTTAAACTAATAAACACACACAGACACATAAGCTAATTCATTAGTAAATGTAATCCTTTAGCTGATGGTACACATGCATTATCCCTTCTTGTAAAAACTGGTAACCTGCCTTAACCCTTATAGGGTCTTTGGGGTCTTTTTAGACCCCGACCGACGTTTGCTCAAATAATAATAAAAAAAAAAGTTCTCTTTGTCCAAATGATATGAAACTTTGTACAGTTGTTAACACTTTCTAGATCTACAAAGGGGGAAAAAATGGAGTGATATCTTGTTTTTATATTAGTGTAAAAAAAACAGGGCAGGGTCTTCGGGGTCTCCATAGACCCCAGGCAATAAAATGTAATTTTGTAACAAAATAATTGTTTTAAAAAATAAAAAAATTTAACTCTGTTTATTAATGTTTTTACTTTGTTTTTACAACAAAGTTAATGTTTTTACTACAAAGTTTAGCATTTTTTTGTACTGCAAAAAAAAAAGTTTTTCAAAAATGTTGATTTTGAGGATGAATTTTGTCAAATTTCTAAGTGGAGTCTCATCATAATGTAACAATATTGAAAAAATGATTTTTTTCTTTACAAAAATATACTAAACTTTGACAAAAAGTAGCCTTTATTGTTATAATTGTGATTTCATAATATTTCCTATGAAAAAAACTTGTGAAAAGATGTGTTTCAGTCAGGCAGATAGCACATAGCAAATAGTGGAGCTCTGCAGCCATCTACTGGTTAAAGTTATATTTTCTTTTTACTTTTAAAACAGCATTTTCCAAAAGATGGGCAAAAATCTTACACTTAACCATGTCAAATTATCCATGTTATCCCCATGAATGAAAGTTAGAAATGTGGGTCTTTTATGAAGTGAATTTTACATAAAAAGTTAAAATTTAAAAAAATATATTTATTTATTTATTTATATAAATTAAAAAAATATAAATCCTCCAAAAACTGTACAAATCTGGAGTAAAAACATTAATAAACAGAGTAAAATTACAAAATAAAACTAAACAAAACAAGTATTTTGTTACAAAATTGCATTTTGTTGCCTGGGGTCTGTGGAGACCCCAAAGACCCTGAGTGTACTTCCCAAATGAAGACCGCACAAGGGTTAAAGTGGTGTTTTTCTACAAAAAATTAATTTTGTTGCTATATATTAAAGTATTTAGGTTGATTCAGCAAAATTAAATCATATTTTGGACTTGGTTTCATACGTTTTTTGTTTTTTTTTGATTACCAATTTTTTATTGCTCACCGGGCTCAAGGACTGACGCATTTTCAATCTGAGCACTTAAATGAGGCCTAGTTTCAACAGCAGGGCGTGACTTACAAATACACACACCTACACACCATAGTTTGGCAGTATCAAAGTCCAGAGAGAGTGTTTCTGGACATGTCCAAATTGTGGAGGAGGACAGATGGGAGTACAAAAAGTCCCCTGCCTTACCTCGCCTTGCCTATCTTTGTCTCTCTGCTGACTTTGCAGGCCATGTTGCTGGGCAATGCATGCAGAGCTGTTCATAAAGATTCATACTCAGTGATGCATTGATGAGCGAATCACATATCTCTCACACATACACATAGAAAAAGAAAGAAAAGGTAGAGCGGCTCTCTATTAAGCCCTGTCTGTGCTTTTTAAAAGCTCTATAAAAGTCCTGCCCTGATAAACAGAGAGCAGGACAATAGCGGCTCTAGCCTTGTGTCAGCCCAGCACAGTCAGACAATGCAGCTATTGTTTTATCCACAAAACAAAAGACTGAGAACATAGACATTCTCTGTCCATATGATTTATTTTAAGAACTCCACTTGTCTTTCTGCCACAACCTGTTTAATAAATAATCACGAATTGTGTAAATGCTGTCTATATCATCAAGACTTCTCTTCTGACTCTTTCTGCAAGTTACATCGTTTCACCAGTAGGTGGCCAGCAGCGCGAGCTTTATTAATTCAACCGTTTTGTTATAAAAATGCTGATTTGTTTATAAATGAAACAAGTCATCTGTCTTTATGAGCCTTTATGTCTTTTAATCATTCGTTCAACCGTTTCATTCAAAAGCGCAGATTCTATCGGGAATTAAATGCCACTAGCCTAACTGAGTGCTGCTCAAAAACAAATCAAAAACAAAAAGTAACAGGCAAAATTGCATCTAAAATGTAAGTTACTTAATTTAACTTCTGTTATATTGAACTGCTGTATATGAGCAATATCACTAACAATCGTGCCGTTTTTTCCTAATACCATGCAGCCTCTTAACTATGGCCAATTCAAAGTCATTCTGATATATTCGGAAATACAGCACTTTTGCTTGTATGATGTTGTTTTTATATACACATAAAAATAAAAAAATAATCAGTGTTATTTTAGTTTAGTAGGCTATTATTTTTATACTTCTACAGTATTCATTAATGTTCTGAATAAGTCTTTATTTTTATATATTCATTTTAATTTGTAATTATGTTTCAGTTATAGTTTGTCATTTAGTACTTAAAGGTACAATTTTTTATATATTTTTTCCGCTAGAGGTCGCTAGAAGCCTATTCAAAACAAAGGCGTAGTTTGATGACACCAAGTTTTAGAGCGGAAACTTAAAATATCCAAGTTATTTTTTCACATTTATTGACCGACAGCTCTCCTGTCCCCATGTTGAGAGAAATCTGTTAAGTGTAGAGTTATTGTGTGCGCTGTGTGAACATGATGGTTATTGTAGTTCTAGACTAAATGTGAACATTTACATTTACTCATCTCACTTGCACAAAAACATTCAGTATTCCTCAAAATGAATAAAAACTGTGAAATGCAATCTCAGAATTTTACACAAACCTGTAATCATTAAAAATATTAAATTACACAAATATACTTTAGGCCTATGTATATACTAATCTCACTTTATTAAAGGTACAATATGTAATAATTTTGTACGCTAGAGGTCGCTAGAGGTCTATTCAAAACAAAGGCGTAGCTTGATGACACCAAGTTTGAGCGTGGAATCTTGAGACATGTGGTCTTCACCTCAACGGACCGTGCAAAAGAATAGGGATTGGAGTCTGGAAGAACTCATGTTCGTGGATGCGATTATTAACGTTACTGTAGTGTGAAGCAGAGCAGGACCGAGGGTTGTGGGAGCTGAACGAGGAGCTGGAGCGATTGATCAACACACGCCTCACAAGCAGCGGGACTTTTATTATGACACAGTCGCTGGCGTCGCTTCCGCTTTTCCGGTCATGAGTTTACGGGAGCTGTCCTTGTCGACAGCCATAAATAAGTAACACAATCCACCATAAAACGTGCAAGAAGTAAATAAGGAACTGCTTGAAGCAACTAGTGGTTTGCTGGACGCTAGACACTACTTCCGCATTTGTCCACGGCACTGTTGTCATGTGGTTTCTACGTCAGTAAAGGCGCTAACAAAGGTAACTGACGTCATTGAGAGGCGACTGCACTGCCCCGTGTCACTGTTTAGAATGGGAATTTTCTCATGATTTACAAGTAGTTGAAAACATTAGAGATATTGTTAGTAATCAGCTGGACAAAATATATAACACTAGCCTAGTGGTTTTTGGATATTTTACTGCAAAAATTTTACATATTGTACCTTTAAGTTTATTTATTTTAGATTGCCAAGGCAACATGATTAATGTTTAAGTTTTAAGTTTAACTTTTTATCTAATATTTAAATTTTATTCTATTTCAGCTTTATTTCAATTAATTAATTTAATAGTTAGCTAATTTTAGTTAACAATAACAACACTGGTATCCAATAGCAGGACAGGTTACAGAGGTTAAAGGTGCACTCGTGCCATGTCGTAATAACCGTAATTATGAGATTTCAACTTGTAAAAAGCATTCACATCCTTGTAATCTCATAGTTACAATTTGTAAGCTAGGAATTTTCTGAGAGTAATCGAAGCTACGGTAATTACAACGACTTAAAGGGTTAGTTCAGCCAAAAATAATGTCATTTATTACTCACCCTCATGTCGTTTTACACCCGTAAGACACTTCGTTCATCTTCTGAACACAAATTAAGATATTTTTGATTAAATCTGATGGCTCCGTGAGGCCTCCATAGGGAGCAATGGACATTTCCTCTCTCAAGATCCATAAAGGTACTAAAAACATATTTAAATCAGTTCAGTGGTTCAATATTAATATTATAAAGCAAAGAGACTATTTTTTGTGCGCCAAAAAAAACAAATAACGACTTTTTAACAACATATAGTAATGGCCGATTTCAAAACACTGCTTCATGAAGCTTCGGAGCTTCACGAATCGAATCAGTGTTTCGGAGCGCCAAAGTCACATGATTTCAGCGGTTTGATACGTGATCGGAATCCGTGATTCGACACTAAAGATTCGTAAAGCTCCGAAGCAGTGTTTTGAAATCAGCCATGATGAGCCATCTCATGATATTGTTAAAAAGTCGTTATTTTTTTGCCGCACAAAAAAATATTCTTGTCGCTTTATAATATTAAGGTTGAACCACTGAACTCACATGAACCGATTTAAATATGTTTTCAGTACCTTTATTGATCTTGAGAGAGGAAATGTCATTGCTGCCATTTTAAAACACATAAATCAGCAAACATAAACAAGCTCAACCGTACATGCTTGATGCGCGAGAACAAACCTCATTGGTTCTTGCGGAAGCTCAAATGTGCTGCGTAACACGAGAATGAACCTCACTGGTTCTCGCATGTCAAGAAAGCATGTTTGAGCTTCCATTGAAAGTTTAGTCTTCTCAGAAAATTTGGACTAAACCGCTCAATTAATATGGATTACTTTTACCATCTCTTTATGAGGGTGAGTAAATGATTACAGCATTTTCATTTTTGGGTGAACTATCCCTTTAAATAAACAGCATTTGGCTGGTCATGTGATCATGAGGCAACCTGCTCCATTCAGTTGAACTTTTATTAGGCTATACTGATATGACTGGATTCTTAATCTCATCTGAATGCACATCATCAAACATATTTTTTAAAAGTACATATTTTTTTATGAGCAAAACTTTTTAATCAGGGTAAAAATGACTAAGTGCACTTTAAAAGAAAGAGGTTGAGTGTGTCATTCTGTTCTCAATCAATGAGCTGAATGCACTCTTACCACTCAGACTTTCTTAACACACTTACTGAGCCCATATCACTGTCGAACCCGTCTCACCACGCTGACTGAAAATCACTCAGCGCTCTCAGTCCTTCACATGCATGTGTGCAACGGGAGGTGGATGAGTGTAATGAGTGGAAAAGGTTAGTCAGGGGTATGACCTTTATAATCCCCTTCTGACCAAAGCTTATGAGAGCTAATGTGAGAATCAGGGTGTGTTTGTGTGGCTGAATGTGATAAAAGTAACTCTCACTCAGTTCATCCTAAAATTTGCTGTCGTTTAAACCGGAGATCCTCAACCATCACTCACTTCACACAAACATCCTTTTGTTTTGACACAAAACACATGTTATGTAACAAACACATCTGTGATCTGAGTAAACTCACACACACACACCCCAGTCATTACGTACAGCAACTGACACATTTCATTTTTCTTTTCGAATTATCATCTTGTTTGCCTTCCACAAAAGAGGAAGAGCGTGAAAGAGATGTTTGCCTATATATGAGAGCAGTGTGTGCTGAGAACATGGAGACTTAAAAATAGCTTTTTTGGGTAAACAATCCGGGTCTTGTAGAAATAAGGAGATAGCGGAAATCAGTGCATAACTCATTTAGACTATTACCTCATTCTGGCACTATTGGGTTACAATACTGAAAGTACTTGCCTCTCTGACTGCGAACATCCAAAAACACATGCTTCATCTCCATATCAGAGCTGTCAAATACAGTCACTATACAAACATCATTTGATAACCATCAAACACCAAATGAATGAATTAAATACAGGCCCCTCCTTCCTCCCAATCCCTGTTCAGAGACTGTGATCTCCTCATTTAAATAACTAAAAATCAATGTCACTGGAGCAACCAGCTATAAGGCTGAAATATAATCCCTGCTCTGAATGAATCAGGGTATTTCTTGTGTTTCCCTGCAGGCTGCACAACAGAGCGATTAAAACTGAGCTGATGCACGCCAGCGATTGTGGCATTGGAGTTGGCAGTGGGTTGGTTTGTACTGTAAACATGCACTTTGTCCAACCTCTAAGCTTTATGACTGGTTTCAGTGTGCCGAGGTGGACAACAGCTTTGGATTATCTCAAATAAAACATAAACCACATTTTATAACTATTAGATGGATTAAAAAGCATCTGACAGAAATCGTTGCTAAACGTATAGATCAGAACTGAACTTGACACTGATTATGTGATGAAATTCATTATTGATTCATAATAAGTCATATCTATCCAGAATGTTCTGCATTGTGTTGCTTGAAAACAGGCTCAGCTCCAACTTTAAGTTATAAAAGTGGACCAGAGGTATTTATTGATGCGCGCTTGACAATAATGAAACACAAAAATGTACCACCATGTTTTTAGAGCACCATGTTACAATTTCACATGAATAACTCCATACCATGGTTTATGGTAATGCCATTTGACTCAACCTCCAGGTGTCGCCTGCAATAGAGGGTGGGTTTGCCAGGGTGGGCTAAGTTCATGAAGTGAGGGGGGCTTACTTGAAAATAAACGCCACAAATATATTGTTGTTGTTGACATATGCATATAACTAAAAATATAAGTAAAAAACCTTACTGAGGGCCATAAATGTATCACAGCAGCAAAGTTATTCATAAAAATCTATGTAATAGCTATATTATTACATTATCTGTTTAACGTGATATTTAAATAATGAATATATTGACTAGATTAGAATAACATAACAGCTCACTGAATAAACAATTACTATGGTTTGAAATTATTCCTAGCTTTCACTACACGCAACTCTGAAAGGCGCGATGTAAACATGTTACTCACCGCGACAGACCCGGACGAGGAGGCGATATAGACTCTGATGACCATTCTAATCCTCACTTGCCCACTCGAAAAAGAATGAAGCCTGGGAAAGGTTGGGCTCTCCCTTTCTATAGACTTCTTTGGACCTGCGGTGACGTCAAATTCACCCTTTGAAATTAAAGTGAGTGCGCGCGCCCAGTGAGCTATAATAAAGCCGCTCGCGCTCCATCAGTGCACTTCACTCCACCGTCGGGAGCGTGAGACACTCGCAGCGCTTAGCTCCAGCTCAAAAAGGGAATCATGGGAAATGTAGTTTCAATCCTTGTTATCGTTAATCCGTCGTGGGGGATTATAATGTCAAAAACTGTGTAAATCCTCCTCTCAAGCATAAATATTGTCATAGGAAGGATGTTGCTGCCAAGTCAATATTGTGATTTCATGATATGACAAAATGCAGAGTGGCCTATAAGGAAATAGGCCTATAGGGAAACACTGTTATGATGTTGCCACCATGTGTTTGCAACCCTGCTTAGGAAGTGTTGTGACCATCTTAAATGGATTTGCTTAAAGGTGCCATCGAATTGAAAATTGAATTTACCTCGGCATAGTTGAATAAGTTCAGTACATGGAAATGACATACAGTGAGTCTCAAACTCCATTGTTTCCTCCTTCTTATATAAATCTCATTTGTTTAAAAGACCTCTGAAGAACAGGCGAATCTCAACATAACACCGACTGTTACGTAACGGTCGGGATCATTAATATGTACGCCCCAATATTTGCATATGCCAGCTCATGTTCAAGCCATTAGACAAGGCAGTATTAACGTCTGGATCTGCACAGCTGAATCATCAGACTAGGTAAGCAAGCAAGAACAACAGCGAAAAATGGCAGATGGAGCAATAATAACTGACATGATCCATGATAACATGATATTTTTAGTGATATTTGTAAATTGTCTTTCTAAATGTTTTGTTAGCATGTTGCTAATGTTAAATGTGGTTAAAGCAGAACTAAGCAAGATTCGTGAAGCTCCCCCTACAGTTTCCTTCAGTGAATCACACTGTCATAAATACTCCAAGCGCAGCTCTGAACTACAACGACTACAACACTCGCCAGCGCAGCAGTTTTGCAAATACAGTACAAGAAAGAGGAGGTGGGTAATTTGCAAATACAGTACACTCGATGGAGGTGGGTAATTTTCGAAATTGTCTTATAAAGACATAATATATACATTGTTTTTGAATTACCGTAAAGCATTTTGTCACTCTCGCGTGAACGTGAACATGAGACGAGATTGTTTCGGGTCGGTGCAGCTCAAGTTGCAAGTGCTGTATTCTGGCGTAGACGTGCCAGAGGGGGTTAGTGCTCGCCTCAAACACACCACTACAAGTCAATTAACCATCGTAAGGACTTAGAAAACTATTTATGAAGTAAAAAAAGTTACTTAGTTCTGCTTTAAAGTTACCATTGTTTATTACTGTATTCACAGAGACAAGACTGTCGTTATTTTCATTTTTAAACATTTGCAGTCTGTATAATTCATAAACACATCTTCATTCTTTATAAATCTCTCCAACCGTGTGTAATGTTAGCTTTAGCCATGGAGCAAAACCTCAAACTCATTCAAAATCAAATGTAAACGTACACATAAATAACATACTTACTCGATTAGACATGCTGCATGACGAACACTTTGTAAAGATCCATTTTGAGGATTATGTTAGCTGTGTGAACTTTGTTTATGCAGTGATAGAGTCGAGAGCTCGGGAGTGGGCAGAGAGCATGAGCAATTAAAGGGGCCGCAGCCTGAATCGGCGCATTTCTAATTATGCCTCAAAATAGACAGTTAAAAAAATTTATTAAAAAAAAATATGGGGTATTTTGAGCTGAAACTTCACAGACACATTCAGGGGACACCTTAGACTTATATTACATCTTGTAAAAAAATGTTCGATGGCACCTTTAAACATTAAATGTTACACAAATTTTACAAAGAGATTTTCAGATGTCCACTTGAGTGATACTGTATTAAACACAATACAGTAATAGCACAATAATACTTTGTGTAATTAGCAAATCAATAAATAAAATTATATAAAATCATGGGGAAACTATAAAATATATACAAAAAGAATAATACAGCTTCAATTATTGCAAACGCAACTGAGATTGTTCCCATTAGACTAGCGGAGAAGAACTTCATACAAGTTGAATGTTACGTCTTTGATATCAGAATGAATGAGGACGTGATTCCATCAAAGACCTCTACAACGGTAGAACTCTCTGGAAACCCAAGTCAGACTGTAGAAAATGCCCAGGCTGCCTCCAGTCTACCAGAGTATGTTAATTTACCCTTATTAGCTGATAATTATGGGGCAAGCACCAATCCTAACTCAATCCCTCTAGCGCTACGAACTGTCCAACTTTGCACTAACGTTTATGCTAATAAATGTTGAACCGTAAGGGCTAGAATCACCGTAGGAAAATCAAAAACATAGTGGATTGACACGCTAATAGCCAAATGTCAAGTCAAGATGTCAAAAAAAGTAATCAAAGTCGAATGTGGGTCATTTTTATGTGCTCATTAAAATGTCTACAACTCAAAGAGGGGCATTCTGAGGACACACAAAAAAGCGGCGGGACTGCGCCACTTGGTGGCGCTATAATTTAAATCGGCTCTATCTACAGTACAGTTGGTCTATTTGACTTCAAAATTGACATGCAGTGTCTTTGTCTCAGTTGCTATCATAGTTCATTATGATACTGATGTACCTTGATAAACATAGCCATCATTTTAAATGCAAAACGATAAAAAAAAGTTCCAAAGTTGTAACTCTGCAATGATTTTCAATATTGACACCAAACTCTCTGTGTCATTGTTATGCCACACTCACAACAACACGTCGATTTGGTTACAGTGCCATCTTTTGGTCCAACGTGTCAAGCAATTGATTGTATTTGTGTTTTTTTTTTTCAACCATTTTGCCTAAAATTATGTAAAAATGTCTAAAACTGATAATTTTACAGTTGTTCTTGATGCTCCATGCGATGTTTTTTTTGCTCCTCATTTTGCCACTGCTGTGTTTGGCCCCAATAATTGCTCCTCACAGCTATATTTCTGATTGTGTTAAAAATTGACAAATTTAGCTCTCCTGAGAAAACTGAAATCTACATTGATCTATTGAACTAGTGATCAGTTGTTTTTAAATCTCATCTGAAATGATCAATGTTGGAGGAATCATATAGAGCTATGTAACAATGATGGTCAAATTGTTAGATTCCCTAATAAAAAGATTTTAAACATGAGCAGTGTTGGGAGTAACGCATTACAAGTAACGTGACTTATGTGGTAAGACTACTTTTTGGATGGAACATGTAAGGTAATGCACTAGGACCGTGCATTACGTAATCAGATTACTTTTTAGATGTTTCAAGTAAAGTAACACATTGAAAGTAACATGCTTTATGTAATCAGATTACTTTTTTGATGTAACGGCAACTTACAATCTAACAACACAAATACGTTTATTTACAGCCAAAAAAGTTACTTTTTTCAAGATTTTAAGAACAGTGTATATAGTGATAATATAATATAGTATAGTGATGCATGATGTCCAATTTAGTGGACAGATGATTAATCAGAATTTCCTCCCAATCTAAAATCATTACTTCATTACTAAAGTTGACAATGAAATGACTCCGTAGACGTCACAATATTTGTTTTATATATATATATATATTTTTAGGATGGAAGGAATTGATGGATATTCTGGAGAAACTTGGCATTTCTGACAGGCCATTGGACATCCTGGTTTGGAGAAAACATATACATTGGCAATGTATAGGATGATGCACTAATGTCCACTAGTGGTTGATGTGCAACTATGCCATCAAACCCATGCATATGCAAGAAAATGGCTTTTTAATAGCTGCACAGATAGCAACTTTGTGCCGGCCCAGATCTGGCCCACATCTGCCACGCGTGGCATGATGATCTGGGCCACATGTGGCGTGGAATGATGGCTCTTGGGCAGACCACTCTTGTTTGCCAGATCTGAGTCACAAGCAGGCCATAACAATGCCACATGTCTAAAGGAACAAAACCAACCATCATTGAAATCTTGCCACAAAACAAAACCAACCGTTTTAATAATTTCAAACTCGACTGTCATTGAAACCTTATAACGGCATAAAACTGACCATCATTGAGATCTTTTAATGGAACAAATCCAACCGTCATTGAGATCTCACAACTGAACAAAACCGACCATCATTGAAATCTTGTAACAAAACAAAACTGACTGTCTTTGAAATCTCGCAAAAAACAAAAACAAAGAAACAAAACAGGCCATCATTAAAGTAAAAAAACAAACAAAAAACAGTTTGAATCGTTTCCAACTTGACTGTCATTAAAATCTCATAACGGAATAAAACCGACCATCATTGAGATCTTTTAATGGAACAAAACCAACTGTCATTGAAATCTCGTTAAGGAACAAAACTGACCATTATTGAGATCTCATAACCGATGTTATTGAAATTTTGGAAAAACCAACCGTCTTTGAAATCTTATAATAGAACAAAACCGACTGACACTTAAAACCAACCGTCATTGAGATCTCGCAACAGAACAAAACCGCCATTAATATCTCGTTAAGAAACAAAGCTAAGTGGCACTGAAATATTGCAATGGAAAAAAACTGCCATTATTTAAATCTTGTAAAGGAACAAAATGGACTGTCATTGAAATGTTAGAATGGAACAAAACCAACTGTCATTACAGTCTTTTCATTTGCTGATTGCTCATATTTGTGTTTGTCATTGTAGTTTTTTGTTTTCTGCATGGTTTTTATCTTCAGTCTAACTGATTTCTGCAATACATGTTGCACATCTCATGTTGCAGTAAAACAAAGTTTGTAATTTAAATGTATTAATGGCACAGCACAATTATTACTTTCAAATGACATCAGTGATTCAGGCTATTACAAAATCATCATCTGATCTCATTTCAGCTTTCTTTGCTACTGCAAATGACAGCAGCCAGAGAAGACAAACATATAATAAGACTGAAGAGCCCCACTAATGGAAACACCAATCACCATTATGGTGACTTCAAACTAAGCAAACATGAGCGTTGAACTTGTTAATTCTCAATACGAACTTCTGTAGATGAATGACAGAAATAAAGTCAATCTGGTTAGTAATATATGAAGCTGTAATGCTGTTTGTGGAGTTGTTTAATCCTCCTCTGCTGAGATCTGGAGAGATTTAATCTTAGGTTGATTTCATTTAAGGCTGTGGCTGAAGTCAGTTGTGTTTCTGTTTGTCTTTTTTTCTGTTCTCTTCTTTCCTTCAGTGATTCTGCTTGTTAACAGGCTTTTTTGATTCTATAAATAATATATAAAGATTTTGTGGCTCAGATAAGGTCCAGTTCTGGTTTATTTCTTTGCTCTTGGCTGACAAGTGGCATTGCTATGGCCTGCTTGTGGCTCAGGTCTGGCAAACAGGAGCGGACCGCCCAAATTCCACGCCACATGTGGCCCAGATCATCATACCATGTGTGGCAGATGTAGGCCGGATCTGGGCCGGCACAAAGTTGCTATCTGGGTGTCCACTTTACTGACCTCTATCCTGCTGAAAAAAAATGTATAAAAGGAAAATGTATATTTTAAAAATAAAAATATTTAACTAAAATTAAACGTATCTATCATGTAAGTGCTATCATCACTAAGTGCTAACAAGTAGAGTTTTTAATGTCTTATTTCATTTATTAATGCCAAGGTGATGCTAATCAGATGTCACTTTTTGTATGTCTTTCTGACAAGTTTTGCTCCTTTTAATAATATTACCGACACCTGAAGCCTGTCTGTCACTGTAATATCAGCCGCGCTCAACAAGTGCTGACGGACTGACAGGGGCGCGCACGTTGCCATGGAGAGGCGTCACTATGACACCAGTCCAGTAGCAGAAGGCGAGGCGTGGATTCAGAGATTTCACCAACTCCTTCAGTAAAGCATATATTCCTCTTCAAAAGCCACAATCTCCGCCATAACAGAACTCAGAATACGCCTTATTAAAAGATAGACGACCAAACAAACGCATTCGCTCTCTTTACCGTGTCGGATAACGTTTTGCTAATCGTTTGGCGTCGTCTCTACAGTTGAGAGTGTTGTGTGTTGTCCTAGTTGCACGATATAATCCAGCTAGCTCGTCATGTGGCTGGCTAGCGAGTTTGCGAGCCGTTAATCGAGCCATGTAATGAAGAAACTGAACGAAGAACAAGAAACTGGTGAGTACTTTTAAGATAATTTACATTCAGCGTACGCTATTCTTTTTGTCACTCGGAAAACACTAACGTATATAACGTACTAACAACCAGCTAGTAAACAAGAAAGACCAGCAGCTTCTTCCTTGATACAGTGATACGTGTTAAGATGCAGTCAGACATTGTTTTGTTTTAAACGAAGCAAGTTGACCGCATTCCTGTTATGGATACCTGTAGATGCCCCGGTTCTGCATCCATATAAAGCTCTTTTTTTGTGATAATTGGCAACAGTAACTATAATGTCTCCATTATTAATTTTGTTATATATTTCTGCCAATTATAGCCTGTATATTTTTGTATCATCACTTTAGGTTCTTATTTACTCAAGTTTGATTCAATTTTATAAGAATATCAACAAAATTGATTGACAATTGTTGTTGTGATTGTTACTAAGGCCATTCTGGCCTGTCAAGAGCAGGTGATTTCAGTGCTTCTTGTCAGTGTATCAAATGTGTACAAAACACTGTGTAATAAGCTCCTTTTGGGCAGTTTATAAGGTTTTTAACATTAGACTGACTCAATGAATTAATGTTTTATGTGTGCTATTGTATCAGTTTTGCATTTGCATAAGATTCCTTCTAAAGTCAAAAATAGGTCTGTGTCAGAATATGACAAAAAAATTACAGTTTAATTAAAAACTAATTTATTAGGACTTTTTTGGGCTAAGCTCCTGAAGCTTTAAACAGGCCTGTAATTTGCTAGTAGCAAATATGGCTGATATTTGTTTGGTGAAGGCCTTATAAAATTCAAGATTTCCTTTATGCAGATTTTAACTAGTATGATATTAACTAAATTTTTAATATCAACTTTAAATAATTATTTTTATTTATTTATTTGCACCTTAATAGATGTCATAGAAACATTTTACTACAAAAAAAAGGAAGGTGAAAGGTGAGGCAGTAATTGAATGTGTTTAGCATGCCATTAAGGAGTGAATGATATTATTGGCCGCTTACAAAGGGCAGACTCAATCTCCATGGTGACCGAGACCAGAGAGGATATCAGGATTCTGCAGGTTCAGGGACAAAAAGAGGGGGACTTGTCAGTAGCCTTACAAAAGGGTCATAAATCTTGCTTATTTTATGACGATACACAACAGATCTGCTGTAGGTAATTTTTTGTCTTGTATTCAGGTCTGTTGACTCTTTGTTTTTAGTGACACTTTGCAATTTCTTATTTGTATGTCTAACTTGAGACCTTCATCAACTATTTCACATCACAACACAATATATGCCATGATATGATAAAAAAGTGTCTGGCAAGACGCATACCTAAATGCCTTGGTGTTTGAGATTTGCTCAATCATGCCTAAATTATAGTAATGTACCTAATTTTATGGCTGAATATATGTTAGTGCCTGGGCTCGCCTGGCTGGACACTGTGTCTCTAATCAAAGTACTAGTTGAGAATTAATAACACATTACTGTCGTGAATGAGCAATAAATGTGACATTGTCTTGATACAATTTTGAAGAAGCCTCTCAGACAGCTTGAGTGTTTAGTGTCTGGATTTATCTCACGATTCGCTCAGGGCTCACACACTAACTCACAACCTGATTTGCAAACATACCGTGCCTTTTTGAATTGTGTGTTTGGATGTATGCCTGCTGTTTATTAATTGTGAGTGAAGCGCATATTCAGTTCACTCTCGGTCTGATGTTGTTTTGATCATTGTGAACTGTATTGCAGGGGAAGACATGGACTTGCATGCCGAAAATCAGGAATCGGAGCACAGCAGGTTGTCTCACCGTAGTGATGCGAAGATCTTGGAATCTCCTCTACGTTCTGGGAAACAGGAGAAATACCGGAAAGACATTGAGAGCTCGACTGGGGATCATGCACGAACCAGAACACAAGAGCCGATTGGAGACCCAGACCGCGATCGGTGTTCGGATGGAGATCACAGCAGTGCCTCGTTCTACTCGGATGATTATGAAAACGCCTCGCGCTCGGATCGGTCTCTCTCGTCAGCCTCTCCATCCCCGCACAGAAAAGGGAGATCTAGGAGAGTGTCCAGCAGCCCCTTACATCGAGCAGGTATACACACGCACAATATAGGCAAACACATACAGTCCAAAAGTCTGAAATCCCTGTGAAAGTTTCATTTAAACCTGGAAATAAACAGAAAGCTTTAGGATTTTGAAAAAAAAATTAAATAAAAATGAAGAAACATGATGATGCAAAATGAAGAAGAAATATTTGAGATTCTGCACTATTTGTAAGTCACTGATCAAATAAGTAAATTTGTAACATTGACCATGTGATTAATAATATATAATAGTTATAATAATAGTAAAATAATGTACTTTAAAGCACAAGATGAATTGAATAACGTGATCATCAGGTTTTGCACTTTTGGAGCTTGTTTAACTCATTTACTGTACCATATTTATTGTTTACCTCTCCTTTGCACTCAATTTATTACAAGCCAGTACCCATAATGGAACAAATTCATCAGCAATCTAGAAGGTCAAATCCTTCTGAAGCGTATGAAATTAGTCAGACGTCCCCTCTTATCCACCAGTTACAGGTGTAACATAATTAACATGATGATCAAGGCCATCAGCATCTAAATCTTGTGGTGATTGTGCATGGCCACTCTGATTGCTGTGAATCATCTTGAGCTGAGTGATGGGCGGCAGTGTGATGTTCTCACACAAAAGATACTCATGCAGTCTTATAAATTAGGCTAGGTCATATTTCTCTCTAAAAACAAAAAGAAATATTAATAATTCTATTTTAGATTTTAATTTAATATGAAGCCCTTTTTTGAGGATCACGATTTTTGCAATATGACATATTTTTATGACATTTAAGTACATTTCTAGACCAATTCTCATTACCATAATGCAAACAAATCTTGAAAAATAATAGATGTACAAATAAAACAAAACAATAATAGTAATATTAATATGATTTAAACAATAAATAATATATTTTAATGGTAAATATGTATACACCATATAGAAAAATACTGTATTACAGTAATGAGAATCATTGAGAATAATGATAATTACAAAAAAAAGATCCAAATGTAGTTCATTGTCAAAAAAAAAGCATCAATAAATGATGCAAAATATCCTAAATGGTCCTGTAATAGGTTTCAATTTCTTTATGCTAAATTTAATTAATTTTTTTTTTCTTCATTTTTTTTTTCATATTTGTAGTGAAATATAACCTGGATATTAACGCTTAAACAGGTTAAAGCATCTTTCAGGAAATAATGTTGTATCCTGCAGTACCAATAATGACCAGCAGAATGCACAAGAGATATTTAGCATCAAGCATCATATGAATGGAAAATGACTTCATTTGTTTAACCACAATCAATGTCAATGTATTAATAGGAATGTTGGGCTGTACGCTACTGCTCAAAAGTTTGGGGTCATTATTATTATTATTTTTTAAGAATTTTATACTATGGTTGCATTAAAATGATCCAAAGTGTTAAATAATAAAGTAATAAAGACTTTTACTTTGTTAAAATAAATGCTGTTTTTATTCATCAAAGAATCCTGAAAAAAATGTATCATGCTTTCCACAAAAATATTAAATAGCTCAAACTGTTTTCAACATTGATAATAATAATAATGAAAAGAAGAAATGTTACTTGTGCACCAAATCAGCAGAGTACAATGATTTCTGAAGGTCAAAAATACAGTAAAATATATTTCATTTTTTTGAATATATATTTTTAATATGTGTATGTATTCAGATATATGGTCATATTTGTGATTTTATTTGTGGCCTTATTTACTTATGCCTGCTTTTATTTGTTGTTCTTTTCAGGTGTACATAAAGGTGTGTCACGCCACCTCCCACCCCACTCCCATCATCCTCAGCAGCGATCAGGAGGCATCCGAAGTTTGAGTAAAGACGCTCCATCCAAAGAAGTGGACCCGGTCACCAAGCGCATGCTGTCTGCACGTCTACTAAAGATCAACGAGTTGAAGAACGCATTGTCTGAGCTGAGGCTGCATGCAGACGAGCTGCAGCGCGAGAACCGTTTACTGCGACAGCTACAGCTGCGGCAAGAGAAAGCTCTGCATCGCTACAATGACACAGAGAGCGAGATCTCACAGCTGCTGTCTCGTCACAACAATGAGACTCACGTGCTGCGCGAGAGGCTGCGACGCAGTCAGGAGAACCAGCGCACAGCAGAGCGCAGCCTCAGGGAAACAGACGCCCAGCTCCAGCGCTGTCGCAGCCAGCTGCAGAAACTGCAGCACCTTGCAGATGACCAGAATCTTGGAGAGAGGGAGGAACTGTCACAAAAACTGATGTACGCTCAAGCCAAATTTCAAGAAAGTGAACGCAGAGTAAAGGTAAAAAAAAAATGACAAGCAAACAACAGTGCAGGGCTTATCAATAAGGATGGCCAGCTGTCCCAGGGTGAACTGTAACTTGTTGGGCTAGCTGTATATCTTAAATGTTTTGATCATATAAATGCATTTGTATGCCTTGCAAACTTGTGAATTCTGATTCCAACTTTTTGTCAACTCAGCTCAAGTCAAATTATCTACTGGCTAACATCAAAGCAGATGAAAAATTACAAACCGTTCAGCAATGTTTGACCATGTATGCCATCATTTTCAGTAAAACTATTTTCTTGTGTAATTATCAGAATTGTATAAGAGAGAATTTGTATATAAATTATTGTTTTATAAATTTTACAAAGAGAATTTGTATATAAATGTTTTACATTATATAAATGTAAAAAATGTATATACAAATTCTCTTTGTAAAGAGAACTTAAAATTTGATGAGAACAATCTTATTTATATTTATATAATTATTTAGTTATATAATAATAAAATAAATAATAATTTTCAAATGTATACTTTAAAAATGTAAATATAAAATTTGTAACTTTTAATCATTTAAATTTGATAAATGTTTATTATAATTATAATCAAGATTGAATGTTGCCCTGACTTCACACTTATTTTCCTCATGGTTTTTACTCTTTCCATCCTTATATTGATGGAAACTGAAGGATAAATGAGTTTGAATTAAATAAATGCTGTTACCAGAAGAAAACTAATTCCTTTTAGGAGTTATGGCTGTAATGACTTTATCCTCTAGGATCACGCTGTCAGTTTGTGTGCATAATGTGTCATCAGGAATTGGAGAAGAACATGGAGCTGAGTAGCGGGAGCTTTCAAAGGCAGCTAGCTAATGAGAGGAGGAGAACTCACGATGCACAACAGGAAGTTAAAGCACTACAGGAGGAAGTGGAGAGACTTTGCACTAAACTAAAGGTACCATATACTATAGTGCACTTAGAACACCCACAAGCGTTTATAAGCGTTAAATCATAAACCCATCACACCATGTTCAATTATTGCATCTAATTTTAGGAAAAAGAAAAGGAGCTGGATGCTCGGAACATCTACGCTAACAGGATGCCTAAAGCTTCTTCCAGAAAAGAAATAGAGAATGGCAGCAAACAAAAAGGTAGATCAGCACTTGTTGATAGGCTCATCTAAGTCTTGTTACACAACTGTACTATGCACCTTCCTCCCAGGATACTTACACATTCAGTCTATTAGCAGACAGGTAATGATTCCATAACAAACATATTCCTATGGTGATTATTACTGTTTATTCCCATGTGCTTCTGCTGTGTTTTACAGTGGTTCTATGAATTAGATATGAGAGATATTGTAACGACTGAAGGGCCTTGAAAGGGAACAGTATTAATTAATTAATGTGTGTATTTGTGCCTGTAATCTATGTATTTTGTAACAAGTTTGTGTTTGTATATGTGTTGAAGGCTCCAATACAACCAGCACTAAAGCAGTACAGACAGATGTCAAGACGTCCTCATCGGACTTCCCATCGCCGCCTCCAGCTCTTACCAACGGACTCCCACCTGACGACCAGACCGATGACTACCTCTCTCTGAAGGCACGTACAGTCTGCTTAATAAAGAACTTATAAATTAGATGCCTATTTAAACCTATTTATTTATTATACATAAGAGCCCTCTAGTTCATAAAATTGTGTTTAACTGCAAACAGTTTCAGTTTATTGTATGTCATTAATTAGACCAGTGTTTACTATGGCTTTGTTTCAAAATCTAGTGAGCTGCCTTGTTGTCTCTTGCTTACATGGGTATCATCCAAATTGTCATGGAACTGATTTGTAACGCTCTACTTAGTCAGCAACTCACAAATAGCACCCCATTCAGATTTTCACATTAAAGGGATAGTTCACCCAAAAATTAAAATTCTTGTCAAGATATTTTGTAGAATGTGGTTAACCAAACAGCTGATGGGCCCCATTGGCTTCCATAATATGGAAAAAAAAAAATATTTTTTTGTCTTCAGCAGAAGATAGAAATTCATACAGGTTTAGAACAACTTTAAATTGAGTAAATGATGATGGAATTTTCATTTTTGGGTGAACTATCGTTTTAATATGTTATGTTTAATATAACTAATAGTGCAATAGTAATAGTACTCTAATAAGCATGAAAATACATCACACAGATACTGGGTAAAATAATACATTTATTATTACTAATGAACTATTTTTTTATTGTTTTCATTACAGAATGAATACTAAAACAATAAATATAATGTAAATAATAATAATTCAGTATTTTCATATTTAATGTTTACCATATATGTCTTTGTCTGCCATCCTAAAATAACTTTTGACTGAAATAACTTTTTGGAACAGCTTTGTCATTGGAAAGTAAAGGCATTAAAGGTGATACAGAGGATCTTTTCGTCGACTGAGAAACCAAAGACTGTTAATGAGTTTTTGAAATGAGTGCATGCGTAAGAACACCCCCCTCCTTCACAGCTCATTTCGAGGGAACACCTCCCAACACTCGTGCACGAGTATGTACCACCGACATTCGCTGTGTCGTGTTAGTGGATTCATTATGTCGGACTCACCGCAGGTAACTCATAATCTGCAGTTGTTACTCCTGTCTCCTGACAAAAACACTGCATGCAGCGCCTGTGGAGTGTGGAAAGTTACTGGAGCGCGCAGCCACGCACGTCTCTCACAAGGAACGTCATGGCAGTGATTGACAAGCCAGAGGGCCAATCGTTTACGTGATGATTGCGTAAACGGTTGGCTGATGTTTTTAAGGCCCTACTTCGTGCACAGATGATGTATATTAATATTATTCCTTTCAGTGCACCTAATAAATAGTCTTTTATTAGTTAGTAAAGACAGTTTCAAGAAATATTGCAAAAATGTATAAAACAAAACATCCTCTTTAGCACCTTTAAAATGCCGCCTCTGTCGACAGCTCGCTAGATTTTGGAACGGAGCACATAAATGCTGCATAATGAGCTAGAAACCTCAGCATATTATACAATGTCTCTAAAATTTGATTCCTCATAGGAAAATCTATCTTTATACATGTTTCTGTTTCATTTTCTTTCATTTAACACTCTGCTTTGTTTGCAGTTATTTATTTGTTGATGTTTGATTTAGCTCGTGCTCTCTGTCTCTCCTTCTCATTTGGTTTTATCGATCTTTTAGTTAGCTTACATACCCATGAATTTCCTTGTTAATTAATCTCAGAGTAATTTTTAATTATTGACTTTCAGGTTCAAAAGCCTGCTGTGAATCACAAAGTAAAAAAGGTTGGCCTTGAAAGTCTGTCCTTCTGTATACCAGCATGCGGCATGCAATTGAATAGTAGTTCATATGCTGGCTCCCAAAGCAAATCTTCACATCTTTAATTGAGCATTGCATTGCTGCATGAAATGCTGACTTCTTAACCTCTGCCAAATAGTCTGAATAAAGAATTTCTGAGAGAATATTTATTTATTGTCTATGGTAGAGATGTTTTAAACACAAGATTGAAGGTCGAATTAATCCAAAAAAATTCTGTCAGAATTTTCTCGCCCTCATTCTTTATTTTGTGGAACTTGTCCCATACAGTTAAATTCAATTGTGATTCAGGAGTGGTCAAGCTCTAAAAATGACAAAAAAATAACACATAAAGCATCATAAATGTAGACAAATTCTCCACAATAGCTGCTGTTGATGTATTGACGTACATATTTGGTGTCAGGTTTGACGTCAGTGATGCCGAATGTAATTAGTTCTTGTGTATTTTTTAACTAATTGAGAAATGCCAAGTGAATGCCAAATTTAAATATCACAAGGGTGAGAAAATGCTGACAATTATAATTTTGTGCAGACTATCCCTTACATAAGTTAACATTTCAGTGAGCAAGGCTAAAAGAAATTATGAACTTTGTTTTTTTTACTCTCTTCTGGTCCTTTGTTTGTCATCCATTTTCTTTTTCTACAATGCATCAGCAGGATCAGCAAGGCAGAGAGCAGAGACAGAGAGAAGCAAAGGAATGGAAGATCCAAGAGTTTTGGAAAGAAAGGGAGAATGAAAGAGGCATGGAATCTGTGATGGAACAGACAAGGGAGAGGGAGAGAGGAAAAGAGATGCTGCATGACAGAGAAAGAGAAACGGAGCTGCTGAAAGTCAAGGAGAGGCAAAGACTAGATCAACAGCCCAGCTCAAGTGAGAAGAACTTAAAGGGAAACAGAGGTAGGAATGTAACCGGTCATAGATGCCATATTGTTGTCTTCGTTAAAGACATACAGACATACAAAAACTGAATTAAGAATTTGAGTGAAAACTCCATGAGTAAATTAAGTACTGTTAATAGAGTGGTGGAACTATGATGTCACTTTGTAGGCCAATCAGCAGTTAGCATCACGCTGGTTCCCTCGACAAAAACCCAATAGGATTTTCCCATAGGCTTTTGATTTATAGACAAAAAAAAGCTTATGATACTAAAATGTTTTGTCCATCAAGATCATTTCGATAGATGAACACAACTTTTATGAATTTTGAAGCTTAAATGAAGTCACCAGAAGCAAAAAGCACAAGGTAGGCTATAAGCGAACTACACCACATTCGCATGATTTCAGCGTCACCACCACTAAGCTTCCGACAACTCTTTCAGTCTTTATCTAAAGACATTTTCCCTGAAAGTTTGAATTAGAATAGTTTGTTAGAGTGCAGTTATAAGCATAACTAGACTGTGAAAGCGGACTGAGCTTACCTGTTCGCAGTGGCGTAACTTTGTTTTAAAAAGTGGGTGGGACAGAAATGTGTATGTGTGTGTGTGTGTGGGGGGGGGGTATTGTAATTGTATTATTACAATAATAATGATATGATATTAAAACTAATATGATAGTTTCTTCCTTACATCTGCTATAATACAATATGTCTCGAGAGTATGTATATTAGTTAATAAATACGTGGATCATTTTCGTTTAGCATGCAAGAGATTCTGGGTTCAAATCCAACCATGTATGATTTTTTTTTTATATTTTCGTCAGTGATTGTATATCAAGAGCAGGGACACGTTTATGTGTATTTTGCTTTGTGATTCAACGTAACGAATAGAGAGTCTCTGCAACAGTTAAGCATTAGATTGAAGCGCTCGTCCGTGTGAACACTGCGCAGTGTGCACGAGCGCCAAGAGAAAACTGTTGCGCCTCTGATAACAGCGACAACGAGCACTCAACATGATTTCAAAAACAACATATCCCAGCGCCAGATCGCCTATTATTAACACAAATTGATAATCAACTACAGGTGTTTCTTTTGTATTAGATATCCGCGAGATGTCGAGATATGTTTCAAAAAGTGGTGGGGACAATATCGACCATTTCAAAAAGTGGTGGGGACATGACCCACCCGTCCCACCCGCAAATTACGCCTATGCCTGTTCGGCGTGATGACATTTATTGTTGCCGACAGCCTCTGTAGTCCCATTTAGCCACTTGTTAGCAGCCTTCATTTTTAAGATATGTAACAGCCTAAAAAAAAATCACTGGTAGGTTAATATTTAAGTATTTTATGTTGAAGAATAAAACATGAAATTATCTTGAGCTTGTGTTCACCACTGACCTTATTTCAGCCATTTAACTAAAAACCCATTGAAAAAAAATATTGACTTTAGAACGATGGAACCGGAAGAGCTAAAATGCTAACGTGCTTTTGGGTTTTGGCCTACAAAAATGCGTCATACTTCCACTACTCTATATAGCTAAAAACAGAAGCTCAATTAACTAAAGTTTTCAGTCATGTACAGATGTATATAGATGTTTGTCCCATATTTTATGTACACTACAGTTCAAAAGATTGTAATCGGTAAGATTTTTAAAAGTTTTTGAAGTCTGTAATGCTCACCAAGGCTGGGTTCATGTGATCAAAAATACTTGTTTTTTATTTTAGTATATTTTAAAAATTTAATTTATTCCTGTGATGGCATGATTTAGTGCTCAAGAAACATTTCTTAATTTTAATCAATGTTGAAAACAGTTGTGCTGCTTAATTATTTATTATTATTAAAGGTGCCATCGAAATGTTTTTTTTACAAGATGTAATAAAAGTCTAAGGTGTCCCCTGAATGTGTCTGTGAAGTTTCAGCTCAAAATACCCCATAGATTTTTTTAAATAAATTTTTTTAACTGCCTATTTTGGGGCATCATTAAATATGAGCAGATTTATGCTGTGCGGCCCCTTTAAATCTCGTGCTCTCCGCCCACGGAGCTCGCGCTTGCGTTAAACAGTGCCTAAACAAAGTTTACACTGCTAATATAACCCTCAAATGGATCCTTAGAAAGTGTTCGTCATGCATGCGTCGGATTATGTGAGTATTCTATACTGTTATATTGTTTACATTTGATTCTGAATGAATTTGAGGCTGTGATTCGTGGCTAACGGCTAATGCTACACTGTTGGAGAGATTTATAAAGAATGAAGTTGTTTATGAATTATACAGACTGCAAGTGTTTAATAATGATAATAACAGCTCTTGTCTCTGTGAATACAGTAAGAAACGATGGGAACTTTAACCACATTTAACAGTACATTAGCAACATGCTAACGAAACATTTGGAAAGACAATTTACAAATATCACTAAAAGTATCATGTAATCATGGATCATGTCAGTTATTATCGCTCCATCTGCCATTTTTCACTATTGTTCTTGCTTGCTTACCTAGTTTGATGATTCAGCTGTGCACATCCAGACATTACTGGCTGCCCTTGTGTAATGCCTTTCATAATGTTGGGAACATGGGCTGGCATATGCAAATATTGGGGGCGTACATATTAATGATCCCAACTGTTACGTAACAGTCAGTGTTATGTTGATATTCGCCTGTTCTTCGGAGGTCTTTTAAACAAATGAGATTTATATAAGAAGGAGGAAACAATGGAGTTTGAGACTCACTGTATGTCATTTCCATGTACTGAACTCTTGTTATTTAACTATGCCGATATAAATTCAATTTTTCATTCGAGGGCACCTTTAATTATTATGGAAACTGTGATTCATTTTTCAGGATTGTTTGAATAACAATGTGAAAAGTCTGTAGTCGCTTTTAAACAATTTAATGCTGAATTGCTGAATTAGAATATTAATTTCTTTCCAAAAAAAAAAAAAATCGTACCCCAAACTTTTGAACTGTAGTGTAATTGTTTAAATGCATGTTTGCAACTGCAGTTATTAATCTTTCAGTTTCTTATGAAATAGGCCTGGGCAGAGAGGAAGAAGATTGGAGGAATGGCCTGTCTATATCTCCAAAGGAGGAGGAGAGCAGGAAGCAGCGTGAACCGGAAGAGTTACAACATAAAGCCAGAAATCTGGAGATCCATCCCAATCAAGAGTGTGCGGAAGAGGAACGTCAGCGCAGAGAGCAGCTATTGCTTAAGATGCATGAGATCGACATGCAGACTCAGGGTCAGGACTCAGACTTCTTCTCTGATGACACAGGAAGTGTCCGCTCTCCTCCGCGGTTGTCCGAGAAACGTAACCACAACGGTATTTTTAAGTTCACAGAGCCAGAAGAGAACACAAACTCATTTGGGATTGGGAGAAGAGGAGGTGGTCACAGAGCACAAGGACCTAGTGAGGATCTTGATCTTGCTTTTGGCAGCTATGCCCCTTCTTTCGGTAAATCTGCCCCCCGTACAGGTTTGGGCACACGAAACACAAATCAGTCACCTCGAGGACCAGATGAAGGGCTGGATCTGAGTGGCCTGGTCAAAGAGAGGAAGTCCAACCTCATGCAGCAGCTTTTTGGTGCCACTGCCACTCCATCTCCTTCAGATCCATCCAGCAAGATGGAGATTCTAAGCCCCCCTCTAACAACCCAGTTCCCTTCAGGTTCAGTGAGCGGACGGAGGAGGGACACAGACACACCAAATGGACTAAACATCAGTTCTCTCCCCAACAATAGAAGCACTCTACAAGTCTCTGAGAGCCGACCCACGGTCAGGGCCATTACATCATTTGATGATGACATAGAGGAAGTCACACTCTGAGTAGGGCACTTTTATAGTCAATACGAAGGAATCTGTTTCTTGCAAACAGAAGGAGAGAATCTAAAACACCTCTGATATTTGGTTTTGTGCTCCCTTATGAAGTCATCTCTGATTAAACAATGCTTAGATTGCTAGCATGCTTCTTTTTTAACACTTCCAGCAAAACCAGAGAGGAAGACTTTCTCAGTTACACTATTTTCATGGTTAGGTATGCAAAGGGACTAAAATTAACACTCACTACGCACCAAATGTGGAAAAAAAACCTTGCTTGTTGGCCAGTATCTTTTTTTAGGAACCACAGCATAATGATAATGATAATATGACCCTCGCTGATGTAATCAGTGTGAGTGATTCAAATCAAGAACATACGATCTGTCTTAGTAGAGGAAACTGTTGAGACTTGCACATCTTCCAAACGATTTGTTTTCACCACTTACGTGGAATATGTCTCATTTTCAGCCACCAAAACAAAAATATAATCAGCAAGGTCACAATGTGTTTTCAGTTTTTTGACAGGGGAAAAACTTCAGGCATTTTGTTTTTAATAAAAAAAATTCATTAATCAGTTTCATATTCGGAAAAGTAATATTTATGGACAATAAATCCTCTCAATGCTCCTTTGTTACGTATGGGAGACAAGGTCATTTTGGACTCTACCTCTGCGTGTTGTTATTATCGCTGAGAAACTCCCTTGCATACCACTTGGAAAGTAGTTATAGTTAATGATGTATTCAGATTTTCTTACCAATTTACAAGAGCGTGATAAGTAGAGATAGAGGGTGGTGTGCATTAGCCGATAGTCTTTTGTAAGGTTCAGTTTATGTGTTCGTCTGAAAGGTAACGGCTCTGCACTTTCAGTACTGATATGACTGTGACAGCTTTACCCTCTCAGAGAGCCACGCTGCGGCTTGGCTGACTCAGGTCTGGGCTGTGTCTTCTCTGAACCAGTCCTCCCACACAGCACTTTTAGTCTCTCCCCCTTCACCTCACTTTAGATAACTGTTATTGTCTATTATGCTATAAAGGAGAGAGTCTGGTTTATAAGATATAGTCAAGTTTATAGATTAAACTATGAGCCAAATACTCAAATTACTGTATCTCTATACAGGGCAACCCAAAAATATGGACCTTTTTTTTTTCTTTTTTTTTTCACACAAGTGGAATTTTCTCAGATCAAACTAACTGATCCCAATGTGAACGATAGATTATATCTAAAATGTTTTCTTGAAAATTGCACTCGTGCTACCAGATAAATGTCATTTGGTTCGATAATTTTTTATTTAACACAGTGATACTTGTATTTCTATGTGTGGTATAAGTGAACAAAAATTTTTGGGGGGGTCACTGTATATGTTTTTGTTATAAAACACATAATTTGAATTCTACTTCAATTCACAGTTAATACAGTGTCTTCATTTGCCTGCTTTCACATAATGAGATGTTTTTATTTTTTTATGAATAAGTAGGTAATGTTTACTTGGCCATTTTGGATGTTTCATAAAACACAGGCTCATCAATGTAAAACCACTCATGGGTGAGATTTTGTCAGGTGGTTGTGTAAAAAATGTGTGTGTGTGTGTGTGTGTGTAATAGGCAGATATGTTTTACTAGCTCTATACAATTTTTACTGATTTGGTCCTTATTTATAAAGCATTTCAGAGTTCATTTCAATCTCAATTACTGATAAATCTGTTATGAAATAGAAACAGTGTGCTTAATATTGTTGCTTATTGTGACTTTTTAATGAGGGATGTCACACAATTTATATGTGGACTCAAAGAAAAGACAGATTTAAATATGAGACAAGCACACAAATCAAATATTTAACTATGTTTTAATTACAAAAGATGTTTTCACTTCAGGGCCACATTTACTTTTTTTTTTTAAAGAACACAATCCGGCACCCACCTGAACACATCAATCAATAGATTGAAAAGGATCTTGTACTCACTTTGCATTTAAAAAAAGTAGGCGAGTTTTGTTGTTCTCTCCCATAATTCCCACTGCAACTTGACTGAGATCTATGATTGACATTTAATCTTTTCCAAAGCACAGCAACATCTTACTATAGCACAAAAAGGGTTCATTTTGAAAAAAAAAAAATCTATTATTTAATGATATGAGGTGGATTTCTGTGGCTTTACTTCATTTTATTTGTCTGTCTCTGTAATCAGATTTAGTATTGTAAGGTTGAATTTGAAATAGTGATCCTCAATGATCATTCAAATACAGTTTTTCTATGGTTCAAGTGTTTTGGTTCCATCTTTTCACAAGCTTTCAAAAAGAGCACTGTCAGAAACATCATACACACTGGAATATGCAAGACCATTAGTCAGCACATGACATTGTGTACGGAGTGATCTCCAGAATCGGATCCATAGACATGTGTGGCCTAGAAATATATGTGAACATCCTCTATCATTAACAGGAAATGTCTGATTGTCTTCTCTTGAGTGCAGCAAGCTTCCAGAGACGCATGTGTGTTGTGAAGCATGGTAGAATGTTAACTATTGTGAACTTACTATAGAATGTCATCCATTGTAAGGTCATGGCAGAGGTGAGGTCATTGTGGAGGGAGGCTATTGTGGGTGAATGCTGAAATCACACGACTGTCACACGTAAATCAGCTAAATCAATGAGGAATCTTTTATAGCATGAATCTCATGAAACCTGCCAAGAAAATGGAAAATGTCCCATTTCACCCATAATGAAAACTATTTTAGTATCATGAAGGTATTTTTATTGTGACAAACTTTTTTTTTTTCCCCCATGACAATTTAGAATTTAAAATGATATTTATGTATTAACATTTAGTAGCATTTGTAGTTCTACTTTTAATTTATGCTGGTTTAAATAAAGAAATAATCGTATTACAGTCATTTTTACTGCAGTTTAAGTAATTTTTCATTTGTTTTTGAGGTAAAATGTTTGAGATTTATTGTATCACCTCATAATCTAATTTCTTATCCATTCATGTTTATTTAACAGATGTATTAACTGAGTAAATATTATTTTGTAATTCGCTTTATTTTGAAAATGTCTCATTTTCAGTGTACGCTTGCATTTCTTTAGAGGCCGCGCATACGTTTCCCATACAGCCGAGCGTGTGGTGTCAAGCGTGGATTGGTTTGTCGTCACTTTATCCCCCTCTCACGCGGACCTTTAAACCCATCCAATACAAAGCGCCCTGATTTGCATACAGAGAGCGCGTAACCAATGAGGACGACGTGCTGAAGAGCTTTCCTCAATTCAAACCAATGTCTGAGCGCGTTATATTAACATATTTGCTTCGCAGTCCAATGGTTTGTGGAATGGCGGTTAAGTGTGGACCGAACTGACCAATGGGCGAAGACGAGGGTAGAGTCTGAGGTCTGCATAATATTAACATGTTATTACCAGAGGTGTTTTAGATATTGATCCTGTATTCGGTGGTAGTTAAACTCATTCCCCCATCTCACAGGTCCATACCTGCTTTACTAATTTAATAAAGACAAGTGACAGGAAATTTTAAAAAAATGCCCAAGAGGAAGGTAAGTCGGTTTATGTTTTAATTTTCTCACTTATCCTCGATTTTCCACCATTTTTTTTAAGAAATAGCGGCTCGCGTTTCAACGATGAGAACGTACGCAACGTCGAGCAGGTAAGACGAGGATCAAGTTTTTAGCGCGTTCTGTTCTAATCCGCGGGCTGGATTATGGAATCCTGCAAAAGCAATGGAACATTCGATCATCTTCGCGTTCGATCATCGTCACACTTGCTGATTTCCTCCATGATAGTTGGCGGTTTAAAAACCCGAGGTCTGTTTCGCAGTGAATTCGCCACTCCGTGCGCACTTGTGCTGAATGTCACTCTGCGGTGATGCTTCAGTCTCCCTCGGTTAGACTCAAAACCGAGCGCTCTGCTCTCGCCGAATGTGTCTGACACTCGCTAACCTCCATTTTAAGATGTTCGTTTTTTTATTGGCTCACTTTCGTCGATCGATAGAGGTCCCCATTATTTTTCTATAGCCATGTTTGAACCGACAGGCTCTTCCTCCACCCCCATTGCGGAACGGCAGACCCGTATGTAACAAAGCGCACTATATCAGTCACACAACTCTTTCTCGCATATTTAGAGGCGTTTGTGACGGTAAACAATGCAAAACATTGCTAAACTGTGGTCGTTGTGGTAAAAAAAAGGCCGAATGAATAAAATAGTACTAATATAACAGCACGTTTGCACGTGAAATGATGCTTTATCGATAAATGATTCAAAGTCCACCGAGCTTCGCTATCCAACATCAGTGGGGGGCGTACACTAATGCCTAACAATGAGGGGTTTAAACCTTTTTTTTTTTCTTCCAAGTTTGTTGTTATCAGAATGAAAAATAATTGAATTTTCACTCCTGTCAGCCAGATATGTTGATGATAGAGGCACCGAAGCGTGAGTTTCTCTAGGGGGAGTGTCTCTTCAATTAGTGAGGCTAAACAAACAATGGACTCTTTCCAAGAATAGAGTCCAGAACTTCACAAAGTAAAAAAAAAAAAAAAAACTAATAATAATTTTTCAATAAATGGTCAGTGTCAGTGAATTGAGGTACCTGTTTTTCAGAAAATGTTCAACCACAGATGGTCAAATGTTTATTTTTCCTATTTATGAACCGTACATAAACAAAATAGAAAGTCGAAATTGATTTAAATGGAAAAAAAAAACTTATTAAAGGATACTTTCACTTTAAAATGAAAATTAGCCCAAGCTTTATTCACCCTCAAGCCATCCTAGGTGTATCTTGTTCCTGATGAAAACAATCGGAGTTATATTAGTAAATATTCTGACGCATCCGAGCTTTATAATGGCAGTGAACAGGAGCAATGAGTATGAGCTGAAGAAAGTGCCTCCATCCACATCCATCCATCCATCATAAACGTACTCCACATGGCTCCGGGGAGGGGGGGTTAATAAAGTCCTTTTGAAGCGAAGCGATGCGTTTAGCGATATTTAACAAGTTATGAATTAAAATATCTAGCTTCGGCCAGACCACCTTCTGTATTTAACTTACGAAAACTCTTGCAGTTCAAAGCGCTTATGCTACGTCATGCGCCTTCCCTATTCAACTTACAAAACAAGTGTAACTGACGCGACGCCAGTTCTGTTTTTTTCCTAAGTTGAATACAGAAGGCGGTCTGGCAGAAGCTGGATATTTATTTATTTATTGTTTTTACACAAACGCATCGCTTTGCTTCAGAAGGCCTTTATTAACCCCCCGGAGCTGTGTGGAGTACGTTTATAATGGATGGAAGCACTTTCTTGAGCTTCATACTCATTGCCCCCGTTCACTGCCGTTATAAAGCTCGGATGCGTCATGATATTTATTAATATAACTCCAATTATTGTGTTCATCAGAAAGAAGAAAGTCATATACACCTAGGATGGCTTGAGAGTGAGTAAAGCTTTGGCTAATTTTCATTTTAAAGTGAACTAATCCTTTAATAGCTATCTAGTTTGGGACAAAATGTTGGTTTTTAGTTGCTGATAAACTTGTATAAGTTACATAAAGAGAATAAATACATTTTTTAAGTTACACTGATTGAATTTGTGTAAAAATTTGAATGATATCATTTAAATGTTTTTTGGCTGTGTTATAAATATTACCTTTTGGGTGTCAGTTTTTTCGTCTTTTTTTTTTTTTTGTTCAAGATTGTGTGTAGCAGTTTTGCAGCTAAAATATGGAACATAGATAAATAGTATGTTTTTGTACTTATAATAAGCTCATAAAAATATTTGACTTTCAATGAATTGAATATCAACAGGTGATGTCAAAACAACATTGTTTTATGATTGTAAATGTTGGAGACAGAAGGTCAAGACCTCAGAAGTCAAGCTACTTTGTTAAATAATGGTTCTTAAAACATATCTAGTAGTTTTCACATCTATTTTTTTTAAAGAATTAAATAAAATACCAATTTGTGGAAAGTGCTAGACATAAAATGATTAAAAAAACATTTTCAGGCTTTCACATGTACGTACATTGATTATACTATAAAATGCATTATACACAGATCTAAACTGGCAACCAGTGTGCACATGTGTTATATTAAATTGTGCCTAGAGCACAAGTAAACAAGAAGTCAAACCACCAGAGCTAAATTACCACATACACCATAGGCCTATGACCAACACAGCAGTGTATCTGATTATAATGCAGTCTGACAAGCAAAAGCTACTTATAATGAACATTGTGTGTGAACTGAGAAGAATTAGCAGATCTTTGCAAGTGTCACTGTCAGTAAATATCTCTTCAAAGTACTTTGTCTCAGAAGTACTCTTTTTTTTTTTTTTTTTTTTTTTTTTAAATCGTATTTAATCTGTACCTGTCACACATTGAATAAGAAATGTATTTGTGTGAAGAAATGTCCGTTTGTACAAATTTTGCATGTTTGTTGTGTCTATGCAGTCACCCGAGGGAGCGGAGGCCAAAGACGCCACCAAAGTTACTAAGCATGAGGTAATTCAAATTCATTTCTTTTTCCAATCTAAAACTGCTAACAGCACAGTTGTAGAAATAATATTTCATGTACATTTTGGTTTGATCGACATTCCTAATACCATTAAAGTAACTTGCCTTTTAATTTACATGGTTTAGCTATAGCACATTTAAGTACATTTCCTTAATGTTTTTCCTTCTTATAGCCCACTCGGAGGTCAGAGCGTCTTTCCTCAGTAAGTGTCTTTGCCCTCTTTCCATATGCCCAGATCTCACTTGCATATTCCCCACAAGGGTTAGTGAGCATTAGAGACCAGTCTTAGGAACGGGTTTGTCATAAACATATAGTGCTGTGGCCCTCTGGGTATCCTGAACTACAAACACATTGATAGTGCATTATCTGCTTGTACAGTTTAGATGTGTTTGGTTTAATTAAAATTGTTCTTAAACTACTATATTATTGTAAGAAAATAATTTACCACTCATTGTGGCCTTTGTGTTATGACACTATTTTTAACTTCCTTCATCCTGTTGTTTTCTTTCAACCCTCAGAAACCAGCTCCTAAACCTGAACCAAAGGCCAAAAAACCAGCTGCCAAGGTAACAGCTCTCTCTTTATTACAATCCGTCTCTGTCTTTATGACATTTTACATTTTTAGCATATGTTTGCATGTACTTTGCATTGTAGGTAATTTCTTTCCTCCATATATGAAAGTATTTTGCACATTTGGTGGAGTTTGTGTATTGTATGGACAGTATTAACTTTTTTTGAAGCCGATTTAGTAGCATTTTTGCAGTAGATCTGGTGTGATCTGGTGTTTTGGAGCAATTAAATTGGTTCGGTGCAGAATTATTTAATTTTCGTTGTTCCATTTGTGTTCTATGAACAGAAGCCATCCAATGACAAAGCTGTAAAGGAGAAGAAGGGCGGAGCCAAAGGAAAGAAAGAGGAGAAAGAATCTGCACCCACTGCAAATGGAGAGACCAAGCCAGAGGAGGTGCGCTAACTCTTTTTGGTTGCTAATACCATTGTCTAGCATTTTCAGTACTCATCTATGTGGTCTTAATAGAGGCAAAAATGTGAAATGGCTAATTAAAGAACACAAATAAAATATGATCATAATGATACTTTACTCCTAAAAACCTATGTATATACACTACCATTCAAAAGTTTGGGGTTGGTAAAGTTTTTCAATGTTTTTTAAAGTCTCTTATGCTCACAAAGGCTGCATTTATTTGATCAAACATACAGCAATATTGTGATATAATTTAAAATAAATGTTATTTATTTTAATATATTGCAAAATGCAATTTATTCCTGTGATAGCAAAGCTGAATTTGCAGCATCATTACTCAGTTATCAGTCTCACATGATCAGATTATATGCTGATTTGGTGCTCAAGAAACATTTCTTATTATCAATGTTGAAAACAGTTGTGCTGCTTAATATTTATGTAAAAATCATAATACTTTTTTTCAGGAATCATTGATGGATAGAAAGTTCAAAAGAACAGCATTTTTTTCTTTTGTAACATTTTAAATGTCTTTACTGTCACTTTTGACCAATTTAATTCATCCTTCCTGAATGAAAGTATTAAATTCTTTAAAAAAAAATTTTTACTGACCCCAAAATTGAAACAGTGGTGTCTATGTCTACTTCTGAGTCCGGCATCAGAGGTGGCCCAAAGCTTGCTGGGGCTATATGCCTGGCACTTTCATTAAAAACAAAATTCATTAAAATTCTATGGTTAAATAAATGTTTTAATGGGCCTATATTTATTAACAATGGTCTTGATAGGGGGAGGAGTCAAATAGGCCACGCTCAGGTACTGCGATCATAAAGGATCGCTATTAAATATTAAGCCAAAGACAACGAACTTCAGGCACATCTCAGAATAGCTCAGAAGATAACAAGAGACGTATTGTCTTTTTGTAATCTGCAACTGGTGAGTAGCTACTTTGGTGGCTAAGCCCTATATTGTTGAAAGCTCCAAAATGTCAAGTAATATATATTTTAATATTAATTCTTGCCCATTGTTCACCCTAGCCTAGTGGTGATGGAAAAAGAGCAAAGTTTTTTTTCGATGCATACATAATATGTTACAGTCAAACAGATGTCTTGACCGTTTTGCCTCGTCTGCTTTTTCAGTTTCTCGTGCTGCATTTATATCAAGTTAGAAGTTAGAAGCACATCTTGACACCCTGCTCTTTCACATTTTGTTTGCAATTTTTAAAGCATTAGCTTTATAGGCAATTCATACATAGACATATCAATGGGACTTTCAGTCAACAGGTTTCAATAAAGCGTTATTGATTCAAAGAGCTGATAAGGAATAATAGAGATGTGAAATTAATAACTGTGAACACTTTATAATGTGACCTTAATAAATGGTTTAAGGTAAAATTTAAAATTAAATACAGTGCAACAACTGCAGAATATTGAAGTTATTTAAAAATTGTTAGCAAATTGCATGCATTTTGTCACTAGAGTGGTCTTTCCTTCCTCAAAACGCTCTGAGATTATTCAAAAAAATGTTTACTTAGAACATTTGTTGTGTGAACAAGAATGAAAGAGCAGACATGTGAGGTGGGAAAGAATGACCTAGTTACAAACATGTTGTGGTGATGTGCATTCTGTACGGTTTGCACTAAAATGACTGAGTGTGAATTGGTGGCATTCATGAAAAGTTTAGAAGGGCTGACGCTGACAATGAGTATAATACTGCTTTAAAAAATAATACAACTTAAGGGTAATATTCTTTGTTATTTTTAATATGTTGTTGTAACAAATGAAGTACTGTAAACCAGCTTGTACTCTTAGTCATGAATCTCTGACCTTTTAGATAATGGCCAATTTCGTTGGATTGTCACGATCATTGTATCTCCATCTTAATATAATTTGTCCTTTTTTCCTTCTTGCTTTTCTAATCCTCTTGTGACAAAATGATTAAGGAAACATGACCGATCATTATTGTTCAGCACTCTGTACTAGCATGGATTACAGTATACTGACCAATATCTAATGATCTTTTCCTGTATCCCTTTCAATGGCTTTTCAAACACCTGCATGTGCCTGAACCCTCTCTCTCACACACACACACACACACACACACATACACATACAGATCTGTGTCTCACGCTCATCTGTCAGTGTGTCATCATGGAGAAGTTCTGCCCCCTCCTTCCTGTCCATCCGAGGGCAGAGTGAAAGTGTTAGAGTAAAGGGTACGAGAGTTTGAAGAGTGCAGTGTGTGCTTGTGTGCTCGTCACTGTACAGTCTTGATTTATTCAACCGTCTCTTGATGTTATACAAAAAAAAGCTGAATTAATTACATTGTGAATGATTGGTAACCAAGGTTAACAGAATGTTCAGTACATACACTCCAAAAATAATGTGTTGGCTCAACAACAACAAAAAAATAACACAACAGTTTGCATCAATTTGAGGTATGACAAGTTAGAGTGAATTTACGTTCAACCATCAAGCTACATTGAGTTAGAGGAACTTAATAATTTGTAGCATAAACACAGATTTTTAAGTTGTAGCCCTGGAACCAATTAATCTTATCTATTTCAGTTCAATTCAGCAGCTATCATAGCACATGCTAACATAACTTATTTAACATGTATATTTAATGAACAAGTAAGATATTACTTGTCACTGGCTTTAGCGCAACCATTGCTTATAGAGTGTTTACCTTCATGTATCTACTCTTCAGCACAATAGTAACCACAAAAACATGTAACAGTGTTAAACACTAACATGTTTTTTCCATTCACTAAAAACAAATAAATTAAAAATTAATTTCAGCATTTATTCTCCTTATCCAGTCCTATACAAGGTATTCTGGGAACTAGAAATCCACTGCCTAATTTCCGAAGTTATCAAGACAATTTCATTAAGTTACTACGACCTAATTTAAAAAAAAAAAAAAAAGCCAACACAGAAATTTGAGTTTAAATTACAGACAATATTAAGATGATGTAATGATCAACACTACTATGTCAACAGAACTCTACAAAATAATGTTTACAACTTAAAAGGTTTAATTAAACCAATAAATTAGAATTTTTAACTTGCAACCATGCATTTATTTAAGTTGGGGTAACAGGTCCCCTGAATAAATTTGATATTAGGAATTGCATCAAAAATATTTTGAAGTGTTATTTCAGAGCCACTATCTTCACCAAATGGTACAAAACATTTTTCTAGTGTAGGTTCGCTGAATATTCATTTGTCAGATAAACACATTGATCAGTCTATCAATATTAGGTTGGGATAGAAGAAAGTATTTTTTAAAAATTACACACTGAATTTAAAATTTACATTGATTTCCTTTGAGACGTAAATGTGTTTTTTAAGGGTAAATTGTGGTCATCATTTGTATGTAGGCTAACTCATACTAACTGAGTGGTTTTGGTTGTGTCTGTCTGACTTCCCATAAGATCATCTAACAGTTTAGGAAAAACTTCATAAATCATATCAATACTCTGTCCTCAACATATTAAAAGTCATATACCTTTTTCTTTTGTGCTTTTTTCTCTGTATAGGAAACTGAGACGCCCAATACCGAGGCTGAGGCCGAGTGATTGAAGTTGTTTTCTGGAATAACAAAGAACATTTTTTATTCCTATTGAGTATTTTGTAAAATGCAAACTTTTTTTAGACTTACCGTACTAGATTTCCTTAGCTAAAAGTCGACTCACACTCCCCGCTGAAGCACCGTACCCGTCTCCTTCTCTTTCATCCGACAGAAGGATAGATTCATTCTGAGGAAAAGCAACAATTATTCTTGAATATTTCACCAGCAGCTCGCCTGCCAAATGCAGCCACTTGGAACATGTCACATCCTGGTTCATCTTTTGCCACCAGAGTGCATAGCCTTAGAGCCATGTATTTGGTTACTAAGGTCTTTGGTGTGTATTGTCTTTGAGTCTTGTTATTTAATTGGTTGAATATCTTAAAAATGAGAGATACAAAGAGAGGGAGCAAATGGGGATGAGAGATTTGAGTTGTAACCCTTAGCTTTTTTTTAATCTCCTTTGTAGCATTTTAAGATTCAAGTGTTTTCTTTTAAAATTGCTGAATTAAACATGACCCTTAACAGTGGCAGATATCCATAGCAATAAACAAGTGGTGCTTTGTGCTAGAAGGTTAGGAAAATTCTACAAGAACTGAATCTCAGACAAATGTAAAAGTCCACAGAACTGGTTTGAGATACTCCTCTGTAAAATGTTTTCAAATAAAGATAAATAAACGGTCAGTAGACTCTTGTGTGCTTGTTTCTTTAATGCTCCACAAGAACTGGGTTGTCTTTATTCTCACAGATACAAAAGTTCAAGGCCCGTTCACACCCAGAACGATAACTATTTTAGCGTCCATACCAGCGGACATTATCGTTTTGTTTAGAACGCGCTGCAGTTATGGCGTCAAGCATTTAAAATACTCAAGCTCATTAAAGTTGGATAGATTCTGACAAGTGCTGGGTTGTCTTTATTCTCACAGATACAAAAATCTAAGGCCCGTTCACACCAAGAACAATAACTATAATGAATAACTATATTAGCATCCACACCAGCAGACGATCTTTCTGTTTATTCAAAGCGCGCGCTGCAGTTATGACGTAGAGCGTTTAAAATGCTCGAGCTCTTTTAAGTTGGATGGATTCTGATTGGCTGTCAATGTTTTTATCGTTCATCAGCTGGAAAAAAATCGTTCTGAAAGTGATTCAACTGTATTGTTCCTTTGTGTGTGTGTGTGTGTATATTTTTTTATATATATATATATATATATATATATATATATATATATTTATATATATCTATATATAATCAGTGGGTACGGAAAGTATTAAGACCCCCTTAAATTTATTTTGCAGCCATTTGCTAAAATAATTTGTTCATTTTTTTTCCTCAATGTACACACAGCACCCCATATTGACAGAAAAACACAGAATTGTTGACATTTTTGCAATTTATTAAAAAAGAAAAACTGAAATGGTCCCAAGTATTCAGACCCTTTGCTGTGACACTCATATATTTAACTCAGGTGCTGTCCATTTCTTCTGATCATCCTTGAGATGGTTCTACACCTTCATTTGAGTCCAGCTGTGTTTGATTATACTGATTGGACTTGATTAGGAAAGCCACACACCTGTCTATATAAGACCTTACAGCTCACAGTGCATGTCAGAGCAAATGAGAATCATGAGGTCAAAGGAACTGCCTGAAGAGCTCAGAGACAGAATTGTGGCAAGGCACAGATCTGGCCAAGGTTGCAAAAAAATTTCTGCTGCACTTAAGGTTCCTAAGAGCACAGTGGCCTCCATAATATTAAAATGGGATGACCAGAACCCTTCCTAGAGCTGGCCGTCCGGCCAAACTGAGCTATCGGGGGAGAAGAGCCTTGGAGAGAAGTAAAGAAGAACCCAGATCACTGCGGCTGAGCTCCAGAGATGCACTCGGGAGATGGGAGAAAGTTGTAGAAAGTCAACCACCACTGCAGCCCTCCACCAGTCGGGGCTTTATGGCAGAGTGGCCCGACGGAAGCCTCTCCTCAGTGCAAGACACATGAAAGCCCGCATGGAGTTTGCCAAGATGATGAGAAATAAGATTCTCTGGTCTGATGAGACCAAGATAGAACTTTTTGGCCCTAATTCTAAGCAGTATGTGTGGAGAAAACCAGGCACTGCTCATCACCTGTCCAATACAGTCCCAACAGTGAAGCATGGTGGTGGCAGCATCATGCTGTTGGGGGTGTTTTTCAGCTGCAGGGACAGGACGACTGATTGCAATCGAGGGAAAGATGAATGCGGCCAAGTACAGGGATATCCTGGACGAAAACCTTCTCCAGAGTGCTCTGGACCTCAAACTGGGCCGAAGGTTTACCTTCCAACAAGACAATGACCCTAAGCACACAGCTAAAATAACGAAGGAGTGGCTTCACAACAACTCCGTGACTGTTCTTGAATGGCCCAGCCAGAGCCCTGACTTAAACCCAATTGAGCATCTCTGGAGAGACCTAAAAATGTCTGTCCACCAACGTTTACCATCCAACCTGACAGAACTGGAGAGGATCTGCAAGGAGGAATGGCAGAGGATCCCTAAATGCAGGTGTGAAAAACTTGTTGCATCTTTCCCAAAAAGACTCATGGCTGTATTAGATCAAAAGGGTGCTTCTACTAAATACTGAGCAAAGGGTCTGAATACTTAGGACCATGTGATATTTCAGTTTTTCTTTTTTAAATAAATCTGCAAAAATGTCAACAATTCTGTGTTTTTCTGTCAATATGGGGTGCTGTGTGTACATTAATGAGGAAAAAAATTAACTTAAATAATTTTAGCAAATGGCTGCAATATAACAAAGAGTGAAAGATTTAAGGGGGTCTGAATACTTTCTGTACCCACTGTGTATATATATATATATATATATATATATATATATATATATATATATATATATATATATATATATATATATAGCTCAGATTAAAGTTTTTGGGGAAGAATATACATATATATAATAAAATAAAATATTGGTACAACAATGAAAAATCAAAAAATTAATACCAGAACAAAAACTAGTATCCATGTCTTTCATAAACTTATATATTTTTACATTTGAAATTAGAATTTAATAAAGCCTTATAATTTATCCTTTAATATAAAGGTATAGCTCACCCTTAGTTGGCTTTTCTGTATAATATTAATGTTTTTTTAACACATGAAATATAAATCATAATTGTGTTATTTATGCATAATTATATTACTAAGCGCATTTGCAAATAAAATAATTTCTGTAACAACTGATGTTATTATCTATTAAAAAATAGGGAAATGCACAATTGTCATAACATGAATATTTTTCTATTGTGGTTTAGGTTTCCTCAATTTATTGTAAAATTGATGTTAGATAAACATCTGTGAACAAAAACATGTATTTAACATCTCTATGCTTTAAAAATACAGATGTAAAAGAAATATCGAGCACTTCAGCACGTCTTCATTTTAGAGAGAAAATTAAATGTCACGTGACTTAAAACAGCATATTATTGGTTTCTTTGAAGACTGTACTTTTAATTCCAACAATGCAACTTGTTGTTTTCTGATTTAGAGAGTAAGTGAAGAAAAATAATGACAACACTGTACCATAAAGAGTTAACTTTGTGGAAAACTCTTGAGGGTCCAGGGTGTTTAGTCCAAAGCTACAAAAGCTTTTCAGTGTAGTTCTTTATACACAAACACATGTGACCCTAAACACACACGCATACACTCACTAAATACAACTGCTGATGTCAGAAAGTGAAAGGTCAGCAATGCCACGGGGAGGCAGGAACGGAGAAGAGGAAATGAATGGACTGACAACCCTCGTTGGTCTGGCCTGCTGTCTTTCTGGAGATCCAGCCAATAGATAAAAAGCCTCATATAGTAATAAAACAGTTTAATACACTTTCAGAGAATACACTTGTTAGGAATGGTGGACATTAGTTATTATTAGTCCAAATGAGGTCTGAATAAAATGAAACATGAAACTGATCACATTATTATTATTATATTTATCCACATTGCATAAGTTAAAGTAAATACCATGAAAACTCTTATACATTTGAGTCCAAATTGTCACTGATTCTATATCAAAAATATGGCCTTAAAGGTGCTAAAGAGGATCTTTTCGTTGACTGAAAAACCAAAGACTGTTAGTGAGTTTTTGAAATGAGCGCATGCGTAAGAACAACCCCCCTCCTTCAGAGCTCATTTCGAGGGAACACATCCCAAAATTCGTGCAGGAGTATTGGAACACGAGTGTTTACCACCAGCATTCGCTGTGTCGTGTTAGTGGATTCATTATGTCGGACTCACCGCAGGTAACTCATAATCTGCAGTTGTTACTCCTGTCTCCTGACAAAAACATTGCATACGGCGCCTGTGGAGTGTGGAAAGTTACTGGAGCACGCAGCCGTGCTCGTCTCTCACAAGGAACGTAATGGCAGTGATTGACAAGCCAGAGGGCCAAACGATTGGCTGATGTTTTTAAGGCCCTGCCTCGTGCACAGATGATGTATATTAATATTATTCCTTTTAGTGCACCTAATAAATAGTCTTTTATCAGTTAGTAAAGACAGTTTCAAGTAATATTTCAAAAATATATAAAACAAAACATCCTCTTTAGCACCTTTAATTCTGTGATTTAGTTTATAATACATATATCTCTAAGTTGTTGATGCATTATTAACATTATTATTATATTATATATCAAATACATACATTTTCCCCATCATTCAGGAGTTGCCTTCCTCACTTTAAATATTTTTATAAGGCCAATTGTATCCTATTTTTTTCTGATTATTATTAGAGATTACTCTTTCAGAAATCTTTTTAAATTATAAAGCTTTTGTTAATAATAATTATTATGCAAAAGTATAACAATCTGGAAGGTTCAGATGAATCCAGAAAAACTCCAACTTGATTTATTTACCCTTATAACCTTTGACCCATGTTTGGCCCCTGAACTCATCATCTGAAATGTTAGTCCTGACCTCCAGTGGCAAGAAGAAATACTGCACACCACTGATCACAAAATAACACAATGTGTCCATTTTATAATGTTTAATCCAATATATTTTAAGAAGGTGTTTAAGATTTTTATTTTTAGTATTCTGAATCAAGATGAGTCATTCTTTCAGCGGTTTTTGCTTTTGTCTGAACTTACATATGAAGTTTTGTGCCTACTCAGCCACTTCACCAGATCACCACCGTTTCTCAAAAGTGTGATAAGTTGCATCAGTTCTGCTTAAGTAGCCTCGAAGCTAAAGCTGCTATATTCATGTACTTCTCAAGTATCTGACTGCTTTTCTCCTCCACGTTTACTCTTAGTGTCAGTAGTTTAGAAAGTGTTACATCACCAAATTCTGTTAAGACTAACTGTTGAACAGGGATTTTCCTAGCAAGGGCACATAACAATTTGCCTCATCCTTATAAATGAAAAGTCAAAGATTGTATCAAAGTCACCTTTTTAGCTCAGAGAAACCTCAAACACTTCCCTTGTTTAATGCCTGACTTTGATGCATCCCATTTGATGCATATATATATATATATATATATATATATATATATATATATATATATATATATATATATATATATATATATATATATATATATATATAAAACATTACAAATTTATAAAATACTATGAAAAGAAAAGCTTTTACAAAATAGTCTATTAAAGTTTTTTATGATATTTCCGCCGTTTCACAGACAAGGCTTAAGCCTAGTCCCAGACTAAAATACACGTTTGAGCTATTTTAACTGAAAATAACTTGTACTGGCATATCTTAAAATATGTCAGTGT
Source organism: Chanodichthys erythropterus (assembly GCF_024489055.1). Taxonomy (NCBI): domain Eukaryota; kingdom Metazoa; phylum Chordata; class Actinopteri; order Cypriniformes; family Xenocyprididae; genus Chanodichthys; species Chanodichthys erythropterus. Next base: position 19,136,554 of record NC_090240.1, read on the forward strand.
CATTGCTTTGTCTCAAGATACACACCGGTAATGTTTTTTTCCTAAGACACGTTTATAAAAGCTACTCAAATGTCCTAATTAAACTAAGGCCTAATCCTGGCTTAATCTAAGCCCTGTCTGTGAAACCAGGCCATTATATTGTTCAATGGGTGCTGAGTTATTAAGCCTCAGTTTTAACTCTCATTTTCATTACTTGCGATATATGGTCGAAGCAAAAAGAAAGTTTAGCCTCTTGCACTGACTGTAATACAAGACTGGTGGTGTTTACTTGACGTGGATAACTAATTAAGGGATCTTAGAATTTAGATTGGTCAGACTATACATAATCTACAGGTCAACTATACTCCAGCAGAAGGTTAGGACTCAAAAGGCATTTTAATGTTGTACGACTGCCTCCTAAATCAGTTTTAAGGCCGTAGGATGAGACTTCATATGACAAAACTTCAACGGGCTCATTTAAAGTCAATATCTTCACTCTTTATGCCCCTAACTGCTTACCATTCAAATAAAAAAAAAGGAAGAAATATGTACAATACTTGTTTATAATGAGTACAATATTATAGGCAGGAGTATAGGAAAATATTTTGCCCAGTTCAACTGTGTACACAATCTGCATGTTGTTTCTTTAATATAGATATACTGTGTGACATATAAATACATAAATAAAATCACCGCTGTCCTGTTTGTCTGGTGTTGCCATTAGTCACTGGATTCCTGTAACTCACAAGGTTTAATTCATTACATTCTCCCTGTTTACTACCCTTCCCCCATTTTACTGCCCGCTCGCTTTTGGGAAAGAAATGGAGGACTTCCCAATCCAAAGCACAACCAAGAGAGGGGGTGGGTTCCTTGGAATAAGTCTGTTTTATGCTCGAAATAATTTGACTTTATTATACACATCACAACCACGCAAAAGCAGTGGTAAAATTCGGGTGTTTGATAGTTAGCTTCAATATGCTGTTGTGGGAGAAACATGGAGTGAGAACCGAGCTTCGCTGCCCGCAAGGTCGACAGACCGAGGAACAAGAGGCGCCATTAAAGCTCAGAATCCGGGATTTAGCAAACAAATAACCGTAGCCCGAATAAATAGTTACATTTGTGCATACAACGAGCCACCATTGCCTGCTTTTTTCCCTTCAGCGTTAGCATCACAGCCTCCCTGACACACAGTCCTGCGCGTACGTACTCGACTCTCCTCGTGTATTCCTGCGCAAAGGGGTTGTGCTTTCAGAGGGAGGGGGGGGGGTGTGGAGCGCAAACTGAAACCCAAAATATTCACGAACATCCTTAAGGTGCATTAAACTGCATGTTTTAGAAACATCGTTTCTTGTCAACCACAAACGCCCCGGTGCTCGAGATGTTTGTCCGCATCGACGCGCGGCACGTTGTGCTTAAGAGGGGACTATTTAGCGAGAGCGCGGAAGGCTCGAGCGACGCGCCGGATCTTCTTTCAGTGTGTGTTGGGTGAATGGAGGCGCAGCTCTTCCTGGTGAACAAACACTGACAACTATAGGGCAGCCCAGCGATACCCGCTTCCCAGAACGGCCACACACACCTTCTCCTTCACCCCCAAAACAACCCTAAACATGGCTGCTGAGCGTAAACACGTCGCGCAGTTGAAATCCGGTGAGTAAAAGGAATTGATAAAGGTGACGCTGGAGTATTTTTATATACATTTGCCGTTCCCACCACGTCCTTCTTGAAAGCTAATGTAGCTCATTCTCCCCCATCTCGCAGAACTGTACTTCCTAATAGCCCGATTTTTAGAAGCTGGACCTTGTCAGGACGCGGCAGAGGTGGGTGATTTTGTAATATAGGATTGTAAACGACATTTCTGAAGAAGATTGAACGGTAATTTGCTATTTTTGTGCTTTTTTCAGACCTTGATACGGGAGGTTCAGGAGAAGGAGGTAAGCAGCGCGAGCCCTACTCGCGTCGCATCTCACTGCGCTGCACTTTAGGCTGCTAATTTAACGCAGATTTCGTATTTATGGTTTAAAAATACAAACTTGACCCCTTAGAATTTACCCAAACCTATTTAACACCGTTTTTCCATTACAGCTGTTACCCAAAAGGATTGACTGGACTGGCAAAGAACACCCAGGGAGTTACGAAAATTTGGTAAGGGATCCCTATAACCGAGAGAAAACTTTTTAGAGAGCAAAATAAGAAATTGAATTTCCCGCAATTTTTAAATCAGGAAAAAACTTAACCCGAGCACACGGGGAAAACCAACCTCAGGGTTAGAAAGGACTGCCATCAGATGAACCCAGAGCCTGGCCTGACCTCAGGGATGTGAGTTTGGACACAGTGGTGTGCACAAGGTGTAAATAGATGTTAAAATTGATGTAGAAATAAAGAGACGTCATGAATGTGGTGCTATAAGGGGAAGGGAGCGGAGGGAGGAGGGACCAGTGCGCAGAGACTGAAAGCGGGGCGGGATGGAGGCGCTCTGCTCCATGTAATACAACCATAGTCAGGGTAAAATACTCCTTTTACCTCACTTTATTTCACTTAAAGTAAGCTTTTGGAGCTGGAAACAACAAGCCGGAGACGTAGAGGATCTTAGGAGGGTAATGGGACTTTTAAGTTGCCCTGACAATATTTTTATTTTTTTTCGGAGGAAGTTATTTCTGAACAGACAGTGTTGTGAGACTTGAGGCCGATAACACAAATGAGAGGTACATCGAAATGAGTACGTATTGATTAATTTATTAATTACGATATTTAAAAAGGTAAATAAATTATTAATCGGATTATTTGCATTTTTCAGTAGCTCGCTAATCCATGTAGGAATATAACTCGGGAAGACAGTTTGCGTCCTCAATCGAAGTGAGATGTAGCGAAATATCTTGATTTTAAAACTTAAGTGTGTTTTGATCCAGCCCCTGCTATGGCCACCCCCCAATATATATATATATCAGTTGCGTAACTAATAGACTCAACAACAGTCTGTTAATCACACAGCCTGTTACCGTTGCTTCTCCGTCGTCTCTTGCACAGGGAGAAATTCACACACATTGTAGCGATAATCTGTTATTTTGTATTCGCGATTGTCTCGCGGATGATCTCGCGCGCCGCTACGCCAGTAGATCCCCGTATTATATTGAGTGAATGCGTGTGTGTGTGTGTGTGTGTGAGAGATCGTTCGTGCATGATTTCACTACCGTGTGTGAAGATGTTAAAGCCCGTGCCTGCAGATTGTGGGTAGGAATAACGCGCACGAGACTTGACCGCCTGATGTTGGCGCTGTCAATTAATTTTTTTTGTCATGTCTCGAGGTACCCTCGATCAATATGTTAATGAGCTATGCAATCTGCATTAATTATCATTATTCATAAGATTAATAAAATAACAGCATTGCATTAAAATTGAAATTATAAATGTTAATATTTATCAAATAAATGCGTGTATTTTTAAATAAAATGTTTATTTGAATAATTTTACATTTTTATTAATTACTATTTTTTTCGCAAAATAATTTTCACGTAATGTAATAACAGTAATTAAGGATAATTCATTAACAACTGTTAGCTATATTAGGATACCGTTGTTAAATACTGATTTTTAATTGTATAATTAATGTTTTTAATTCATATCCTCTGATTTACTCACTGTTAAACATGGCCTTGTGTATAAAATCATTAGCTAAGCGTTGTGTGCGCGCGCGTTTGTGTGTATGTGTGGCTGGATATGAAGTGTGTGTGTGTGTGTGTGTGTGTGTGTGTGTGTGGCGACCAATAGGACGACGCTAAATGCAATTAAAGCCACATTAATTACTGGCCTGCAGTTGGAAGCTGGATGTGCTGAACAGGCTTGATAAAAGATACCCGTACTGACGCGCTGCGCAGGGAGACGCGCATTTTACTCTGTAGATTAGATTCATCTCTAGGGAGAATATGGAAAGATAAAAAAAAAAAAAAAGTCCTTGAAAAAAGGCAGTAAAACTGTATTGTAATGAAACGAAGTGTCGTCTATAATCTTCTAATGGTTTTTATGATGCTATTATGTGAATGTTTTTTTATGTGTGCATTGATAATGTCTGGCAAATGGCTGTTTTTAAATATGTCCTTTTATTTTATTGTTGAGTTATTTTTTTTAGCACACCTTCATTATATGAAATTATTTCATGGTGATAATGATCTTTTTTTAATTAAAGCCTTCACATGCATGCTTTGAATAAATTTGAATGTTGTGGTAGAAAATTTAATTATTTAATTATATAATTGTAAGTGTTTTTAAGAAGGTATTTATGTAGATTAATGTTAAGACTTGTAAATGTTAAGGTTTTTTATTTTGTACCTTTTTGTTTAAATCTACTTTCTATGCATACACTATTGCAACGCAATAATTAAGTGTATTGAACATGATGTGAAACAGTATATATAGGTGTGTTAAACATACATTTGCCCTAATACATGTTTGTGATTGTGTGTATAGGTCAAATTGTACAGGCACATTTCTTCAGATCACCTGTTGCAGGTGTGTGAGCGAGTGAGCCCTCTTTTAGAGAGGGAAGTGCCAGCCAGCGTACCTGGAGTCAACTCACTGCTGGGAGCCGGACGACAGTCGGTGCTGCGTACAAACAAGAGTGAGTGTTTCTGTTTGAACATTAAATGTGTTCATCATCCGTTTTTATAATAAGCAAAGAAACCTGTTAACAGCCAAGTTAAGCAAAAGAGAGATTTTATTTATTTTTTTATTTTTTTTACAGCATTAATCCCATAACTGCTGCAAAGAAATTTAAGATCAGATACATTTTTTGAATGAAAAAGCTGAAGATGGGGTGGGGGAATGTTCACATTTGGCAGGTTCATTATAAAGGATTTAACTGGAAGTCTTTTTAATATTTACAAATTGCATCTCACTGTTGTGTCTGATGTATAAGTATGCAAAAGAAAGGATTGGTAATTGATCAGTAGTGGTGTGATTTACCTCCATAATAGCATTTCATAGCAATTAAAACTTTTCTATAATATTTTCAAGAATATTGCTACTTCCCTTCCAAGGAATAAAACAAAAGCATATAATTACATTTTGTTTTGTGGTAAAAATGTGTGTTTTGCATCGATACCAGTTTGTGTATGTGTGCTTAAGGGTTCAATCACTTCTCGTGTGTATATTTAGTGACAGTCCCACGTGTTTGTTGGCAGGTTGTAAGCACGTGGTATGGAAGGGGTCCGCCCTCGCTGCCCTGCACTGTGGCAGGCCACCAGAGCCGCCAGTCATCTATGGAAGCCCGCCCAATATTGGTAAGTCACCTCTTATTGGTTGCTATGTCGATGTATTCCAGTGGAAGAAGCAACATTCATCCAAATTCTTAGACCTTTTTTTAAAACTGATTTGTATTGATTTGCTGGTTGAAATAAGAGTCTTTAGTGCATTTAGTGTTAAGTGTTTTAGAAATCTAGAAAAATGTGGACCATACATTAAAAATAGTGTTTGTTGTAAATTAAATGATTATAATAAGAATTTTCTTAGAATGCTGTAGATTCTCATGTTGTTTTGCTGGATATGTCTTGCGTGTTATAGTGGAAACAGTATACAGTCGGAGGCTGAATGGTTCATATCGGTTGGGTCAGCTGGTCCCTACAGCTGTTTACCAACATATGAAGATGCACAAGAGAATTCTGGGCCACCTGTCATCTGTGTACTGTGTCACCTTCGACCGCACCGGTCGTCGCATCTTCACAGTAAGACATCTGGTTTTATGACGTTTTTTTTTTTTTTTTTTAAACAATGTTTTTGAATGTGCTTACCTTTTTTGAAATATAATGAATATGAAAAATATTTTAAAATATATAAATCTAATGTATGAATGAATGATAGAACTGAAATGTGCAGGTTTTTAGAACAGATTTATGGACATTCGTGTTGTGTGCCCTTCCTTGGCTGCTGTTTGAGTATAGTATTCTGGAGTGTATTATTACATCAGGTTATGGAATTTTAATTTGTTCGTTATGTTCTTGTGCTGTCAGACTGCCTGCCTGTGTGTGTGTGTGTGTGTGTGTGTGTGTGTGTGTGTGTGTGTGTGCTTGCATGTGTATCTGGAAATGTATTCAGGGAGAAGATGATCTGTTAATTTATTGTTGTTTTATTGTGAGTGTTAATTGAATGGTTTTAAGAGTTGACTTCAGTATCAGCTTTTCAAAAAAAGATTTCAAGAAATTGGAAAACTAATGATTTCTCTGACAGATAAAAAAAAAAATCCGAAAACGATTGCTAAATTTTGAATTTGTTTATATTTTTACTGGAGTCTCAAGGACATGGAAAACCTGGGGGAAAAACAGGCAATTTGACAGTTGTGATTTCCTGGTCTAGATTTGATTGATTTGATTGCATTTTTTTTTTTTTAGCTAAGCTTAGTTAATATTTTGTTCATTGACTAGAAGTTGCTCTATGTTTGATATACAATCTCTATGAAATTGTGTGTGTGTGTATGTATGTATATATATATAATATAATATTTTATTTAAATCCTTATCCAGTTGATCACAAACGACTAGGAACGAAATAGAAATGTATTGGTCAAAATGTGTGGGAACCTTGTTTTCTTTACAGTGTGTGTGGTGGGCAACTCCATATATCCCATAGTATAAATTTGCTTTTACACTCTTCACTTATAATGAGAAGTACCATGACCATGATGCTTTTCTTTTTAACATATTTAGTATCTGGTAACACTTTACAATAAGGTTCATTAGTTATACATTAGTTAAAGGTGCCCTAGAACATTCTTTCACAAGATGTAATATAAGTCTAAGGTGTCCCCTGAATGTGTCTGTGAAGTTTCAGCTCAAAATACACCATAGATTTTTTTTTTAATTCATTTTTTTAATTGCCTATTTTGGGGCATCATTAAATATGCACCGATTCAGGCAGTGGCCCCTTTAAATCTCACACTCCCTGCCCCCCAAGCTCTTGACTATAATACAGTGCATAAACAAAGTTCACACAGCTAATATAACCCTCAAAATGGATCTTTACAAAGTGTTCGTCATGCAGCATGTCTAATCGCATAAGTACAGTGTTTATTTGTATGTTTACATTTGATTCTGAATGAGTTTGATAGTGCTCCGTGGCTAAAGCTAACATTACACACTGTTGGAGAGATTTATAAAGAATGAAGTTGTGTTTATGAATTATACAGACTGCAACTCTTGTCTCCGTGAATACAGTAAGAAACGATGGTAACTTTAACCACATTTAACAGTACATTAGCAACATGCTAACAAAACATTTAGAAAGACAATTTACAAATATCACTAAAAATATCATGATATCATGAATCATGTCAGTTATTATTGCTCCATCTGCCATTTTTCGCTATTGTTCTTGCTTGCTTACCTAGTCTGATGATTCAGCTGTGCACATCCAGACGTTAATACTGGCTGCCCTTGTCTAATGGCTTGAACATGGGCTGGCATATGCAAATATTGGGGTCATACATATTAACGATCCTGACTTATATAATGAGATTTATATAAGAAGGAGGAAACAATGGAGTTTGTGACTCACTGTATGTCATTTCCATGTACTGAACTCTTGTTATTCAACTATGCCGAGGTAAATTCAATTTTCCATTCGATGGCACCTTTAATGTATTAACTAACATGAACTAACCATAAGCAATACATTTGTTACTGTATTTATTAATCTTTGTTAACGTTAATGAAAATACAGCTGTTCATTTGTTTGTTCATGTTAGTTCACAGTGCATTAACTAATGTTAACAAGATTTTAATAATGTAATAGTAAATGTTGAAATTAACATTAATAAAGATTAATACATGCTGTATAAGTACAGTTCATTATTAGTTTAACTAATGTATTTAACTAATGTTAACTTATTATTGTTATTATTGTAAAGTATTACAAAATATCCAGTATATTTAATTAAAATAAATTCAGAAATATGTATGTATAATACATAAATGTAGTGAACTGATTAAGCAGTCAGAATATACAAATACTGACAAGTACAAGTACAATGTAGCTGATTTAAATCACTTAAGCCTTTTGTGGCTTTAATTAGACTGTATGCCTCATTAAACTGTATACATACAACTGTATGCCTACCCATTATGGAATTTAAAGGGATGTCACTAAACTTTTTAGGGTGCTGTTAAAGTGTCAAATAATAAAACCGTTTCGGTCAAGAGCTTTAACGTTGCAAAATACCTCAAAGAACATGATGGTCTCAAATGGCCTATTGAATGGTGGGATGTGATCGCTGTTTGGTCCAGATGTCTGAGTGGGTTTGAGGTTCTGAAAGCAGCTGTGGTTTTATGAGTTGAGCAGAGACTTGCCTGTAAGAGTTATGTTCACACTGGATGTAGTTACAGTGGTTCAAATGAACTATTCTGTAGTTTATCATTGAGAGTATCATTAACAGGGCCATTGACTTAACTTGTGTTTATTTTACATGACAAGACACTTTGGATAAAATCATAAATTAATGCATGAAAACATGGCTCCTTATCGATTTTTTTGGCCTGTTGTAATGTGTCTGAGTAATTCATCATGTACAGAAAGTGTGTTCAGTGTGTTTTGATTTAAAGAGTCAGGGACCACTAACAAAAAGGATTGTATTATGCATTTTTCTAGTTAAATACGGTTTTTAATTACAGCTTATTTTATCTGCATAACAATTTGAGTGATTTTTTTTTTTTTTGTATTAGGTTTGTCCCTTTTTTTTTTTTCTTCTTTTTTTTTTTTTTTTAAAGATAGCAGCACTCAAGATACACGTTTTTGTAAAACCTGATGATCATCTTCACTTGTATGATTTGAGGATGATCCAAAGAGTGTCTTGTGTGTCAGTGGAAGCAAGAACATCAAGACTCACATGATCAGTGTCAAAATTTACTTGGGTTTATTAGTGACCTAGAAATAGTGAAGAATACTTTGTTCATTTTACGTCATAATTTGTGCTTTTTTACATTTTTCAAAATCTTGAGACTTTTCAATTATAGGTTTAAATAAAAATATGCAGATTTGTATTGTGATCTTTTTGATGCCTCTTTACAAGATTTAAAAAATACTTTTGTTCTGCAAGGATGCATTAATATGATCAAAAGTGAGAGTAAATACTTTAATAATGTTAAAAAAGATTTTGCCAGTTGATCTTTCTAATCAATCATCAAAGAATTCTGAAAAAAATGTATAACAGTTTCGAGAAATATATTGTTGTTATACTATGTTGTATGTTGTACTATTATAAATTAAAATATAAATAGTTTACAACATTGATAATAAGAAACGTTTCTTGAGCACCAAATCTGCATATTAGGGGCCGTTTACACGACACTGATTTCTAACTAAAAACATAAAACTTTTTATGTGTTTTGGCCATTCATTTACACAAAAATGGCGTTTGGGGGCCTGAAAACGCAAAGTTTTTGAAAACGATACCATTATTATCTGTGTGTAAACTACAAAAATGTGAATATGTGAAAACGTGTCATGTGTATGTGTATTACGTGTTTGGTCTATAAGCTCGCTGTGTTTCTTTACAAAGTCACATCGCCATCTACTGGCCTGGCAGCATAATACCGCGTTTTTAGTCTAATCGTGGATCCTTGTGGATCCTTGTGAAAAGGAAGTTTGTCACAGTGTTGCCATCTATGAAAAACTTTTTCTTTTTTAGTACATGGTTGTCATGTAAACGTACCATTTGAGTAATTTCTGAAGTAATGGCTGCTGCAAATTCAGGTTTGCCATACCAGTGCTTCCCACACATAGACTTTACTTGGGCGGGCCGCCCACATATAATAACGGACGCCCAAGTATATTTTGAGACACATTTTGCTTTTATTATTTTTAGGGCCCAAGCGAAAATTCGCGCAGGGCCCTCTTGTTCTTCTAAGGATTATTAGGGCCCAAGCGAAAATTCGCGCAGGGCCCTCTTGTTCTTCTAAGGATTATTATTATTTTTATTTTTTTTTTTTATTTTTTTTTTCCGTCTTCCGGGGCTTTTTGGGGGCCTTAACATGCTCAAAAACTCTTGAAAATTGGCACACACATTGGAATCCGCGGCCATTAGGACGCCGGAGAGGCTGGTACCCGGGCGTGGCAGGGGGGCTCGACAGCGCCCCCTTGAAAAAAGTCTGAAAATTTGGTCCATATATTAAACATGCTTGCACGTATTAGTATGAAACTCGGTACACATATAGACCTCATCGGGCCGAACAACTTTCGCGCTCTAAGTTAATCGCCACGCCAACAGGAAGTCAGCTATTAAGGGTTGTTTGAAAAACGCATGCTCTGGAATTTGATATACTCCTCCTAGACGATTAATCCGATCGCCACCAAACTCGGTCAGCATGAAGTCAAGACACTGATGATTAAAAATTGCCAGGGGATTTTTGATATCTCGAACGGTTTGGCCGTGGCGAGGCAACGAATTTATGGCGAGAAAAAGGAAACAGGAAATGTGTTATAACGTCTTAATACATATATTGATCTTTATGAAACTTCACGAGTGTGTTCGTTATAGGAGTCTGATCACATGGATGTGACTATTGTGAGTCAAAGTTATAGCGCCACCAACTGGCAGCAGGAAGTGTATCACTTTTTGAAATGTTTTGAGATCACCCTCTTATTTTTACCTGATTTGCTTCAAACTTCATCAGTGTAATGTCAATACACAGCAGATGTAGACCTATGACAGGATTTTTGATATTTGAAATATTGTTGCCATGGCAACAGGTCAAACTGTAATAATATTCTTGAGTGTTTTTGAGGCTCTTAACATGCTTCAAATTGCATGAAACTCGACACACACATCAATATTGTCAACCAGTACACATGGACAAAGCCATAGAAATGGGCGTGGTGGAGGGGCTCAGTAGCGCCACCTTTTGACAAAAGTGGGGGTTAGTTTTTCCTACAGTCACCAAACTCGGTACACATATTATTCTCATCAAGCCGGACAATTTTCTAATTTACATTCATTAGCTCCGACCAACAGGAAGTCAGCTATTTTGGTTTGAATGTTAATTTTTTGAAAAAACAGGCTATGAATTTTATACTACTACTCCTACAGGGTTTATCCAATTTACACCAAGCTTTTTTTAACTTGTTGCGAACACATTGAAGTTGTTTAATTGCAAACGGATTTTGGATATCTCAAACGGTTTGGCCGTGGCGAGGCAACGAATTTATGGCGAGAAAAGGGAAACAGGAAATGTGTTATAACTTCTGCATACATTGATTGATGTTTATGAAACTTCAGGAGTGTGTTGGTTGTAGTAGTCTGATCACATGGATGTAACTATTGTGAGTCAAAGTTATAGCGCCACCAAATGGCAGCAAGAAGTGTATCACTTTTAAAATGCTTTGAGATCACCCTCTTATTTTTACCTGATTTGCTTCAAACTTCATCAGTGTAATGTCAATACACAGCAGATGTAGACCTATGACAGGATTTTTGATATTTGAAATATTGTTGCCATGGCAACAGGTCAAACTGTAATAATATTCTTGAGTGTTTTTGAGGCTCTTAACATGCTTCAAATTGCATGAAACTCGACACACACATCAATATTGTCAACCAGTACACATGGACAAAGCCATAGAAATGGGCGTGGTGGAGGGGCTCAGTAGCGCCACCTTTTGACAAAAGTGGGGGGGTTAGTTTTTCCTACAGTCACCAAACTCGGTACACATTATTCTCATCAAGCCGGACAATTTTCTAATTTACATTCATTAGCTCCGACCAACAGGAAGTCAGCTATTTTGGTTTGAATGTTAATTTTTTGAAAAAACAGGCTATGAATTTTATACTACTACTCCTACAGGGTTTATCCAATTTACACCAAGCTTTTTTTAACTTGTTGCTAACACATTGAAGTTGTTTAATTGCAAACAGATTTTGGATATCTCAAACGGTTTGGCCGTGGCGAGGCAACAAATTTATGGCAAGAAAAGGGAAACAAAGTGTTATAACTTCTGCATACATTAATTGATTTTGATGAAACTTTGGCTTAGTCTTCGTTGTACAAGGCTGATCACATGGATTTGACTATTGTGATTCAAAGTCATAGCGCCACCAACTGGAAGCAGAAAATGTGTCACTTTCAGCATACATTGAGATCACCCTCTTATTTTTACCTGATTTGCTTCAAAATTCATCAGAATAATGTTAAAACTTGGCACATGTAATCCTTTGAAAATGGGCAGGGAGGAGGGGCTCTATAACGGCACCTTGTAGTGCAGTAAATGTGGAGTGAATTTGACATAGTCCTTTGATGTTTAACCGTTTTAAGTGCCTATTGCCCGCTGTGCACAGTTGCCCTGAAGCCACCGGGGTGGCGGTGCCACCGGGCTTGGGCCCGCCATCGCTGCTCGCAGCTATATTTATCCTCTTATACTTCTATATCCGCGCAACATAATGGAAACATCCGCGATCAATAAACTAGTCGTTTCATACCTGCTCGTTACGTGTGCGTCAGAACTGTTTATTCCCGCTAACATTCCCACAGGAGCTGCATTTTGCAAAGTCACAAGGGGGCGCTGTTGCACGTTCTACAAGCTCGCGCAACAGCGCTTCAGTCTGCTTCAAAGTGATTCTCAATCAATGAAAAGCGCAGATTTAAGCGATTGCTAATGAACTCAAGTTGATGAATTATTACAATGTTTACTTTATGGCCTTTTATATAAAATGTTTTAGACGGTTGTAAGAATCTGAAGGATCAGCCTGCAATAGTACATACATTTCAAAATAAGAGTCCCGTTGTATTTCGGGCTTGTTTATAATTAAAAGTCACACGCTAAGTTTTTTTCTTTTTCTTTTGGGCATTATTGGTATGTTGGTTACACAATAAATTGTATTTAATTTGATTTCCATTTAATTCATAGTAAATTATTGTAGTCTCCCCCACAGGAAGAAAAGATTAAGAACATTATTTGACACATATATTATTCATTTTATAAATTTTACTAGTAAAATCTGTCCCATTCACTGAGAGAGATAATATATGACAGCAAAGAAAACATAGGAAAAGGTGAACCATTTAAATGCTGTAATTTTGCATAATTTACAGTGCATAATAATGCATAATATTAGTATGTAATTAAATGTAATAGTATGCTATGTAATTAAAATTAATTTCAATAAATATAAATACTGTTAAAAATCACACATTATTTGTTTGTCACATGTAGTAGACCATTTTTGTGCCGTGGGTAATAGGAGGATTTTTCACGGGGCTACCACCGCAAGTGTATTTCAAACCTGTGGGAAGCATTGCACACACTATAAAATGTATTAAAAATAGGGGGAAAAAAGTTATTTTAAATTGTAATAATATTTTAGAATATTTATCAGATAAATGCTGCCTTGCTGAGCATAAGAGCCTTCTTTCAAAAATATAAAAAAAAAATCTTAAACTTTTGAACAGTAGTGCATGTCATTAATAAATCGGACTCAGCTCTGTGGGCCTTTGTTGGGTTTTCAGTGAGTAGTTCTTTTCATTTGACCAATGTTGTACTTCACTGGGAACTGTGTCTTCATTTCCTAGTGACTAAAAGGGTATTTTTAGACAGTGAGCCTTCTGAGCTCACATGGACAGATAATGTTTTGACTCTGGGATAAGTGTAGAGGTTAAAGGTCATTCACATGTTCCATCTGGGCAAGCATACTGTGGCTCTGTGACATGATCATGCCCACAAACTTGCTAAAGATTCTGTGTGTGTGTGAGTGGAAGTGTTTTGATTAAGGCATTTCTCTGACATTATCTCACTCTCATCCTGTGGCTTGAGCTTTTGTTAATATTTGTCAGCGCTCTGGTTTTAAGCGGCCTGTAGGATCGTGATTGTGTGTGTGCTTTGCTGATGTGTGTTTTTTGAGTGTGCACTCTTGGGTTCCATTTTACTCTGCAAGTTTTAAATGCTCCAAAAATGGCTGAACAGCAAGGATTACTCCCCCTCTTTCTGCCTCTCCCTCCCTTTTCCCTCTATCTCTCTCTCCCCTACTCCTGTTCTCTTTGTCTTTTCCTCTTTCGATCTTGGTCTCTCTGTGTATTTCCTACCCTTTTTTTTTTCTTTCTATAGGTCTTTTTCTCCCGGCGTAGGGGGGCGTGTCTGTGCGCGCATGTTGAAAAAAGTGTTTCTTTTATGGATTTGGCTGCGAGCCACGAATAAAATCATCTCTTTCATATTCCTGAGCCATTAGCCAATGTGTCATTGGCATTCTGTCTGTGTTTAACAGATCTTCGGGAATGTTCGTCTCTGTGTGTGGCTTGGGGATCATTTTTCTTTGCTCAATTCGATATGCATGTGTGGCCTGCTAAAATCAATGTTGTTATCGCAGTTAATTCTAGTGTTTCTCGAAACAACAGTGATATTTTCATGTTGTTAAATTTGAGTTTACGAAATGAGGAGGTAAATGGCAAGCTGATTATCTGAGGGGAAAAAAGCATCTTTCAATCAAGCTGTGATTGAAAGACTGCTGTAGGTAGCACTTGCTTTTTATGATCCTCTGCTTGTTGTCATGGAAATGCAATGCCACAGTGCTGCATTTTTAGGTTAAAAGCATGTTTGATTTACCTTGCAATAAATTCACATTGGACTCTAGAAATAGTATTAGTAAAAAAAAAAGTAACATTTGTGTTAGACATTTAAAACGTTTCTGCAGGAAGCGTTGGCATGACGTATGTACACTACCATTTAAAAAGTTTGGGGTCAAAAAGATTGTTTTAATGCTTTTAAAAGAAGTCTCTTATGCAGCCTTGGTGAGCATATATTTATTTAATTAAAAATATGGTAACACTTTACAATAAGGTTCATTAATTAACATTAGTTAACTACATTAGTTAACATGAACTAATAATGAACTGCACTTATGCAGCACAATATTTGTTTGTCACATGTAGTAGACCATTTTTGTGCCGTGGGTAATAGGAGGATTTTTCACGGGGCTACCACCGCAAGTGTATTTCAAACCAGTGGGAAGCATTGCACACACTTTAAAATGTATTAAAAATAGGCTGCGGCCCCTTTAAATCTTGCACTCCCTGCCCCCCGAGCTCTCGACTATAAAACAGTGCATAAACAAAGTTCACACAGCTAATATAACCCTCAAATGGATCTTTACCAAATGTTCGTCATGCATGCTTCGGATCATGTGAGTACAGTATTTATTTGGATGTTTACATTTGATTCTGAACGAGTTTGATGGTGTTCCATGGCTAAAGCTAACATTACACACTGTTGGAGAGATTTATAAAGAATGAAGTTGTTTATGAATTATACAGACTGCAAGTGTTTAAAAATGAAAATATCTGTATGAAAAGAGAGCCATGTCAGAAGTCCTTGATTCAGCTCATTATCCACTAATGCGGCCACGCCCACGCAGTCAGCGCTATTCAGATGCAAATTCTGAGTCAATACATGCATACATCGTCTCAATGGTGTATTTATTGTCTTGAAGTGTTTTGAATAGCCATAGTTAGCGATCTCTGGCCTCTGTTAGTTCAGTTATTCCTGGATTGCCTATTCTTCTTTAGCATTGGCATTTGTGGACTAAAAGTGCACAGAGCACCCTCCGGCTGCAAGTATGAATTGAAAACAGTATCCAGCGTTCACAGTGATGACAATAAATATTGAATAAATATTACTCCGCTGTATAGAAAATTGACATAAACATGAGAATCCATCAATATTTCTCCAAATGTGCATGCTTTTAAGCTAAAAGCCTATATGAAATGCCATAGAGGTAACATAACTGCTCAGACACTTTGTAATGCATTAATATTGCATTATATTTTAATAATAGAATACCATTATTTTAAATTGTAATAATATTTCACAGTATTGCTGTTTTTTCTGTATGTTTGATTTACATTATGATGAGCTTGAGACATGATCAACAGAGGGTTTTTTCATAGCCTATCTGACTGAAACGCCTCATTATTTATGCAGGTCATTAGAGCTCTTTATGCGATTCTTTTGTCTTCTCAGGTGAGAATCACCCATTATTCATGAGGATTCACGCCTCCACGCATACTGCGTTTCTTGACCAAAGATGTTTTAGAAAATTTAAATCTCTCTATTGTTTTATATGAAGGAGTAGGAATGATAATTTTTACATAATTTTGAAGCAAAAACTGTAGTCTACAACCTCCAATACCCAGAAGTCTTGTGAACACAGATTTAATGTTTTTTTTGGCTTTATTTCAGTGACTTAAGTTTTTTGTTTTTTCAATAACCACGCATAAACGTTATTCCTTCAAAAATACAAACATGTACATACATGTTCCTTACATATTATTGTAGCCTAGTTTGTGCTGAATACAATGTAATGACATTTTTTCCATTACTATGTTTATGAACAACTGAAAAAAGCACAGATGTCAGGGCATGTCAAAAATTCTCCAGGCCCCAAATCAGCCTCAGACCCCTGAGGGTTAATGATCCTGACTGTTACGTAACAGTCGGTGTTATGTTGAGATTCGCCTGTTCTTCGGAGGTCTTTTAAACAAATGAGATTTACAAACTCGATTCCAAAAAAGTTGGGACACTGTACAAATCGTGAATAAAAAAAGGAATGCAATAATTTACAAATCTCATAAACTTATATTTTATTCACAATAGAATATAGATAACATATCAAATGTTGAAAGTGAAACATTTTGAAATTTCATGCCAAATGATTTCATGAGAGCTACACATTCCAAAAAAGTTGGGACAGGTAGCGATAAGAGGCCGGAAAAGTTAAATGTACATATAAGGAACAGCTGGAGGACCAATTTGCAACTTATTAGGTCAATAGGCAACATGATTGGGTATAAAAAGAGCCTCTCAGAGTGGCAGTGTCTCTCAGAAGTCAGGATGGGCAGAGGATCACCAATTCCCCCAATGCTGCGGCGAAAAATAGTGGAGCAATATCAGAAAGGAGTTTCTCAGAGAAAAATTGCAAAGAGTTTGAAGTTATCATCATCTACAGTGCATAATATCATCCAAAGATTCAGAGAATCTGGAATAATCTCTGTGAGTAAGGGTCAAGGCCGGAAAACCATACTGGATGCCCTGTGATCTTCAGGCCCTTAGACGGCACTGCATCACATACAGGAATGCTACTGTAATGGAAATCACAACATGGGCTCAGGAATACTTCCAGAAAACATTGTTGGTGAACACAATCCACCGTGCCATTCGCCGTTGCCGGCTAAAACTCTATAGGTCAAAAAAGAAGCCATATCTAAACATGATCCAGAAGTGCAGGCGTTTTCTCTGGGCCAAGGCTCATTTAAAATGGACTGTGGCAAAGTGGAAAACTGTTCTGTGGTCAGACAAATCAAAATTTGAAGTTCTTTTTGGAAAACTGGGACGCCATGTCATCCGGACTAAAGAGGACAAGGACAACCCAAGTTGTTATCAGCGCTCAGTTCAGAATCCTGCATTTCTGATGGTATGGGGTTGCATGAGTGCATGTGGCATGGGCAGCTTACACATCTGGAAAGGCACCATCAATGCTGAAAGGTATATCCAAGTTCTAGAACAACATATGCTCCCATCCAGACATCGTCTCTTTCAGGGAAGACCTTGCATTTTCCAACATGACAATGCCAGACCACATACTGCATCAATTACAACATCATGGTTGCGTAGAAGGATCCGGGTACTGAAATGGCCAGCCTGCAGTCCAGATCTTTCACCCATAGAAAACATTTGGTGCATCATAAAGAGGAAGATGCTACAAAGAAGACCAAAGACAGTTGAGCAACTAGAAGCCTGTATTAGACAAGAATGGGACAACATTCCTATTCCTAAACTGGAGCAACTTGTCTCCTCAGTCCCCAGACGTTTGCAGACTGTTATAAAAAGAAGAGGGGATGCCACACAGTGGTAAACATGGCCTTGTCCCAACTTTTTTGAGATGTATTGATGCCATGAAATTTAAAATCAACTTATTTTTCCCTTAAAATGATTTTTTCCACTTTTTTGGAATCGGGTTTGTACATAAAAAAGGAAGAAGCAATGGAGTTTGAAACTCAATGTATGTCTTTTCCATGTACTGAACTCTTGTTATTCAACTATGCCAAGGTAAATTAAATTTTTGATTCTAGGGCACCTTT
Organism: Chanodichthys erythropterus; assembly: GCF_024489055.1. Classification (NCBI taxonomy): domain Eukaryota; kingdom Metazoa; phylum Chordata; class Actinopteri; order Cypriniformes; family Xenocyprididae; genus Chanodichthys; species Chanodichthys erythropterus. The sequence continues at coordinate 19,154,631 of NC_090240.1, forward strand.
AACTAACATTTACAAATATTAACAAATACAGTAACATTCTAATATGATGACATAATGCTCAAGAAACATCTATTATTATCAATTTTGAAAACAGTTGTGCTATTTATTATTTTTGTGGAAAGCAGGTTTTCAGGACACTTTGATTATGAAGTTTGAAGAGCAGCATTAATTTGACAAAGAAATCTTTTGTAACATTATACATGTCGTTAAACCAATAATCAATTTTTTTTTTTTTTTTTTTTTTCAAAAACAAAGCATAAGTATTAGATATGTTTCATAATAAATAACAAGACTTTATCCACAGGCCCAGTCTACTGTAGAAATCTAAATATCTAAAGTAGGAAAGGAAAGTTAGTTATTTATTTATGCAGTGCACTGATGATTTGTTCTCAAAGTAATTAATTAAATAGATTCCATTTTGATTTCATGTTGACTTTATGAGCAAGGTAGGTTTCTAAAGTGGTTTTGGATACATAAAACAATGGGTTGAGTAACAGTAACCAAAAACAAAGTTGAAATCACCCTAAAACACTCTTAGGTAATATGCTTCTCTTGGCACAGACCAAACTTGTTATCTGAGCCTATTTAATTGTATTAAGTGCATTTTAAATGACTCAATATGCCTGTCTTTAGAGACCCTGTGGGCATTGGTTTAGCTTCAAACAATTGGCTGGAATCTCTGCATTAATTTAATTAATTTGCAAAACACTTGACTAAATTCTTGTGTATTTTATTTGGCTGAAAAGAGGCTAAAATGTTCTGATGTGAACTTCTGAAAGAAGACTCGGTCTGAAAAGTAGCTCATTCTGATGTTCGACTTTAGCAGTGTCAGAGAAGTTACTGTTTGTGGTGTGTTTCCTCAGGGTTCAGACGACTGTTTGGTGAAGATCTGGGCGACGGATAACGGGCGTTTGCTGGCGACACTGAGAGGTCATGCGGCAGAGATTTCAGACATGGCTGTGAATTATGAGAACACCCTGCTGGCAGCCGGCAGCTGTGATAAAATGATCAGAGTGTGGTGCCTGCAGACCTGCGCCCCGCTGGCAGTACTGGAGGGCCACGCTGCATCCATCACGTCATTACAGGTGCGCAACACGTTTACATTCACGCTTAGAGGCACAGGGATATGCATGAGAAATTCACAAGTATTAAGAATTTTATTTAAGATTTAACAGCTATTTTTCCTACAGTAAAATAGCCTATTTAGATTTTTACTGCGTAATCAATTCCATTCTAGGTCCTTTTCTGTGTTAATACACTAAATTACTGTAAAAGACAATCATATTGAACACCATTGTAGGATAATAGTATAAATAGTTACCATTATGGTGATTCATAGTCCCTTCGGCTGGAAACTTGGACCTTTTAAATTAAGTTTCTCCCAGCCGATTTGTCACAGAACACAATTGGATGTACATGGAGAAAATAAACTAAGCATTATGACTGGCTGTTCTATATTATAGTTCAAAAATGTCAAAAAAACAATGTTTTACATTAAAACAAAGTTACAAAGAAAGTGTAAACTGTCGTTGCGTCAGTTACACTTTTTCCCGTAAGTTGAATAGGGAAGGTGTAGGACATACTGTAAGCGTTTTGAACTGCAAGAGTTTTACAATTTCTTCGTACATTGAATACAGAAGGCGGTCTGGCGGAAGCTAGATATTTTACTTCATAATTTGTTAAATATGGATATTTTTTTACACAAAAGCATCGCTTCACTTCAGAAGGTCTTTATTAACCCCTTGGAGCCATGTGGAATACGTTTATGATGGATGGATGTAAATGGAGACACTTTCTTCAGCTCATACTTGTGAACCCTGTTCACTGCCATATTAAAGCTTGGATGGGTCAGGATATTTATTAATATTTTTCCAATTGCGTTCATCAGAAATAAGAAAGTCATATACACCTAGGATGGCTTGAGGGTGAATAAAACTTGGGGTAATTTTCATTTGAAAGTGAACTAATCCTTTAAAAAATCTCTCCCTATACACAGAGTTGCCTGCTCATGATCACAAATTTGATGATTTCAATACACCACATGACATGTAGATGTCCGCAAGTTATAGGCCCTTTACACGTGATTGCAAATTCAAAAGCCAAACTGAAAAGCGAGTGCGCATTCATTAATGCGTGTATGTGTGTGTGTGTGTGCGCAGTTTTCTCCTCTGTGCAGTGGCAATAAGAGGTTCCTGTCCTCGACTGGAGCTGACGGCACCATCTGTTTCTGGCAGTGGGATGCACGCACGCTCAAATTTGGGTAAGTTTCCTTTATTCTTGCACACATCTGTGGGGTTTTAAGATTTGGAGTGTTTTCTTTGCCATTTAGTTCAAGCATTTCAATCTTTCTCTTTTTTTGTTTAGTTGGATTACTGTAAAGGAGAAACATGTAATTTTCTTTTGAACAGAGCTGAAATGTCATATTTTTCAGTGCTAAAAAGTTTCTCTTATCCCAGCTTAATATGCTGAGACTTTTAATTTTTCAATAATCATTTTTGCAAATCCATTTGGTACAGAAATTACTAGCTTCACCTTTAAAAAGTGTCACGAAAGACCACTAAGAGACTATATTCTCGCACTTATCACGTTTCTATATGTTTTTATGTGTGTGCAGGCAGCGACCCAGCAAATTCATCGAGCGGCCCAGACCAGGCGTGCAGATGATCTGTTCCTCTTTTAGTGCAGGTAGGCCAAAAGTGTCAGCTCTTTTCTCACCTCTACCTGCTCCCATTTTATAAGTTATCTTTTACCATTCACAGCCTCTCCCGTCGGAACCCATGTGACACAATGCTTTTGTTTCAACACCGAGCTTGTAGTAAAACATGATGTGTTGAGAAATGGGACACTTGGGACACTTCTTCTTTTTGGAGTTTATAGACACTGATCAGTGGCATCTGCCAGTTTGCTAAACTGCTTTACCATATGACATGATACAGATCTTTTATATTATGTAAGAAAGAAAATGGAATAAAACTAGTATGTGAATTGAGAAAATCTGTATTTATTAGGGCTGTTAATGAAATGCACAGTCTTGTGTGAATAGCCCCAAATTGTTATTGGACAGATTGACAAATGTTTGATAAATTTATTGCTGTGGCCTGTAAGCCATTGATAAAACAAACAAGATTAACTTCTAAGCTGCTTTTCCAATGCTTTTGTTTGCCATTATTACCTTAATTTGTGGGCTTTTCTAAACAAATATTTATATGTATGATTAATTGCAGTTAATTTAATTATTTCACTTGCAAATCATGTAATTCAACTACAAATTGTAGTCAATTGACAGCCATAATATTTAAGACTCATGCCTATGATTAACTGAATGTGTGTGCTTACATAGAAATGTGATACTAAGTGAATATTCCCATGTTTTCATTGTTCTGAAAGCTGATAGCAGATTATAGAGTGACGGCGGATCGTTTTGGCTTAAACGTTTTTCTGCAAAGTAAGGCTATAAATATCCTGTTGTCAGACAGATATCACAGACTTTTTAAAAGAGAGTGTTCAGCGCTGCAGGAGCTCTTCAAATACACATTACTGAAGAAAAGAAACACTCTACTGGCATTCACCCAGATTGACACGCACACTCAGCTTCTAGTTCTTTCCTCTACGTTTTTTTGGTACTACACGGTCTGAATTTATTTGAGCTGTTTGAGTTTCTTGTTCATTAACACCATATTGTGGTTATTGCTTATATTTGCGAGATTGCGCCTGTTTGAAAATGATGACAAAGCCTTTGTTAATGATGGATTTCTCCTGGTTTGTATGCACATTAATACTGCGTTGTGATGATGTAATTTATGTAATGCTAAGTGATTTTTGATGATATTTCAGGTGGGATGTTCCTTGCGACAGGCAGCACTGATCACATCATTAGGGTTTATTACTTTGGAGGTGGACAACCAGAGAAGATATCAGAACTGGAGTCTCACACTGTATGTAATGCGTTTGTTTGCTTTTTGTGACTATTTACACCTTAATAAACAAAAAATGCAATTTAGATGTTGAAAAAGGTAGAATATGTGTATTGATATTTTTTTTGCACAAATGACCCAAGTTTGAATCTGGTTTGTGACCTTTTCTAACACCCTGTCCAGTGTCTCTGCTACCAAATAGGTAAAAAAACAAAAAAACAAAAACAAAAAACAAATGCAAACTGATTTGATTCAGATTGATTGATGCTATTTTGTAAGTTAGTATGTAATATACAATATATAATAAACTGCATATATACTATTAAATTTCATAATGGTCTAATATAATATTTGCATTATAAGAGATAATTAATTTTATCATGTTAACTATATACATAACTATAACAATATATGTAATACAATTCAACAACTCCCCAGTTTATGTATGTGTATGTATGTATAATTGTGTCCACCTAAAAATATTTTTCTCAATATATCACTGATATATTGATCTTTTGCTTTAAAGCACCTCATTTTCATTCTCTTACCTAGCTTTACTGTTGCAGGAATACATAATTGTTTTGAGGTTCCCCTCATGTTTTTTAATGACTTTTTTTTTTCCTCAGGATAAAGTCGACAGCATCCAGTTCTCCCATAGTGGAGATAGGTGAGCAACACTGTGATGTGTCAATGTGAGAGAGTGTGTGTTTGTATGTCAGGTTTGTTGGATTAATGGAACACATTTTTTTTATAATTATTATGAGCTTATGTTGTCAGCAGAAAAAATACCCTTGTTCCCATCACACACAAACATGCATGTCCGATGCCTATGATACACCTTGTACAAGAGTTCAGGTGCATGATATGTCTTTCTACTTAAACAACAGGCACATGACAGTTACCCACACACTAGTTTTTTTATTCAGTCTCTGCAAGCTCTTTTATGTTTTTCACTCGCTCTACTTTAATGAGCAAATGTTTTTGCATTGGGGGAGGGTGGGAAATAGAGAGTGTGACGGGAGAAGAGGAGGAGAGAGAGAAGGAGAGTAGTAAGCGGGAGAGCTCTGTAACAGGTCCCTAAGGATTTAAAAAGATTGATGTTCACATGAACAGATTCTTTTTACTGGAGGAGACAGCATCCAGTGTTACATATATAAGAAGGGAAGAAATCTCACCAATCAATAGAACTGCAGAAGAGTGTACTGTCAAAAAGATGTGGTCCATGCCACAAATGAGTAGACTGTGTGGGCATTGTGTTACTGTGTGCAGTCTTATTTAATGGAGTTACACTCTGACTCATTTGTAGAACCACACCTCATAGAGTAATACACTTTTACGTTAATGCAAATTTATCAACTCATGTCACACACATCCTCCCTACCTTGCAGTTCACATTAATGCCATGTCACTGCTTTTTTTAGACAGCAAAAATAATTTGCTTAGTCATTATTTTTGTCTTGTTTTCAGGCACAAATATCTAAACATCACAAGATACATTTATTTGAATCAAAATTGCATTTTAGCATCTTACATATTAGTTTTGTTACCCCATTGGCAAATTATTTTTAATCTATGATACTCTTAAATTTTAGGATAATACAAATTGTGGATGTAAAAAAAAAAAACCCAAAGTGGTAAAATTTTGGGATAAGTAGTAAGGGATAATCCATGGCTAGCTATGATTTAAATGATTTTAATGGACAACAAAGAACCACCCAACACGAAGCGAAGGGTGGTTGTCTACGTGGAGTGCATTCAAATCATTTATACCATGCTTAATCCACGTTCATCTGCCAGGACTGATAAGTTAAAGGGTTAGTTCACCCAAAAATGAAAATTCTGTCATTATTTTCTTAGCTTCATGTCGTTCCACACCCGTAAGACCTTCGTTCATCTTCGAAACACAAATTAAAATATTTTCGATAATCCGATGGCTCAGTGAGGCCTCTATTGACGGCAACATAATTAACACTTTCAAATGCCTAGAAAGCTTCTAAAGACATATTTAAAACAGTTCATGTGACTACAGTGGTTCAACCTTAATGTTATGAAGCAACGAGAATACTTTTTGTGCACCATAAAAAAAAAATATTATTCAACAATATCTAGTGATGGGCGATTTCAAAACACTGCTTCATGAAACTTCGAAGGTTTACAAATCTTTTGTTTCGAATCACTGGTTCAGAGCGTGTGTCAAACTGCTAAAGTCATGTGAACCATTGAAATTTCGAAACACTTATGATGTAACAAAACCTCGTTTACTGAAATCACATGACTTTGGCAGTTTGATACACGCTCCGAAAAAAACCATGATTCAAAACAAAAGATTAGTAAAGCTTCATGAAACAGTGTTTTGAAATTTGATTGGAAAGGTAAAAAGTACGGTTAATTTCGTCAGTTACGACTCGTTAGATCTAGCATTCTGTCTGCTTTAAATTAGACACAGAGATAAAGTAGTGCGGTAAGGTTATATATTTTTTATTTATAACATTTATTTGAATGAATTAGCCTGTTGAGAGAGATGTGCATGTGCAGATCTTTACTAGCAATAAAGCTGTGAGTTTAAAACCGCAATGATATAAACTCCTTTGTGAGTAGGGTTGCAAAGGGGTGGAAAGTTTCCGGTAAATTTCCGGAAACTTTCCACGGGAACTTAACCTGGGGAATTTTGGAAATATTCCAATTTGGAAACTTAACAGGAATTTATGGGAATTTATGGGAATTAATTGGAAATTTATATAAATGTATAATATTTACATAAAAAGTATCATATAAAAACAAATATAAACATTTTGCTTGGTCATAACATAAGTTATTTATTTTTCGCATTCAATTAATTCTAATTCAGTAAATATGTAAAATAAATATATTTTTATTGCAACAATTGTGTGTTATTTATTTCAATGTCACATGATCCTTCAGAAATCATTCTAATATGCTGATTTGATGCTCCGTTATCATTGTTGGAAACAGTTGTGCTGCTGAATATTTTTTGGAGCCTGTAATACTACTTTCAGGATTCACTTATTAATAAAAAGTTAAAAAGAATGGAATTTATTCAAAATAGAAATCTTTTCTAACAATATCACTTTAATATCACTTTTATTTAACAATTTCCCACATCCTTGCTGAATTAAAGTATTAAATTCTTTCAAAAAAAGAAGAAAAAAATTACTGTCCCCCAAATTTTGAATGGTAATGTATATTGTTACAAAAGATTTCTATTTTAAATAAATGCTGTTCTTTAAATTTTTATTCAAAGAATCCTAAAAAAAAGTATCACAGGTTATAAAAGAATTAAGCAGCACCAATGTTTCCAACATTGATAACAAAGGATCAGATCATCATATCATAGAGATTTCTGAAGGATCACTGAAGACTGGAGAAATAATGCTGAAATTGTAGCTTTGCATCACAGAAATAAATTATATTTTTATGTATATCAAAATAGAAAATCATTATTTTAAATTTTAGTTATGTTTGACAATATTACAGTTTCTGTATTTTTGATCAAATGTGCATGCTATGGACTGGGAGAATGCACAGTGCATGCAGGGGGCGTGGCCTCAATGGCCCAGCAGTAAGTAGTGTGCTGTGTGAATCTCAGGGTAAGAATTCAACTAAAATTATATTAAATATGGTTGTTTTAACCAAAATTATGTTGCAAGATGTTCTTTTCAACTCCATTTAAGTACCCTGTCATAGACTAACCAGGAATTTTGCAAATTTTCTGTTTATTCCCATTAATTCCCGTATATTCCCGTTAATTCCCATATATTCCCGTTAATTCCCATGGAAAGTTTCCAGCTTTGAAAATTCCCGGAATTTTGCAACCCTATTTGTGAGTAATATAATGTAGCAATTCGGTAGTGAATTTAATTTATTAATAAAAATCACAGGGCAGCTGTTGTTCCTGTTTCTGTGTGTGCAGCACGATCTCGATCTCTTTGTGTGTGTGACGTGTGCTTCAATGAAAGCAGCACATACATTTTGAGTGGTGATTAAACTGGCTTGGAACTACCTTCTAGCCAATCAGAATTGAGTATTCAGACAGACCATGGTGTAATTTAGTATATATTCTCTGAAAACAAAACATAATATATAATGAAATTTTCCTTCTCTACTTGTTTTAAAGATGTTTAGATGCTGTTACTGGAAAATAAGACTACTGTTTAAGAAAATATTTTTTTGCTGTGTAATTCACAATACAGGACACCTAAACCTCAATAAACCTCACTGTTTTATAGTGCAATACACATACACAAACATTATGTAAATATAAATACTGTCATTTCAATACTTCTGCTTTCACTTATTTTATATGCAAATCATGTTTACAAAGAAGTCTTAAAGACACAGTAGCAAAAATGGCCCATATAATTTTAATGGTAAAAACCTTGACTGATAGGTTTTTTTTTGTTTTATCTCGGGGAAAATAAACAGATAAAAATTGTGGCCTCTTAACACACCACTGCCTTGTGTATACATAGTCAACAATACAAGTTACGTTCATTGCACATAAAACAAAAGCCATTCAGTAAAACCCATTATGAACGCATATGCTAAAGGAATGGCAAGCCAAATGGGATCAGTGTAATAGAAATGAACTTTACAAAATCAGTCCTGTGGTGGGTGGAAAACATTGTGTCCATTTTGAAAAGCACTGGGACCATATTAAATATACTCGCTGTCACATAGGCCCCTCCAGACTAACCCATAAGTTTTCTCTTCTTAACTTAATTTGACAAGTTTTCAGTTTCAACTAATTTTCCTTCAAAATAAATGTATAATGGTAGAAAAGGTGGAATGAATTTATCACTGCAAGTTGTAAAGCTTACTAAATGCTTGAAACATTTTAGTGGATTACAAGTTTATTACAGTGTGCCTCCTTTTCATGAAGCTTCAGAGTATGTATTCTTTTAGATGAGATTTTTGAACACAAACCTAAATCCATAAATTGTGTGTAGGTTTGTGAGCGGCAGTAGAGATGGCACAGCACGGATATGGCAGCTGCAGCAGCAAGACTGGCGGAGCATTCTCCTGGACATGGCCACCAAATTACCTGGGTATGATAAACATTAATCATGGTTTAAAAGTATGGCTCAATTAATTGTGCATTAATGTTACATTTTGTTTGCTAAACAATTGATCGTTTGTAACATAATTACTTTGGAGTCCCGCGAGATCAATTGATTCTGACCACACAGCAGCGACTGAGATGCAACAATGTAAAGCCAACAACAGAATCACCATCCAACTCCACCAATGGATACATATTCAATTTCGAAAGCCAATTATCTTCTTAATAAAACAAGACAAAACAATTCGGTTGTTAAGCGCTTCCGGGTCCTAACGCTCTATGTCATACCACAAGAAAACAACAAACTGTGCTAATATACACACACGATGTGGTGTAATACTACCAAAAAATTATAATAATAACCTTTATCTCCATACCAAAATCCCAGATGGTCAGACAGTGATTCATCTTATAAATCGTTAATATATTAATGTCTGTGACACTGTGAGCACGGAGACTGTTGTGTAGACTGTAAGTATTTTAAATGTTTAACTTTTTAAAATGTTAAATGTTTAATATGAATCAATAGTGCTCATAAACGGCCGTCGAGATTGCATTCTCAAGTGAAACGAGCCGGGGCTTGGACCCAGAAATGGCATTTCTTTCATCACCACTTAACAAGCGGATAAGCAAACATACCATTTGATGCCTTTTTATGCACTTATCTCTATCATTTAGTTCTAAAGGTCCTATCTATCTGTAGTAACATGAACATATTTAATCATTTGCATGTTGTCTTGTTTACTTAGTTTGGCAGCTTTTGTCAAATTACAGTGGGGCACAAAAGTTGAATGTTCAAAAGTTCAAATGAAATTTAAAGCTGGAATTAAGCAGAAAGTTTGATGTTTTGCCAACATTTTATATATTTATATATTTCAGCTTTAAATGACATTTACAATCCCAGAATTTCTATTAAGAATATTCATGTTAAATTTCAATTAAAAATTTTACTCAAATTGTTATGCTGATAATGTCATTTGTATACATGTTTCATAAATTAGAAAAATAGAAGCATTTAGTTTGTCTTTCTTTTTATTAGTCGGTCTCTCAATGCTTTGCTCTTTAAAAGTAGGCCAGCTGCAAAGCAAAGTTAGAAATGCCATTCCTATTTGTTCCTTTTAAAAACTTTTATTTGTCTTTTTTAGCAAGTACAACCCTCCACCTTTAGAAGACAAAGTTACCAAACTGAAGGTGACTATGGTGGCCTGGGATTGCAATGACAACACGGTCATCACCGCTGCAAACAACTTGACATTGAAAGTGTGGAACTCTTACACAGGGAACCTTATTCATGTATTGATGGTAAGAGTGTGAAGATCTCTCCAGAATGATTGTAAGAAGACAATATGTGATGAATCATGTTGTCATCATGACCCTTCACTCACAGGGCCACGAGGATGAGGTGTTTGTGTTGGAGCCACATCCATTTGATTCAAGAGTGCTTTTCTCTGCTGGTCACGACGGGAATGCAATTGTCTGGGATCTGGCAAGAGGAGTCAAAATACGCTCTTACTTCAATATGGTAAACCAACCAGCTGCACTTCCATTTGTTTTATCAGATCCTATCACATTTGACCTAAATTAATATGCAAATCTATTGATTTATTGGTGTTTATTGTGTCTCACATACTGTTTGTCTACTTTGATGTGTGTTTGTGTAGATCGAGGGGCAGGGACACGGTGCGGTCTTTGACTGTAAGTGTTCTCCAGACGGGCAGCACTTTGCTTGCACTGACTCTCACGGTCACCTGCTCATCTTCGGCTTTGGCTCTAGCAGCAGATACGATAAGGTACTGTAAGCCTATGTCTGTCTCTGACACTATGTTCAGAATAAAATAAATTTAGATTGAATAACATGCTACATTGTTGTCATCACGTTGCTTGTTTAATTCAGTCTGTGATTTCTAGGGCCGCCTCCTAATATTTGACTAATCGTTAGTTGACTAGATGACTAGAAGAGGCTTAGACGACCAAAAAATGTAATAGTAAAAAAGTTGTGGCAAAGTCACGCAGTCCGTGAGGGACAGATCATTTACTGCGGTTCTTTTGGTAATATGGCTTATTAATTGAAACATTGGCTGTTTGCTCTAACATTGCTGCAAGCTCTATTGTTAAACTAGATAAATGTCCAATACCCAATAAATATCCAAGTGTTTGTGCAGAGTGTGGAAACTAAAGTATAGCACGCTTACTGCTTACAGGTGCGGTCACTTGCATTTTTTCCTGATAACAGTGGAAACAACTTGAAATACTCTACTATATTCTCTGCTCTACTATATTACTCTACTATATGCTCCAAATATTGTTGGTCATACAGATAAGAGTAATACATATTTTGAAACTGCAAAGAGTGTACTTTTATTAGTGTAAACTCACAATAACAGGAAAATGTTGTGCCATTGTAAAATAAAGCAACAGGATGCACTTTCTGCCATGTCCGTCTCTGTGAACTTGAGCGTGTCCAAAAAAAAACAAAAAAAACATTATATATATATATATATTATTATTTTATTTTTATTTATTTATTTATTTATTTTTGTTTGTTTTATTTCAAATACCATAAAATGTATCTTGAATGTATCTATTAATTCTTTCTTCAGATAGCAGATCAGATGTTCTTCCACACTGATTATCGGCCGCTGATCCGTGATGCCCATAACTTCGTGCTGGACGAACAGACCCAGCAAGCACCCCACCTCATGCCCCCACCGTTCCTGGTGGACGTGGATGGGAACCCTCACCCTCCACGATACCAGAGACTGGTTCCCGGCAGAGAGAACTGTAGAGAGGAACAGCTCATACCCCAGATGGGACTTACGTCATCGGGTAAGAAATGCAGTTTCTCTTTGTATCCTTTCTGTGTTTTTATTACTTAAAGTAATTTTTGGCCACTTGTTTATACTCACAGCTTTCACAAACATACACCTAATCTGTCACTGAACACTAAGAAGGTGTATTTGTTTCTTATTTCCTCACTCAGGACTGAATCAAGTGGTTAGTCAACAGGCTGCAGAAGGCTCTAGTCCTCTTGATAGTATGATCCAGAGACTACAGCAAGAGCAGGACCAGAGACTGGGGTCTGACACCAGATCCAACAGAGGTAATGCACACTCTCAGTTTTTAGTTTGTTTTTTGTGAAGTAGTCTCCAGGTATTTCTCAATTCAGTTAACAGGTTCAGCTGAAACGGCTACACATTGTCAAGCACAGATCACATTTCGCTCTGCGCATATCCTGTGCAATGAAGCCTGCGATTGCCCTTGTATTGTGCTTCAACCATGAAATTTTGCAAGTTAAAATACTTATTCAACAGTTTTGTGTGCGCGTTTGTGTAATTGGCAGCAAGCAGAATACAGTTATCTATTATTTATACATTATATACTTTTTCTAATTTTAGTTTCATTCATTTTTTTTTTTAAATCTGTTTATATTTTATTTTAGCTTTCAGTTACCAAAAACTTTTTTAATAGTTTTAGTTCAAATTAAATTAAATAGGGCTGGACGATTATGACCTAAAATCGAAACCTCGATTAATTAAACATTTTACCTCTATTGCGACTAATGAATGATTATGTTTTTGGGTGGTTGTTGTTGTTGTTTTTTTGCCCCTATAGTTCACTTACTAGGTTTGTACTGTAAATATGCTTGACTATTAAAGGTGGGGTATTTTTTGATACATGTTATAATAAGTTTTGAGTTTGTAAGCTACTTTAGTGATAAATCACAGGACAACGCTGACAACTAGTTTCTGCTCCTCTCTGTGCACGCGATCTTCACATTTTGCACAGCTACTTTGAATGAGTGTTCGTGCCACAATGCAGCTGCGCGAGCACGGTAGCTCGATATAATACATATAAATCGATATAATACACAATCGATCGTCTAAAATCGCTTGAATGTCCAAACTGACAAACCTTACAACACATACAACTGACAAAGTGCCGTGTCTGTGTGTTGACTCAGCGTTCACATGCGTGGTGACTGGACGGGGCGGAGTCACGTGGCTACACACGCGGTAGTATGTTTTTAAGTAAGTGGTATGTATTAACAGGATTAAAAAAACAAAATAACCAACATGGGAAAATTACGTCGGTTAGAGGTTCTGATTTTCGGTTTCGATTACTTAACGATTAATCGTCCAGCCCTAAAATTAAACTAAATTATAACAAATTATAATAGCAAACTGTGCTTAAAGTTTTTCAACCACCTCAAGCATGTGTCAGAAATGTAACACCCCTTACCATAAATGTGAGATTCAGCTTCCAAGGCAGATCGTATACATGAACAAACAGATCGTATACATGAACAAACCAATACATTACACACTAAAGGAAAAGGAAAACATTAAAAAGTATCATATGACCCCTTTAAATGGATAGTTCACACAAAAATTACAATTCTGTTATTTGCTCACCTTTATGTTGTTCCAAACTTGCATGAGTTTCTTCTGTTGAACAGAAAGGAAGATATTTTGAAGAATGTTGGTAACGGACAGTTGATGGTAGCCATTGACTTCCATAGTATGGAAGTCAATAGTATGGAAGTCAATGGCTGCTGTCAACCGTCTGTTACCAACATTCTTCAAAATATCTTCCTTTGTGTTCAAGAGAAGAAAGAAACTGTCAGATAACAGAATTTTCATTTTTGGGTGAACTATCCCTTTAAAGAAAATACCAAAGTAATCAAAATGTAAAATATAAATTATTGCATTATACATATACATTCAACAGTCTACAGTTAAAACCATGCATTTTTCACAGTCCATGTTGTTCCAAAGTGACTTGACAATGAATAGTGCCTTACAAACCCCCAGTGAGCAAGATGACGTTATCGCTACTGTAAAATCTAAAAATGTCATCAGATGATCTCTATAAACTGGTGGGTGGTGATTGTTATTGTGTTCACAGTAATGCTGATGCAGGTTGCATGTCTGGTTTGTGTGTTTGTAGGATCTGTCAGTTCTCCCACAGAAGTCTCTTCTCCACCTAACGTGGGTCTGAGACGGAGTGGACAGATCGAAGGTGTTCGACAGATGCACAGTAACGCTCCACGCAGTGAAATCGCTACCGAGAGAGACCTGGTGGCGTGGAGTCGACGGGTCCTCGTTCCTGAACTATCACCAGCCATAGCTTGGTAAAACACACACAAATACAGTTGTTTCCAAAAGTTTGAGACCACACTGCAAATCTGGCTTTTAAAACCTAATTTAAACCTGGAATAAAACAAGAAGAAAAAGGAAAAAAAAAAAAACCTTTATGACTGTTTCCACTTCATTATACAGATGTCTGTTATTTTGATAGACACCTGGTACTCAAGACCTCATGTCTTTCTATAGTTTTTTTCAATATAATGCAGTTTGTTCCAGTTAGACATGTTAGCAGTCTAACTTAGCATGTTGTTCCAGTTAGATGAGGTGTTTGTGACACTTGTGTGTGTCTGTTTGCAAATGTAGTAAGCAGGAGAACTGGCGTACAGCTAAAGGGGAGGAGGAGATCAACATCTACAGATCAGAGAGGAGGAGACGTAGCTTACACAGCCAGTACCACAGAGAAAACCGGGTAAATCGTCATATCTGAACATCAATTTGAAAATGTAGATAAGCTTGTCATCCTCACTAATTGATTAGTCAGCGGTTGAATGAAATATACTGTATGTGTGCAGCATCATACACTGCAAAACCTTTACATCCAGCTAATTGTGTCTTGATGACATGTTGCTAAAGCAATTTTTGCTGTTTAACATGCAAATTAAATGCAGTATGTGTAGTGAAGTCTGTATTTCTCATACCAGCATGCTATAGAAAATGCTGTGGAGGAGGGGCGCCGTTACCAGGGTAACCAGCATAACTACCATACACGATTGGCCGTGGAGGAAACGAGTCGTCAGAGTGAACAAAATGAGGAAGAACACAGTGCCTCTGAGGTAATGTTTAAACATGCAGTGTCCCTTTAAGGAATAGTAAAGGCAATGTAACCTCCCATAATAATGTTTGGGGTCTGTATGATTTTTTTTGTATTTTTTTTTTTTTATGTAATATTTTGAATATAATATGAATGAATATAATAATGAATGAATATAATTTTAATATATTTTAAAACGTAATTTATTCCTGTGATGATATTTCAGCAGCCATTACTTAATATCTTTTGTCTAAACCGTAATACATTTTTTTTCAGGATTCTTTGATGAATAGAAAGGATTTATTTGAAATAGAAATCTTTTGTAACTATGTAAAATGTTTTACTGTCACTTTTGATCCATTTAATGTAGCCTTGCTGAATAAAAGTATTAATATATTTTAGAAAAAAAAATCATCTTACTGACCCCGATCTTTTGAATGGTAGTGTACATGTGGATGATTTAAGAGAGAAACAATATTCACTGAGAGAAAAAAAGTAATGTATTTGACTGTCATCAGGAATTGAATAATGAAAAGTGGTTTCTGTAAGACAGGTGGTTGAAAACTAAAAGGGTCTGGTGACACCGATTGAAAAGGAAAGTCATTTCAGAGGCAGTGCAAGTTATTACCTTTTGTTAAAAAACTGCCATATGACTGCCATATATTAATCATTCACTATACAGGAATGTGTGTTATGAAACTACATGAGGTCAATTTTGAGTTCATGTTGACTTGAACATTTAAAACTGAAATTTTTGTATTTATTGTGGGGATTGTCTTTTTTATTGCCGTTGTGTCTAAAGTGTTATTGTTCCATCTGTAGTGTTAAAATCCCTGTTAGAAGTGTGAGTGGTCCATTTGTAGTGTCAGTGTAGCATCCAAAGCAGGTTTCTCAATCTATAGAACAAGTAATACAGATTCATACTCTCAGCCAACTAACACCAAATCATAATTTTCACCATGGAAATCATGCATTAAAATGAAAGGAACTCCACTCTGCAACAGAAATATTGTACTGTGAAGATCTGTTGTTTTTAACTTGGGGTTCAAAGCAGTCAATGGTCAGTTTGGTTTGATGTCAGAAAAGAAAAAAAAAAGTTTGTGAATATTTTATACTTTCTCGATCAGTAATATAGCAAGAGATTTGCAGAGTAGTGACATCAGACTTGCTGTTGAATTCAAACCCACATTTTTATCCCTTGAACTATGTTACAATTTTATGTTAGAACCATTGGTGTGTTTAGGGAATGGCATAAAAAGAGTGTGGTAATCCTCAGTCTCTTTGTACCTGTTGGTTTTTAGGGAGAGACTGAAGCAAGACCTCCGAGCAGAGAATCATCAGATGAAGAGAGAGAAGAAAAAGAACCCTGGCCTGATGATAACAGCAGCTCCAGGTAAATGTTCATCACCCTCAAACCCTGTATCTGACATAGTCCTTAAACACATACTTCAGTTAAGTTAGATCCACACGTATATACCGGGTCTGTTTATATTTGCAGTGATTACTCCAGCGATTACTCGGACTGGACAGCAGATGCTGGCATAAACCTCGAACCGCCCAAGAAGACCAGTGTGAAGAAAAAGAAGAAGAATACCAGCAGCTCAGAAGAAGATGGAGAGAAGAAAAAAGACTCCAAGAAGGAGAGGAGGAAAGAAAAGCAGGACAAAGATGGAGCTCTACCAAAGAAGAAGAAGCCAAAGGAGAAACGGAAGGTCAGTGGTCCATTCTGTGTTATTTTAATATGGACACTTTTAGTATTGAAACTTTTCACTGACACTGTTGTCTCCATTCAAGTGCACAAATATTATTAAAGGGGTAGTTCATCCAAAAATGAAAATTCTCTCATTATTTACTCACCCTCTTGCCATCCATGATGTACACTGCTCAAAAAAACACTTTGAAAACACATCAGATCTCAATGGGGAAAATATCATGCTGAATATCTCTACTGATATGGACTGGGTAATGTGTTAGGAAACGAAAGGATACCACATCGTTTGATGGAAATGGAAATGATCAACCTACAGAGGACTGAATTCAAAGACAGCCTGAAAATCAAAGTGAAAAAATGATGCAGCAGGCTAGTCCATTTTACTGAAATTCCATTGCAGCAACTCATTGGTACTCAGTAGTTTGTATGGCCCCCACGTGCTTGTATGCATGCCTGACAATGTCGGGGCATGCTCCTAATGAGATGACGGATTGTGTCCTGGGGTATTTCCTCCCAGATCTAGACCAGGGCACTGAGCTCTTGGATAGTCTGAGGTACAACCTGGCATCGTCGAATGGACCGAAACAATGTCCCAGAGGTGTTCTATTGGATTTAGGTCAGGCAAGCGTAGGGGGCATTCAATGGCATCAATTCCTTCATCCTCCAGGAACTGCCTGCATACTCTCACCACATGAGGTCGGGCATTGTCGTGCACCAGGAGGAACCCAGGTCCCGCTGCACCAGCGTAGGGTCTGACAATGGGTCCAAGGATTTCATCCCGATACCTAATGGCAGTCAGGGTGCCATTGTCTAGAGGTCTGTGTGTCCCTCCATGGATATGCCTCTCCAGACCATCACTGACCCACCATCAAACCAGTCATGCTGAACGATGTTACAGGCAGCATACTCCACGGCTTCTCCAGACCCTTTCACGTCTGTCACGTTCTCAGGGTGAACCTGCTCTCATCTGTGAAAAGCACAATTCTGGTGTTCAATGGCAAATGCCAATCGAGCTCCACGGTGCCGGGCAGTGAGCACAGGGTCCACTAGAGGACGTCTGGCCCTCAGGCCACCCCCATGAAGTCTGTTTCTGATTGTTTGGTCAGAGACATTCACTGGTGTGAATGCCAGAATCGCCTGAATGTTTGCTGTGTCTCCCAGCACAGTCTCAAGAGCATGGAGGAGATTCCAGGAGACAGGCAGTTACTCTAGGAGAGCTGGACAGGGCCGTAGAAGGGCCGTCTGATGAGCTAAGGACCTTCTACAGCCCTGTCCAGCTCTCCTAGAGTAACTGCCTGTCTCATGGAATCTCCTCCATGCTCTTGAGACTGTGCTGGGAGACACAGCAAACCTTCTGGCAATGGCACTTATTGATGTGCTATCCTGGAGGAGTTGGAGTTGCCTGTGCAACCTACTGTAGGGTCCAAGTATGACCTCATGCTACCAGTAGTGACACTGACCCTAGCCAAATGCAAAACTAGTGAAAAACAGTCAGAAAAGATGAGCAGGGAAAAACCTGTAAAACCATTCCTGTTTTGGGGGTCGTCTCATTTTTGCCCATCTAGTGTACCTGTTGTTAATTTCATTAACACCAAAGCAGCTGAAACTGATTAACAACCCCCTCTGCTACTTAACTGACCTGATCAATATCCCAGGAGTTTAACTGACTTGATGCTCTGAAAAAAGTGTTCCTTTATTTTTTTTGAGCAGTGTATATAACTTTTTCTTCAGACTTTCTTTCTTTCTTCAAACACTTTCTTTCTCTTTGAGTCCATATAATGTAATTGAATGGGTGCCACTCAGGTGATGCTTGAAAAACCACACACAGCGATTGTAACGGTAATCAATATGACTCCAGTGGATGAATCAATGTCTTCTAAAGTGAAACGATAGGTGTGTGTAAGAAAAATACTAATATTAACTTTTAAAAGGGTAGGTAACACACACAGTTTCTACCAATCTCATGTTAATCTTGAGTACCTGTAGAGTAGTATTGTATCCTTTATATCTCAAAAAAGTCTTTAGTTTTATCATATTTATAAAAGATAGATGCGCTATGCCGAGTCTTTCTGAAAAAAGCAGAGCTCCTGGAGGCGTTGTTGTGGGCAGAGCTAAAGAGTCACGAGCGTAGAGATCGTCTGCAAGCTGCAACATCATTATAAATAAAGGGAACAAAAACGTTTGTGTTGTTTACATTTTATGCACTTGCGCACCGATTGCCAACAAAACACAGACATTTGATGCAGTTTTTAGTCACCGCCCGCGATCTGAAAATCCAGTGCTGAACTGGGACTTGTTTACAAAGTATTCATCAACGAAATTCCGGGAACAAACAAACACGTGTGCAACTCTGTTGCTGCCCCAAAAAAACCAAACTTCATCCACTGTTCTCTTAACGCTGGATTCTTTGGGAAGTTGAAAAAGTAATCTTTCCCTCACAACCAAAAACACACTCCTTAGGTGACACGAGCTGCATCTCATTTTGGAGGCTGCGTCCTCCGGAGGTCGCATTTGAAGGCTGAATACTTCATCAAGGATGTCATATTTAAGAAAAGTAACAGTAATAAAATTGACTGATATCCATTTGCAATCTTATGGTTATTTTTCTTAAATAAGACTACCTTGATGATGTATATGCAGCCTTCAAATGCGGCCTTCAAAGGGTGCAGCCCCTGAATTGGGACAAAGCCATTGTTGAAACATCTCTCTGCTTCCATAACCCAAACGAAGCACGAATGTTATCAGGGAGAAGTGCCCCTACTTATGTGATAAAGGGACAAAAAATTCTGCAAGACATGTCCATAACCAGAAGTAGTATATTTGGCACAGAAATACTTCGTCATACGTCCAACTCGTGTTTTGAAACTTTGGCCATGTTTAGCATGAGAATCCAACTCTTTATCAGTGTAAATAAGTCAGATTGCATGAAATAGCATTAGACCCCCCCCCCCCCCTCATTCACAAGTTCAGCTTGACATAAACGTAAGTGTGTGGTGAAGTAATGCGGAAGCCCAGTGGACCGCCACTTCTCCGATGAGCTTCACAATGCACTCGCGTCATGTGTCTCAGCGTCTTTCTCATCAACACTCATTTGACAGTAGACCGAAGCAATGATTTATATTTTAAAAAAGTTCACACACATCTATCAGTTCACTTCAGAAGACATTAATTTATCAACCGGGGTCATATGGATTACAGTCACAAATCATGATCGCTGTGTGTTGTTTTTCAAATTTCAACCGATCACCACCTATTCAATGAAACACATTTTCATTTGTGTTTATCTGAAGAAAGAAAGTCATACACATCAGGGATGGGGATGAAAGTCTACATGTGGGAAAAGGGTGCAACAAGAAAATCTATAGATAAATTGCTTTTAAAAAGTAGAAAAAATGAATTGATGTTGAAATCTGTTTGATTTTAGTTAATAAAGATCAACCAGTGGATCATAACATAACTCTCTGTAAATTCCCTCAGTTCACTTTCAGATGTATGTGAGAGTGCTGATCTGTTTTAAAGTTACCCTAAACTTAAATGTGTATTTATACGTTCAGAGGATACCTGAACTGCAGAACAAGGGTTTGACATTAGAGGAATGGCTGCCCTCACCCTGGATCACTGACACCATGCCACGGAGATGCCCCTTCACCCCACAGATGGGCGATGAGGTAAAAACACATTCCTCAGGGAAATAATCTGTCTGAGAATAATTAAAATGTGGAATATTTTAATTTATGTGTTGTGTGGAAACATACTTGTCATATTAAGTTGCTTGTTGTGTTTGTGAACAGGTATATTATTTCCGTCAAGGCCATGAAGCTTACGTGGAGATGGCCAAAAAAAACAAGATCTTCAGTATAAATCCTAAAAAACAGCCATGGCACAAGTTAGAACTTAGGGTAAGTCTTCAATGAAACAAACTTTAACTTCACAGTATTTTTATACATGAAAAAAAAAATGATTTGTGATTGTGTGCCTACAGGAGCAGGAGCTGTTGAAGGTAGTGGGCCTCAAATATGAGGTCGGTTTGCCAACTCTGTGCTGTCTGAAGCTGGCCTTCCTGGACCCAGACACTGGCAAACTGACGGGCGGCTCCTTCTCTATGAAGTGAGTGCTGTCTGCGTGTGTCACGGTGACTTACTCATGATGATCTTTGCTGAGTGGCTTTTAACCTGTGACTCGCATTTCTATTGTTGTCTTAGATACCACGACATGCCTGATGTCATTGACTTCCTTGTACTTCGGCAGCAGTTCGATAATGCAAGACAGAGGAACTGGATGATAGGTTAGTGTGTGAATTGAGTGGAAAATCTAGTTCAAAATGTAAGTGCTAAATTCTTAGAAATGACATCTTTGTGTTCATCTTAGTTGCATGCGTTAAGTAAAAGTATTCAAATATTTTCCTTAGACCTTGAACAGACATGATTGTTCACACACACCATTTGACCTAATTTAACCTTGCTCTTTCATTAAAAAAATCGTAAAAAAAAAAAAAAAATCGTAAAAAAAAAACTTACTGACCACTTCACAGTCACACAGTCATAAGGGATCACAGGGGTCCTTTCTGTGATATTTTCTATTATATATGAAATTTGAGTTGCATCACTTTTACACATTTTTAATAAAAGGTTTATTCAAGTAATTGTCTAAATGACTTGTTTATTTAAAAGTACATTTAAAAAACAAATGAATTTTTTGCTTTCTATTAATGACGGCTTCTTCTTGATACAGAGTTGATGAGCATGTGTAATTGTGTCTGATTTGACATGCATTTATTTTGTCAGGTGATCGTTTCCGGTCAGTGATAGATGACGCCTGGTGGTTTGGTACGATTGAGAGTCAGGAGCCTTATCAGGCTGAATATCCGGACTCTCTGTTCCAATGCTACAACGTCTGGTCAGTTCTCAGTGTCCATCTACACATTTTTACACATTATAGAGTAATTCAATTATTGTTACATTGTGGCCACAAATCAATACACCATATTGATTCTATGTTACCTCTATTGTGTGATGCTTTAACTACATTAACAAATAGTGAAACCTACAAATCTTTCTGGCTTTAATTGCTCCATAACTTCACTCCCTCTTTGATTTTTATGTTTAAGACTAACAATAGTTTACATGGAGGCTTATAAATTAATCTTTTGTGAGCATAGTGTGGTTTTACATGTTGTTGTAGTAGTTGTTGTTGTTGTGTTGTTTGTTTTTTGGTAATAGTAGATGACATAATGTTGACAGCTTTGTGTTATTGTGTGATGCAGCTGGGATAATGGAGATACAGAAAAGATGAGCCCATGGGACATGGAAGAGATTCCCAATGAAGGTATGGTGTTTTTATTTATTTATTTTTGTATTTTTTTATAAACACCACAGCTGTCAATGGAAAAAAATAACTTTGATTAGTCTATTTAGGATTCAGTTAATATTTTAAGATTTTTCTGTAGTTACCATGATTAAATTAAACTTGCTTTAATTTGCCTAGATTTTTTTTAAAAGAAATTAATATTTTAATTTAGTAAGGTTGCATTAAATTGATCAAAAGTGACAGTTAACACTTATACATTGTTACAAAAGATTTCTGTTTCAAATAAATGCCGTTTAAACATTGTATTCACTAAGAATCTTGGGAAAAACTATATCACGGTTTCCACAAAAATATTAATAAGCACAACTGTTTTTAACATTGATAATAAGAAATATTTCTTGAGCAGCAAATCAGCATATTAGAATGATTTCTGAAGTGACACTGAAGACTGGAGTAATGATGCTGGAAATTCAACATTAAATAGAAAGCAATTCTTTTACATTGTTATAATATTTTGCAAATGACTATTTTTACTGTATTTTTGATCAAATAAATGCAGGTGAGCATAAGAGACTTCTTTCAAAAACACTAAAAACAAATTTACTGACCACAAACTTTTAAACATTAGTGTATAATTTGCCATTTCTTTTCCCATCATTTACAAATAAAATATTGTTTTGGGTATGTATTGAAACGTGCTAAATAATTTTTTCCTAATTAGTCTTTAGAAATCTCACAAAACGGAATGAAACTGCTGTAAGTTCACATTAGGTAAATGCATTTAAATGTTAAATTTAATGATGCTAAATATTTAATTAATCTCATAGCACATTAATTTTCACAGCACTAATAAAAGCAAGCACATAAGCATTGAGTATGTTTATTTGAACATACTTTTCATATTGGGAACTGTTGACTGGTCCCCACAATGTTGGAGGTTTCAGGTTTTTTTACTGTCCTTGTGAAGACATTTGGTCCATCATGGCAAAACATGACCTACACACACACAAACATGGTCGTCGTCATGGCAACTATGGGATCGAGAGTATCAACTGTTCTGATGTCCAGCTGGCATTATTTTAATAACAAATACAAACTGAGCTGTGATTGTCTGTCTCTTCTTTTCCTCCATCTCATTTTCTCCGTCTGTCT
The DNA here is from genome assembly GCF_024489055.1 of Chanodichthys erythropterus. Classification (NCBI taxonomy): domain Eukaryota; kingdom Metazoa; phylum Chordata; class Actinopteri; order Cypriniformes; family Xenocyprididae; genus Chanodichthys; species Chanodichthys erythropterus. Next base: position 19,177,693 of record NC_090240.1, read on the forward strand.
GCAGCAGTATTTCCTGACGAGTTAGGCCTGAGTGTGCCTCTAACTGAGGAGGAGCAGAAGGCCTTGTTGTACAAGCCCCTAGAGGGAGAGTGGGGCTCACGCACACGTGACGAAGAGTGTGAACGCGTCATCAGGGGCATCGACCAGCTTTGCACTTTGGGTATGATGTTATCATTTAGCATTACATGATAACTGAGAAGCCTTACTATGGCTGTGTCCGAAACTGAAGGGATATAAACAAGGCTCTTTTTCTCCTCCAGACGTGGCTGTACCATTTGAATTGCCAGTGGACTTGCAGGCATATCCTACGTACTGCACCGTGGTTGCTTACGTCACAGATCTGAGCACCATCCGACAAAGACTAGAGAACCGTTTCTATAGGTCAGCACAAACTCTGAATAGACATGACAATTAAATCCATAAAATGAATCAAATATACAAGTAATTTTAAGCAAAATATTATTGATTGATATTATTTGGATTGAAATAATATCAATCAAGGATTAATTCCAAAAAAATCAATGTACACTAATGTAGATGATATTGAATTTATGTGTGTTTGTTTTCTGGTGTTTTTTTTTTTTTTTTGGACAGGCGAATGTCGTCGTTGATGTGGGAGGTACGCTACATTGAACACAATGCTCAAACCTTCAATGAACCAGGAGCTTTCATTGTCAGAACTGCCAAATTCGTATCTGACCTCATGCTACAATTCATCAAGTAAGTCTGTCACAAATAAAACCAATGATATTTCATTGGGATTTACAATATATCGGTAGCATATCGATTAATGGTCATTATTATTTTAATTAATCTGTAATGTCCGATATTGGATATTCAATTATGCATGCATGCATATTTTCTGTATTTTTACATTTATATTGCTTTTGCATCATCTAATGCTCACTTTAATCCTTAAAACACTAATGATTTAACACTGTTAAATTTATTATTTAAGAAGTCTCAAAATGAATATCCATTATTCACATTATATTAAAATGCTGTGATGCTTAAATTCACTTATAAAACGGTTAGTTCCTGTCCTTGATTCTGATTGGTCAATAGCTTAGTTTTATTCACGATAAAACACGGCTTTGACCGCTTCACCCAACAGTTCTGCGTATCACTACACAACACCCTTAGCAACCACTCTTAGCAACATAAACCGTTTTTCAATTTATTAGTGATGGGCATTCCGGCTCTTTTTCGTGAGCCGGCTCGTTTGACTCAGCTCCCGGAAAAGAGCCGGCTCTTTTGGCTCACAAACGGCTCTTTAAATAATACATGTTTTAACTATGACTTTGATTATGATAGGTGTGAAAACAGTTCTAATTAAATTATTAAATGAACTCATACTCACAATGTCTCACAATTTCTTTAAAAATGCATTGATTTGTTATAAAAAAGAATACTATTAAACATTTGTATTTAAATTACAACTTTTTAATGTATAGAACCAACATTCAAAACAAATAAAATCTGAACAACATAATAGAACCCATATTAAATATTAAAGAAAAATAAATAACTGAAAGGATTAAACTGGTCCCTCTTTTTCTCTTTTTTTATTGCCATATGAGCTCTCACTAGTTAGGATATATTATTCATAATGAACACACACACACACACTGCTGGCCATATTTTTATTTTATGAAAGATTTGCATTCAGAAATGCTGTTTTTCCTCTCCTCCGAGTTTCGACTACAGACCGTGAGGCTGATCAGACAGTCGAAACGAAAGAGTGTGTGTGCCTAGGCTTACATAGCCTAATTATAATTTTTGTGTTGTTCTTTGAATTATTAGTCTATTGTTTTAAATAAAATTAAAGTCATTCATTACATAATGATTTAATTTCTATAGGCTATATTTTGAAAAATAGAGTCGGCTCTTCAGATATGTGAGCCGGCTCCCGACGTTCACATAAAAGAGCCGGCTCTTAGAGTCGGCTCGTTCGCGAACGACCCATCACTACAATTGATATTGTTCATTGAAGCTTACTGTATTATGTAGAAGAGTATTGTGAGAAAGTGATCGATTGAGCGAGTTTATTACCTGCATTCATATTTAGCATTTTCCTTCAGGTCAGTCCTATTTTCATAATAAAAAGCCTGTTTAAATGTCCAATGTATTCTCTTGTCCTTTTAACAGTTAAGGGGTTTTCTGTGACTGACAGTCGCTAGTCAAAGCATTTGTCAGTTGCGTCTTGTTCCGTGTTCACAACAATTCATAAAGACAGTCTTTGCCGCCATCTAGTTGCATTGCATTGCAAGTTGCATTGATAGATATATATTTTTTTACTTTAATATTTGTATTGTGTGGTAACCATTTTCGCGTCGTGCCTAACAACGCCCTTCAGCCGTGACTTATTCACGATACAGCACAGCCTCTCGTGCCTTATTGCTTACATGTAGCATTTAAATAGATAGGATAAAATTATTTTTTTATTATACTGTTATTTTGTTTTTGTTTTTTTTTTCAAAGTAGTATACATTTTAATATCTGCCATTTTATTAGTTTTAATATCAGTGCGTCTCTAGCATTTAAAGTCATGCATGCTTTTTGATTACCTGTTTCTATGTCTATGTTCTTTAGGGACCAAAGTTGTACAGATATTATTCCACTATATAACAGTATGAAGAAAACCGCTTTCTCAGATTCAAGTGATGTAAGTGTCATTGAAACGCACACACTCATAATCACTCATATTGAACAAAATTTAATACATTATTTCAGTACTTTTAACAACTGTTCTTTTGCTGCCTTGCAAGCACTTGGTATTCAGTAAAAGTGTATATTTATATGTCATTGCGTAACATGCTTTGACACTTTTCTTTCCCAACTCAGGATGAAGATGAGGACGAAGAGCATGAAGCACCTTGTACATCTAGCAGAAATAAGAAGGTATACATTTAAGTGATCATTTACCTTTCTAACCATGCCAGAGAAAAGAGGATTTTGTATGCAAGAACTGTTTATGTCTGGCAATAACATACATGCACATCATGGCTAATTGAGAGTGTATTTCTGATTCAGAGGCAGCGGCAGCAGCCCATGCTGAGGAGTCTGCGCAGTAAACCTTCATCAGACCCCCAGGCCTGGAAGGGGCGCTGCAGAGAGCTACTGGAGCTCATCTTTCAATGTGAAGATTCAGAGCCTTTCAGACAACCTGTGGATCTGGAGGACTATCCGGTAACACAGACACATGGAGAAAATGCATACACACAGAACTGTACTTCTTATCTGTAGCATCGGGTGGGAATTATGAAGGGTGCCATAGTCTCATAAATTCATAAATTCTTCATAAATTCTCATGACAAAGTATACAATTTCTGCAATTTTTTCAGGGATTTCTGAAATACTGTAACACAACTACACATACACACAATGTGTTTACACACACACAGACTACAAAAATCTAGTTTGATCAGTATTTTTGTCTCGTTGTCCAGCGAAAATATTGAAACATCCTTAAAACAAATTAAATTAATAAGATAATATTTGGTAAATAATTTTTTAATCATAAACCAGAAAACAAAATTGCAGTGAGATAGTGGGAAAAAACTGCAGATATATTTCTTAAAAAGTCTTATCTTAATTTTATATACAGGTGCTGTTCATATAATTAGAATATCATCAAAAAGTTGATTTATTTCATTAATTCCATTCAAAAAGTGAAACTACACACAGACTGATACATTTCAAATGTTTATTTCTTTTAATTTTGATGATTATAACTGACAACTAAGGAAAATCCCAAATTCAGTATCTTAGAAAATTAGAATATTACTTAAGATCAATACAAAGAAAGGATTTTTAGAAGGTCAACTGAAAAGTATGAACATGAAAAGTATGAGCATGTACAGCACTCAATACTTAGTTGGGGCTCCTTTTGCCTGAATTACTGCAGCAATGTGGCGTGGCATGGAGTCGATCAGTCTGTGGCACTGCTCAGGTGTTATGAGAGCCCAGGTTGCTCTGATAGTGGCCTTCAGCACTTCTGCATTGTTGAGTCTGGCATATCACATCTTCCTCTTCACAATACCCCATAGATTTTCTAAGGTCAGGCGAGTTTGCTGGCCAGTTAAGAACAGGGATATGGTCCTTAGACCAGGTACTGGTAGCTTTGGCACTGTGTACAGGTGCCAAATCCTGTTGGAAAATGAAATCTGCATCTCCATAAAGTTGGTCAGCAGCAGGAAGCATGAAGTGCTCTAAAACTTCCTGGTATACGGCTGCGTTGACCTTAGACCTCAGAAAACACAGTGGACCAACACCAGCAGATGACATGGCACCCCAAACCATCACTGACTGTGGAAACTTTACACTGGACCTCAAGCAATGTGGATTATGTGCCTCTCCTCTCTTCCTCCAGACTCTGGGACCCTGATTTCCAAAGGAAATGCAAAATTTACTTTATTCAGAGAACATAACTTTGGACCACTCAGCAGCAGTAGTTTTTGTCTTTAGACGCTTCTGACGCTGTCTGTTGTTCAAGAGTGGCTTGACACAAGGAATGCGACAGCTGAAACCCATGTCTTGCATACGTTGTGCGTAGTGGTTCTTGAAGCACTGACTCCAGCTGCAGTCCACTCTTTGTGAATCTCCCCCACATTTTTGAATGGGTTTTGTTTCACAATCCTCTCCAGGGTGCGGTTATCCCTATTGCTTGTACACTTTTATCTACCACATTTTTTCCTTCCCTTCGCCTCTCTATTAATGTGCTTGGACACAGAGCTCTGTGAACAGCCAGCCTCTTTTGCAATGACCTTTTGTGTCTTGGCCTCCTTGTGCAAGGTGTCAATGGTAGTCTTCTGGACAACTGTCAAGTCAGCAGTCTTCCCCATGATTGTGTAGCCTACAGAACTAGACTGAGAGACCATTTAAAGGCCTTTGCAGGTGTTTTGAGTTAATTAGCTGATTAGAGTGTGGCACCAGGTGTCTTCAATATTGAACCTTTTCACAATATTCTAATTTTCTGAGATACTGAATTTGGGATTTTCCTTAGTTGTCAGTTATAATCATCAAAATTAAAAGAAATAAACATTTGAAATATATCAGTCTGTGTGTAATGAATGAATATAATATACAAGTTTCACTTTTTGAATGGAATTAATGAAATAAATCAACTTTTTGATGATATTCTAATTATATGAACAGCACCTGTACATGAGCATTCAGAAGTTTGGGGTCAGAAATAAATTAATGCATTTATAACACAAATTGATCAAAAGTGACTAAAAACATTTGTTTTCTATTTCAAAAAATGCTTTTCTTCTGAACAGGAAAATAATATAAAGCAACACAACTGTTTTCAACATTGATATAATATTAGGAAATGTTTCTTGAGGAACAAATCAATATATTACAATGATTTCTGAAGGATCATGTGACACTGAAGACGAGTAATGATGCTGAAAATTTGGCTTTGCATCACATGATTAAATTACATTTTAAATTATATTTCTATTTTAAAGTAACAGTTTTCTATTTTAATGTCACATTATTACTTTTACTGTATTTTTGATCAAATAAATTCAGCCTTTTTGAGCATAAGAGACTTTTCAGAAACAGGAGTGTAACAAACATCTAGTTTTTAATGATGTTTAGTAATTTGTACTGGAAAACGAGACAGAAATACTGATTAAGAAAATGATTTTTTGCAGTGCACTGTCTGCTTATATCCCCTGTTCATCAAAAATACCTCTCTCAGGACTACTTGGACATTGTGGACACTCCTATGGACTTTGGGACTGTCTTGAACCGCCTGTTAGCAGGAGAGTATGACACTCCTATGGATCTTTGTAAAGATGTACGTCTCATCTTCAGCAACTCCAAAGCCTACACACCCAGCAAAAAGTCCAGGGTATGAGATCATGTCCAAATATTTTTTTTTAAAACATATTGTAATCTCAGTAGTCAAACCAGTTCATCTACTTTATTTAATACATGCCTGTTTTTGTTTGCTTGTGTGTTGTTTTGTATGCAGATCTACAGCATGAGTCTGCGATTGTCCGCTCTGTTTGAAGAACATATCAGTTCGATCCTGACTGATTTTAAAGCTGCTCAAAGTCTGCAGAGTGAGCGATTCACCCGTCAGCGTCTGCACACGGAGCGCTTGACCAGACAGTCTGTGAAGAGGAGAAGGAGCTCTTCACCTTCAAGCTCCGCCTCTAGGTACAGACAGCATCTTATTGCTCATTGCAGGATATTATGTTACAGAATTTTTCACTGTTTCTAAACTTTGCATACACTTTTCTTCAGAAAAGTAAAACATTTTACTTGATTACAGCAAAACCAAAACAATAAAACATTTGCTTTCTTTTCTGATTTGCAGTCCAGAAAGGAAGCGGCGGGTCTCCTCACGCTCTGCTCCTCGATCGGACAATACAGCACCGCCCACTCCTGCTGGACCTTCCCGGGCTCCTTCTTTACGGCAAACACATCCACAAATCAACGGCAAGGCTGAGCCTCCTGTTGTCCCTGGTCGAACCCGCAGCTCGGCCCGTTTTGGAACACAACTCACAGATGCACCCTCTGCACAGTCAGCTCCTCCCCCTCCCGCTGCCCACAGTAAGGTGGCAGAGCCCTCCTCCAGAGTCCTGCGCACACAGAACTCTCACTCCATTGGTGTCTCTAGGGAATCAGAGCGCTCTGCGGTTTCCCACAGCAATGAGGGCGGAGCCAGAGAGTCTCGCAGGAAGCTTCGGACACCTGTTAAACTCACACCAGGTCAGTAACAGATGGTAAAAGATTTTATTTTTCTTAAAACTGATGTTATTACATGGAAGGGGATTTTGAGTTTTGAGTGTTTTCTGTAAATCAAATCACAAACACCGAAGCTCTTCTGCAGGCCCAAAGTTATCAGGGATCTTTTTTTTTCTGTAGATTTAAACATTTTCCTACATGAATTTTTTCTTTTTTCTGCATTGATTTTTGAATGGATTTAAACTTTTTTTCTTTAATTTTCTGCAATGATTTGGAAAAACATTGGTTGGTTTATATAGATTTAAACAAACTGAAGGTACTGCTGTGTATTTAAAAAAAAAAAAAAAATCTGGAAAGATTTAATTTAATAATTTTTTAGTATTTGTTTATTTATTTTCATTTTCTGCACTAATGTTAGGGAAAATCTGTGGATTTGTCTAGATTTAAACATGGTAAAATGTGCTGAACTGTGCTTTAAATTTGATAAAAATGTGCTGTGTATCACGCCTTGTTTATATTTTCGCCTGGTACCGAACCGTGAGCCTCCGCTGACTGCGCACTGTCCTCCCCAAACAGACATATTTCAGGCTCATTTTGTAAATGTAAGCTCTTAATTTAGACAAGATGCTGGTACGGACGTACCTGCTCTGCCAGAATTGGCTCAAAGTCGAGCATCTTCAGAAGTAGAGCCGCGTGCAAAGTTACAAAAAACTGCTGTGCACACCGCCATGTGAAATAATAATAATAATAATAATAATAATTCGTTACAGCGCTTTTCAGGGTACTTAAAGCCCTTTACGTGGAGGTGGGGGAATCTCCTCAACCGCCACCAGTGTGCAGCATCCACCTGGATAATGTGACGCCCACCACACACCAGCTTATTGGTGGAGAGGAGATAGAGTGATTAAGCCAATCAGTATATGGGGATGGTTAGGAGGCCATAATGGACAGAGGCCAATGGGAACATTTGACCAGGATGCCAGGGTAAACCCCTACTCTTTTTCGAAGGACATCCTAGGATTTTTAATGAGTGTCAGAACGTTGGTTTAAAGGGTTGGTTCACCCAAAAATGAAAATTATGTTATTAATTACTCACCCTCATGTCGTTACACCCCCGTAAGACCTTCATTCATCTTCGGAACACAAATTAAGATATTTTTGATGAAATACCGATGACTTTATGAGGCCTCTATTGAGAGCAAAGCCACCGAACCTCTCAAGATCTATAAAGGTACTAAAAAACATATTTGAAACAGTTCATGTGCGTTCAGTGGTTCTATCTTAATATTATAAAGTGACGAGAATACTTTTTGTGAGCCAAAAAAACAAAATAATGACTTTTCAACAATATCTAGCGATTTCAAAACACTGCTTCATGAAGCTTTACAAATTTTTTGTTTCGAATCAGTGGTTCGGAGCACCAAAGTCACGTGATTTCAGCATCTGAACCGCTGATTCGAAACAAAAGCTTTGAAGCATTGTTTTGAAATCGCCCAGGTACGTATCCAGGTACTACCCAGGCTCAGCCCTGCTTAGCTTCAGTGGGCAACCAGTCTTGGGCTTCAGGGTGATATGGCTGCTGGCAATGGGGTCTCGTGCACTCAATGCAGCAAGTATAAACCAAGCTTTACACTCTTTAAATATAGCTAAAAATATAATAAAATGAGTCAATTCAATTTAACAAACAAACATGTCAACCGCGGAAATCTGTGGATCTTTCCATGGGCCATGGGATTGATTCCCATGTGAACACATGCTGATTGAAAAAATGTACATCTAAATCATAAATGCATTGTTAGTCACTTTGGGGGAAAAGCATATATTAAATGAAAATGTAAATGTTTGTTCTTTCTTAGGTCCAGTCGATCACAACTCTCCTCCTCAGAACAGTTTGCATTTGAATGGTCATAGTCAGGTGACTGTGGGAGTGGTACGAAGAGGCCGGGGCAGACCCAGATTAGACGCACAAATACAGACGCCAGTAGTGGTACCGCCACCCCCATTGCCCCAGGCCTCTGGAAAAAAGAGAGGGAGGAAAAGCAAGAAAGACCTGGACTCCCTACGAAGAGACTCCGACCATGAGGACGAGATGCTTCTGTCTACAGGTGATGAGGGCGGGGCTTCTTCTACAGCCCAGGACAGTAGTCTTTCAGATTCAGGGGTAGTGACTCCAGAGTGTCCGAAACCGCGAGGCAGACCACGAATCACCAGAACGACAGATACTCCACCTCCTTCAAGCCCCAAAACTCTCCGAAGGAGCAGTCGGCGTGGAAATGAGGAGACCACGGCCCCTACGCCAGGCCCTGCCCTAAGGGAGGAGCCTGAAATTTATATGGGAGAGGATGGGAGCTCGAAAGGGCAGATGAGAACGCGTAACCAGGGCCGAAGGACAGCTTTCTATAACGAAGAAGACTCAGAGGAAGAGCAAAGACAGCTTTTGTTTGAGGACGCCTCCATTACTTTTGGCACGTCAAGCAAGGGGAGAGTCCGCAAGCTCACCGAGAAGGCCAAAGCCAACCTTATTGGCTGGTAACAATGCCAACTTTGCATGTCCTATGCGACACAACCCCCTTATCCTCGCCCCGCTGGGGAGGGGGAACCATTCCTGCTGCTATCAGACTGTCATGATTATCTGAATCTTTCATTCTGACTTTCTAAATTGATTATCAAGTTTTGAATCTTTGACTCTTTTGGTGACTTCAAGAGTCACAGCCCCTTGAAATCCCCCAACTTATACATTTTCTTCCACAGATAAATCACAAATGCAGTTAAATACTGATTTTCATATGCACTATATTTGAATGCCAGTGAAGAAAAGGTACTTACACAGTCTTATGAATCCAAATACCTGATTTCATCTCTCAAGAAAGCACTTATGTGAGGATGGTTGAGTGTGTGTGTGTGTGTGTGTGAGAGTGTGAAATAACTTGAGTCTTGTTTCTTTAAACTGTTAATTTTATGCATTATTTTTACACCGTTGTTGCTAAGGGCAACAAATCAAACACTTGTTCAAAAAAAATCTATTTTTAACAGATCATTGTGTAAGTGGCTGTAAAGCTGCAGTGGAGTGCAGAGAAGGACCTCATAAATTGCCCGTGTTGTCTTTTTAACGTCTTTCTCTGCAAGTCAAGATCAGTGGCAGTGGTAATTCACGCATGTTTTTATATAATTAGCAATACCTTGTGCCTTTTCATACGTTCAATACATTATGGCTCCTTTGTACTCCCCAATTTGTGTGTGTTTGATGCTTTAACGTATTGATTAATTCAGTACAAATGTGTGTTAATGATCTGTTGTTATGATAGAGATTAGTGAGCAGCATATCTCCACATGACCACTGTGTGTGTGTGTGTGTGCGTGTGTATTGAGTTCATGCAGTTGTTATAATATTGACATCACTCCGTGCCTGTTTTATCGGGCTCCCAGAATGCACTGTGATCCCTAACTAGATAAATACAGTGACCACAAATTGTTTTGGCACTTAAGCCACAGTTTTAAAATGTCTGAATGTCATTGCATTAGAGAATGAAATACAAATCAGAGGGCATCTGCAAACAAATCAAGGTATTAAGGTCTTAAAACAAGCAACACCTTCATTTTGAGGCTTTTCTCAACAAATATTAATATACAGTAAACAATACTTTTTTCTAAAGTTTGGAATCCGTAAGATTTTTTTTCATGTTTTTGAAAAGTCTTTTATGCTCATTAAGGCTACATGTATTTGTCCAAAAATACAGTAAAAACAGTAATGTTGTGAAATATTATTACAATTTTAATAGATTATAAAATGTAATTTTATTTCTGTGATGGCAAAGCTGAATTTTCAGCTTAATTACTCCAGTCTTCAGTGTCACATGATCCTTCAAGAATTCGGGGCTGTTTACATGACGCCATTTTCAACCAAAACTGAAAACTTTTTATGCGTTTTAGCCATTCATTTACACGAAAACAGCGTTTTGGTGGCCTGAAAACGGGTTTCAAAGTGCAAGTTTTTGAAAACTATCTCCGTGTAAACAAAAAAACGCGTATCTGTGAAAACGATGACGCCTTGCACTTGCGTATTACATGTTCAGTCTATGGTCTATAGTAGTTGCGTTCTCCAGAGATCGCATTTAAAGCTGCATACGTCATCGAGGCGGTCTCATTTAAGAAAAGTAACCGTTAGGTTGCAAAGTAAGAAAGAAATTGCAGCGTTTTAGGGCTGCACGATATATCGCATGAGATTGTCACGCGCATTTCGTCAGTAAAGCCGGTTCCCTGATTACCGCTAAATCGCCATCACCTGCTTTCAAATGGAGCGGCATTTAATAGACAGAGCCGTAGATCACTAACAAGCCACGCAATATCCCGTTCATTATCGAAGGCGATTCATCTGCGATAATGAACGCGATATTGCGTGTCTTGTCAGTGAACTACGGCTCTGTCTATTAAATGCCGCTCCATTTGAAAGCAGGTGATGGCGATTTAGCGGTAATCAGGGAACCGGCTTTACTGACGAAATGCGCGTGACAATCTCATGCGATATATCGTGCAGCCCTAATTTTACACTTCAAGAGGAATAACAGTCAATTTTATTACTTTCCTTATATAAGATGTATGCAGCCTTCAAATGCGTCCTCCGGAGGACGCAGCCTCTGAAATAAGATGCAAAAATACAGCTTTTTTAGTAATTTTCACGGATTCGTGTGAATGGGAATTTTATTGACAACGGTGCCGTCTCTACGCGGAAATCTCAAATGAAAAACTTCTCCGTTTTAAGACGGAGAACGTACCAAAGTGCAAGTATTTGAAAACAATACCGTTGTCGTCATCGTGTAAACTGCAAAAACGTGAATCTGTGAAAACGGTGGCGACATGCACATGCGTATTACGTGTTTAGTCTATCCACCTTATTTGTCCACGCGAAAATAAGGTGTTTCTGTGAATATGCGAGACTTCCAATTTATTAGCCGCTACAGGGAAATTATGAGAACAATATCAAAGTGCAGTAAACTATAAAAATAAGGTGGATAGGCAATAGCGTAATCTTTCTTTACAAAGTGACATCGCCATCTACTTGTCATGCATGCGTAATACAGCGTTTTATCAGGATTCTTAAAGTTAGATTAAAAAGACCAGCATTTATTGGAAGAAAAAAAAATGACTGACCCAAACCTTTGAACAGCAGTGTACAGTTAATTGTGATTAATTCATTGGAAAATGTGATTAAATTAAATTGAATAAAATTACAATTCATCTTTAATCTAAATGACAGCCCTACTTTGAGGTGATTTTTAGTGGATGTTCACTCAGGTGTCCTAGCAGAATAACTACAGTCATTAACTACCAACATATTAAACAACCAGAAAATCTCCATTTGCTTTCTTTTAAAATAGATCCCACTTAGTTTGATATTTCAATGTCATTAATACATTTTTGGATGTTTCTCAAGTGCCCAAATACTTTTGATGCCACTGTATACTCTTACAAACCACTATTGACAGAGTTATTAATACGTGTGTGTAGCGACGTTCGTTGCCTCACCTTTTCAACACTCTACCTGTCGTTTCATCTAGCCCGGAGAGCAGGCCTCTTTTAAAAGTCATTGAATTACTGTGGAACTGCTCATTTCATTAGCATTTATTTTTTTTGCCTGATCACATTGGAACACTGTGTTTGATATTTCCCATTCTGATGCATTGACTCAGTAGATACCACAGGGCAGCGAATCACACAAGAGGCAGTGTGCATGTCGTATTCTGTGTTTTGAATGTGCCTTGACTTTTTGTGTGTTTGTACGTGTCTGTGTGATGTACAACTAAAGAATTAAGGTATTGTATCCCACCTTAAAGTCCGGACTCACATATGCAGCGTAGTCTCTTTTATAAGGGAGACATTCAGTCTGGTTTTTTGCCATGTGATTTTGTAGGTTCTTGCGTACTCTCAGCAGTTGTGGTCTGGGTGATCCATTACGACAGAGCTAATCCAGCCCATAGCTTTAAAACTGGTTTGCTGAACCAAAGCCTTTGAATGTGTCTGGTTGTGGAAGTTTATGTACGAGACTGTTTGTTTGGTGGGTATGTATGTGGCTGTTTTATATGCAGTTGACGCATGTCTGAGTCCATTTCTGTATTTGTGTTTATGTACAAGCCCCATGTTTTATTGAGCTGGTGTTTATAATCTGTTGCTACATGAAATCTGTATTATATCTGACTCACGACCCCTCTATTACCATCATACTGCACAGGAAGTGACATCGTACGGACTGATTGACAGGTTTTAGAGGGGAGATCAAAGATGGATGCATGTTAGTATAATCTCCGGTCTTTTAAATCTGAAGGTACAGTCATGTTTGTGGGGTCAGGGTCTTTTTTCCCCCTCTCCGGTCTTATATCCTCAGACTGAGAGGTCTTTCTATGTTAGTTTGTATACTTTTATATAAAGGAAAAAAAGTGTAAATAAAGATGTTAAATAGAATGTATGTGTAGGGTGTACTGCTGTCACATTAGTTCATACTGATATTTTAAGGAAATAAACATTTGTGTTTCCACAAACTCTTGTTCTTTCATTCTTTCACAAACCTGCAGTATCTGGCAAAATTTTAAACTGATTTCTAGGCCTGAAAAAGCCATAGAAATGAATACATTTCTGTTGTGAATTTAGAACTTAACTACAGCGTTTCTTCCGTTACTGTATTGAGTGAAATATAATATAAATATAATAGTAGGATTTGTACCTTGCATGCATCAGATTGATATTATATGAAAATTCCTAAATTATGACAACTAAAAATAAACAAAATTGAACTTTATGAAGGGTAAGATACTATTTAAAACCATTGAATGGTGGATAATAAATCATTTCGTGGAGAGCAGCGCCCTCTATCGTGCATTATTTGGATTCGACTGCGCGTGAAATAATCACTCATTTTTATTGATAAGAAAATGTACAAGGCTAATGATGATAAATGTGTATTAAAAAGTATATATTGAGATTAAAAAAGTAACAAAACTGATATATATTAGATATAATTTTTTTTTTTTGTAATAAAATGTTAAAGATCAGGCTCACTTGACACAGGCTGTCTTCATTTTTTAAAAAAATATTTTATAATGTGCTGATATAGGCTACATAGTTGTATGACTATTCCTGATGATTTTTATATTACATATATGAATATTATAAACATATCAAATCTTAAGAAAAACTACTGCTAAGATACCTAACACATTTCTCAGAATGAAATATAGGCTACTAAATCAGCTGTAGGCTATGCTACAAACCTGACTTGTGAAAGCGAATGTCTACTACAAACGGTGTTCATAGTTTTGAAAATGTGTTTATTTTCTGAAATGTCGTTATGGTTCAGGATATTTGGCTTAAAAAAACAAACATGCGCGCGCGGTGTCCTTTCCTGACGTGGCGGCGCGAGACGCGTACACACACCTCCTCTCGTGGGCAGCCGCTATTGGACGCGCACTGTCTAATAATGTTCAACTTAGAGGCGCAGGTGCCAAACCGAAACTGTCGGCATGTAAATTTCAAATTCAGTTTTCAAGGCAATGCTTACACAACGCATAACAAGCTAAGAGTTTCGGTGAGCTCTTCCTGTTATCAAGTTAAAAATAGTAGCCTATCTCTGACAATAGTGAACTCAGTGCTTATTCACTGAAGTTCTTGCACAAGGTAAGGTAGCCAACTTTTAACTCTGCAGTGTGTTGAAGAAATATCGGAGCCTAAATATAATGTACATAGGCTATTTTATACTTTTTTAAAAACATTTTAAAACTACAACAGTAACATTCTATGCTCGGGTACTGAATTGAAATCTCTGTCATGTTAAATGTACAGGCAGCGATGCCTCAAATCACGTCAGGTGTGATCATGCAGCTGACGCTGCTGCTGTCCGCTTTACCTGCGCAGTATCTCATCTCCAGATGGACAAGCGGCACCGCAGCACAACGACACATCGCCACTCAGAGGTAAACACAAACACAAACTTTTTTTTTTTCTATTCATCAAAGAATCCTGAAAAAATGTATCAAAAAATTTCAACATTGATAATAATAATAAACATTTCTTGAGCACCAAATCTGCATATTAGAATGATTTTTGAAGGATCATGTGACACTGATGACTAGAGTAATGATGCTGAAAATACAGTTATTTCAAATTGTAATAATATTTCACAGTATTACTGTTTTCATAGTATTTTTGATCAAATAAATGTAGCCTTGGTGAGCATAAGTTCTTCTGTCAAAAACGTTAAAAAATCTTACCAACTGTAAAATTTTGAATGTTAATGTATTCATATAAATTTTAATCTTAAAGGCATAGTTCACCCAAAAATTTGTCATTAATTACTCACCCTCATATTGCTCCAAACCCTTAAGATTTTCGTTCATCTTCAGAACACAATTTTTTGATGAAATCAGAGAGCTTTCTGTCCCTCCATAGACTGCCTTCACAACTGACACTTTGATGCTTCAAAAAGTACATAAAGTGATCATAAAACTAATCCATATGAATTGAGTGGTTTAGTCCAAATTTTCTGAAGAGACTCGATCGCTTTATATGATGAACATATTGAATTTAGCCTTTTATTCACAAATAAACATTGATCAGTGAACATAAACAAGCTCAACTGAACCTGCTTGATGCGCAAGAACAAGCCTCAAACGTGCTGCGTAACACAAGAATGAACCTTATTGGTTCTTGCTGAAGCTCAAACGTGCTGCGTAACACAAGAATGAACCTTATTGGTTCTTGCGGAAGCTCAAACGTGCTGCGTAACACGAGAATGAACCTCATTGGTTCTTGCTGAAGCTCAAATGTGCTGCGTAACACAAGAATGAACCTTATTGGTTCTTGCTGAAGCTCAAACGTGCTGCGTAACACGAGAATAAACCTCACTGGTTCTTGCTGAAGCTCAAACGTGCTGCGTAACACGAGAATGAACCTCATTGGTTCTTGCGGAAGCTCAAACGCGCTGCATAACACATGAGAATGAACCTCATTGGTTCTCGCGAAAGCTCAAACGCGCTGCGTAACACAAGAATGAACCTCATTGGTTCTCACAGATGCTCAAATGTGCTGCATAACACGTGAGAATGAACTTCATTGGTTCTTGCTGAAGCTCAAATGTGCTGCGTAACACAAGAATGAACCTCATTGGTTCTCGCAGAAGCTCAAACGTGCTGAGTAACACACGAGAATGAACCTCATTGGTTCTTGCTGAGGCTCAAATGTGCTGTGTAACACTTGAGAATGAACCTCGCTGGTTCTTGCTGAAGCTCAAACGTGCTGTGTAACACGAGAATGAACTTCATTGGCCTTTGCGGAAGCTCAAATGTGCTGCGTAACACGAGAATGAGCCTCATTGGTCCTTACGGAAGCTCAAACGTGCTGCGTAACACGAGAATGAACCTCACTGGTTCTAGCTGAAGCTCAAACGCGCTGCATAACACATGAAAACAAACCTCATTGGTCCTTATGGAAGCTCAAGTGTGCTGTGTAACACAAGAATGAACGTCATTGGTTCTTACGGAAGCTCAAACGTGCTGCGTAACATGAGAATGAACCTCATTGGTTCTTGCAGAAGCTCAAATGTGCTGCATAACACACGAGAATGAACCTCATTGGTCCTTACGGAAGCTCAAACGTGCTGCGTAACACGAGAATGAACCTCATTGGTCCTTGCGGAAGCTCAAACATGCTGCGTAACACGAGAATGAACCTCATTGGTTCTTACAGAAGCTCAAACGTGCTGTGTAACACTTGAGAATGAACCTCACTGGTTCTTGCAGAAGCTCAAATGTGCTGTGTAACACGAGAATGAGCCTCATTGGTTCTTGAAGAATCTCAGACGTGCTGTGTAACACTTGAGAATGAACCTCACTGGTTCTTGCAGAAGCTCAAATGTGCTGTGTAACACGAGAATGAACCTCATTGGTCCTTACGGAAGCTCAAACTTACCGCGCAACACAAGAATGAACCTCATTGGTTCTAACATGCTGCGTAACACGAGAATGAACCTCATTGGTCCTTACGGAAGCTCAAACGTGCTGCGTAACACTTGAGAATGAACCTCATTGGTTCTTGTAGAAGCTCAAATGTGCTGCATAACACATAAGAATTAAACTTCATTGGTTCTCGCGGAAGCTCAAACGTGCTGCGTAACACGAGAATGAACCTCATTGGTCCTAGCGGAAGCTCAAATGTGCTGCGTAACACGAGAAAGAACCTCACTGGTCCTCACGGAAGCTCAAACGTGCTGCGTAACACGAGAAAGAACCTCAACGGTCCTCATGGAAGCTCAAACGTGCTGCGTAACACAAGAATGAACCTCACTGGTCCTTACGGAAGCTCAAACGTGCTGCGTAACACGAGAAAGAACCTCATTGGTCCTAGCGGAAGCTCAAACGTGCTGCGTAACACACGAGAATGAACCTCATTGGTCCTAGCGGAAGCTCAAACGTGCTGCGTAACACGAGAATGAACCTCATTGGTCCTTGCGGAATTAAACTCAAACGTGCTGCGTAACACGAGAAAGAACCTCAACGGTCCTCACAGAAGCTCAAACGTGCTGCGTAACACGAGAATGAACCTCATAGGTTCTTGCTGAAGCTCAAACGTGCTGCGTAACATGAGAATGAACCTCAACGGTCCTCACGGAAGCTCAAGCGTGCTGCGTAACACGAGAATGAACCTCAACGGTCCTCACGGAAGCTCAAATGTGCTGCGTAACACGAGAAAGAACCTCAACGGTCCTCACGGAAGCTCAAACGTGCTGCGTAACACGAGAATTAACCTCATTGGACTTACGGAAGCTCAAACATGCTGCGTAACACGAGAAAGAACCTCATTGGTCCTTGCGGAAACTCAAACGTGCTGCGTAACACGAGAAAGAACCTCAATGGTCCTAGCGGAAGCTCAAGCGTGCTGTGTAACACGAGAAAGAACCTCACTGGTCCTTA
Organism: Chanodichthys erythropterus; assembly: GCF_024489055.1. NCBI lineage: Eukaryota > Metazoa > Chordata > Actinopteri > Cypriniformes > Xenocyprididae > Chanodichthys > Chanodichthys erythropterus. The sequence continues at coordinate 19,195,353 of NC_090240.1, forward strand.
CGGAAGCTCAAACGTGCTGCGTAACACACGAGAATGAACTTCATTGGCCCTTGCGGAAGCTCAAACGTGCTGCGTAACACGAGAAAGAACCTCAACGGTCCTCACGGAAGCTCAAACGTGCTGCGTAACACGAGAAAGAACCTCACCGGTCCTCACGGAAGCTCAAACGTGCTACGTAACACGAGAAAGAACCTCAATGGTCCTTACGGAAGCTCAAACGTGCTGCGTAACACGAGAAAGAACCTCATTGGTCCTAGCGGAAGCTCAAACGTGCTGCGTAACACGAGAAAGAACCTCAATGGTCCTTACGGAAGCTCAAACGTGCTGCGTAACACGAGAAAGAACCTCAATGGTCCTTACGGAAGCTCAAACGTGCTGCGTAACACGAGAATGAACCTCATTGGTCCTAGCGGAAGCTCAAACATGCTGCGTAACACGAGAATGAACCTCATTGGTCCTTGCGGAATTAAGCTCAAACGTGCTGCGTAACACGAGAAAGAACCTCAACGGTCCACACGGAAGCTCAAACGTGCTGCGTAACACGAGAAAGAACCTCAACGGTCCTCACGGAAGCTCAAACGTGCTGCGTAACACGAAAATGAACCTCATAGGTTCTTGCTGAAGCTCAAACGTGCTGCGTAACACAAGAATAAACCTCATTGGTTCTTGCTGAAGCTCAAACATGCTGCGTAACACGAGAAAGAACCTCAACGGTCCTCACGGAAGCTCAAACGTGCTGCGTAACACACGAGAATGAGCTTCATTGGCCCTTGCGGAAGCTCAAACGTGCTGCGTAACACGAGAAAGAACCTCAACGGTCCTCACGGAAGCTCAAACGTGCTGCGTAACACGAGAAAGAACCTCACCGGTCCTCACGGAAGCTCAAACGTGCTACGTAACACGAGAAAGAACCTCAGTGGTCCTTACGGAAGCTCAAACATGCTGCGTAACACGAGAAAGAACCTCATTGGTCCTAGCGGAAGCTCAAACATGCTGCGTAACACGAGAATGAACCTCATTGGTCCTTGCGGAATTAAGCTCAAACGTGCTGCGTAACACGAGAAAGGACCTCAACGGTCCTCACGGAAGCTCAAACGTGCTGAGTAACACGAGAAAGAACCTCACCGGTCCTCACGGAAGCTCAAACGTGCTACGTAACACGAGAAAGAACCTCAATGGTCCTTACGGAAGCTCAAACGTGCTGCGTAACACGAGAAAGAACCTCATTGGTCCTAGCGGAAGCTCAAACGTGCTGCGTAACACGAGAATGAACCTCATTGGTCCTAGCGGAAGCTCAAACATGCTGCGTAACACGAGAATGAACCTCATTGGTCCTTGCGGAATTAAGCTCAAACGTGCTGCGTAACACGAGAATGAACCTCATAGGTTCTTGCTGAAGCTCAAACGTGCTGCGTAACACGAGAATGAACCTCATAGGTTCTTGCTGAAGCTCAAACGTGCTGCGTAACACGAGAATGAACCTCATAGGTTCTTGCTGAAGCTCAAACGTGCTGCGTAACACGAGAATGAACCTCATTGGTTCTTGCTGAAGCTCAAACATGCTGCGTAACACGAGAAAGAACCTCAACGGTCCTCATGGAAGCTCAAACGTGCTGCGTAACACGAGAATGAACCTAAACTGTCCTCACGGAAGCTCAAACATGCTGTGTAACACGAGAATGAACCTCATAGGTTCTTGCTGAAGCTCAAACGTGCTGCGTAACATGAGAATGAACCTCATTGGTCCTAGCGGAAGCTCAAACGTGCTGCGTAACACTTGAGAATGAACCTCAACGGTCCTCACGGAAGCTCAAACGTGCTGCGTAACACTTGAGAATGAACCTCAACGGTCCTCACGGAAGCTCAAACGTGCTGCGTAACACGAGAAAGAACCTCAACGGTCCACACGGAAGCTCAAACGTGCTGCGTAACACGAGAAAGAACCTCAACGGTCCTCACGGAAGCTCAAACGTGCTGCGTAACACGAGAATGAACCTCATAGGTTCTTGCTGAAGCTCAAACGTGCTGCGTAACACGAGAAAGAACCTCAACGGTCCTCACGGAAGCTCAAACGTGCTGCGTAAAACGAGAATGAACCTCAACGGTCCTCACGGAAGCTCAAACGTGCTGCGTAACACGAGAATGAACCTCAACGGTCCTCACGGAAGCTCAAACGTGCTGCGTAACACGAGAATGAACCTCATTGGTCCTTAAGGAAGCTCAAACATGCTGCGTAACATGAGAAAGAACCTCAATGGTCCTAACGGAAGCTCAAACGTGCTGCGTAACATGAGAAAGAACCTCATTGGTCCTTACGGAAGCTCAAACGTGCTGCGTAAGACGAGAAAGAAACTCATTGGTCCTTACGGAAGCTCAAACGTGCTGCGTAACACGAGAAAGAACCTCATTGTTCCTTAAGGAAGCTCAAACGTGCTGCATAAAACGAGAATGAACCTCATTGTTCCTTACGGAAGCTTAAACGTACTGTGTAACACGAGAAAGAACCTCAACGGTCCTCACGGAAGCTCAAACGTGCTGCGTAACACGAGAATGAACCTCAACGGTCCTCACGGAAGCTCAAACGTGCTGCGTAACACGAGAAAGAACCTCAATGGTCCTCACGGAAGCTCAAATGTGCTGCGTAACACGAGAATGAACCTCATTGGTCCTAACGGAAGCTCAAACGTGCTGCGTAACACGAGAAAGAACCTCAGTGGTCCTTACGGAAGCTCAAACATGCTGCGTAACACGAGAAAGAACCTCATTGGTCCTAGCGGAAGCTCAAACATGCTGCGTAACACGAGAATGAACCTCATTGGTCCTTGCGGAATTAAGCTCAAACGTGCTGCGTAACACGAGAAAGGACCTCAACGGTCCTCACGGAAGCTCAAACGTGCTGAGTAACACGAGAAAGAACCTCACCGGTCCTCACGGAAGCTCAAACGTGCTACGTAACACGAGAAAGAACCTCAATGGTCCTTACGGAAGCTCAAACGTGCTGCGTAACACGAGAAAGAACCTCATTGGTCCTAGCGGAAGCTCAAACGTGCTGCGTAACACGAGAATGAACCTCATTGGTCCTAGCGGAAGCTCAAACGTGCTGCGTAACACGAGAAAGAAACTCATTGGTCCTTGCGGAATTAAGCTCAAACGTGCTGCATAACACAAGAAAGAACCTCATTGGTTCTTACGGAAGCTCAAACATGCTGCGTAACACGAGAAAGAACCTCAATGGTCCTCACGGAAGCTCAAATGTGCTGCGTAACACGAGAAAGAACCTCAATGGTCCTCACGGAAGCTCAAATGTGCTGCGTAACACGAGAATGAACCTCAATGGTCCTCACGGAAGCTCAAATGTGCTGCGTAACACGAGAAAGAACCTCATTGGTCCTTACGGAAGCTCAAACGTGCTGCGTAACACGAGAAAGAACCTCATTGTTTCTTACGGAAGCTCAAACGTGCTGCATAACACAAGAAAGAACCTCATTGGTTCTTACGGAAGCTCAAACGTGCTGCATAACACAAGAAAGAACCTCATTGGTTCTTACGGAAGCTCAAACGTGCTGCATAACACAAGAAAGAACCTCATTGGTTCTTACGGAAGCTCAAACGTGCTGCATAACACACGAGAATGAACCTCATTGTTCCTTACGGAAGCTTAAACGTGCTGCGTAACACAAGAAAGAACCTCATTGGTTCTTATGGAAGCTCAAACGTGCTGCGTAACACGAGAAAGAACCTGAAAATGATTTCATGGGCATGGTCAAATGTCTGTATGACAGGTCTGGTCACCAAATCTTTTATGTTTTTAACTATTTTTAATCAACTTTTAGCTTCTTTTCCAATATATTTAAATGGTCGTGTGGAGTGAGACTACAAATGCATTACTAGAGGTTTGAAAAGAAATTCTTAAAAAAAAATTATATTTGTCTACAAAAGAAATTTCAAGCATTAAAGCTTAAGCTTTTAGAGCTACAGTAACAGCATGTCCAAAAGTGTGACTGGTACTGTACTTCATAGTCTCTTAATTAAAGAGACAGAGTGTTTAATAGTATAGAGTGTCACATGTCACAGTATATGCTGCTCTTTAAAATATCCCATTCTATATTGCATATTCAGTATCCTTGACATGTGGGACTCCATGAGAAAATCCTACTTGAGCACGACTGCTTGGGTCGACTGGCTAAATACCTGGATTCCCAAACTACCGTAAGTGTATGCGATTTCTTTTTTTAAAGTCATTCTAAATGTACTTAAATGCTGAAGTGGGATGTTGTGTGAATTTACAGGTCTTTCGGAGAGGAAGAGGAACACTATACTCTGGAAGAAGCGTTCGCAATCGAGATGCTGATGCATGATAATGAGCAAGGGTACTTTGGAGGTACATGTCTCTGAATTATCTCACAGCAGTCATTTAGATAATATATTCATGTAATCTGGCATTTAAAGTTGGTTTGATTAGGGGAAAAAATAGAAGTAACAGAACATAACAGATGTGTTTCTATGTGATCAGTCTCCAAGGAGGTGCGAAGCCCCCGGCCAGCATACGTGCTGCACCGTGTAGGTCAAGTTATCATGGAGACGCAGAATAAAATGATTGGGGTGATAGTGGGCTGGGATGCAGGACTCCGAGCTCCCCCAGAGTGGACCAAGAGAAAGAAATTCTCGGATTCAGAGGTTTGTTAAACCGATAATCGCTGTTTGTCATAAATGTCATAACCTGAAACCACAGGAATATGACAGTAGTCCATTAAAAAGGTGTATTTGTGTTTAGCTGGAGAGAGCCAAGGACACTCCTCATTACAGAATTCTGTTCATGGGGCCTGATTCCTCATCAATACTGATCGGATACATACCCCAGTTTAACTTGAAGCTCTTTCAAGGCTTTGAGGTGCAGAGAAATCCTTTGTTTTTTCCCCCCTATATTTTTTACTTTTGTGTTAACCTTGTCTTCAAGGTTGTTTGGACTTTATCAGTCTTAATCTTAATCAGTGTTTGTGTCTGTCTTGTGCCATAGCCGGACATTCCTACTCTAGAGCGCTATTTTTCACACTTCGATGGGGAAAAGTTTGTTATGGAGGAATGGTTGCAAGAAATCTACCCTCACGACTGAAGGAGTAAAAAAACGAGGGGTTTTAAAACACCTGGAATCACAGACAAGATGCCTGCTATTCTTCATTGACAGTATTGATTCTTTTAAAGCCATGAAAAAAAGGAGGCAAGTAAATTTGAGAGATATATCTTGTTCACATACCCCCATATGCATATACACTGAGCAATTTCAGTTATTAAACCAAAGAACTAAAAAACCCTCATCACATTTATATTTTTTAACATCTTAAAGATGTTGCAAGGGATATGTAAAATTATGAACATAATTATTTGTGATGTCAAAGAAAAATTATAGACTGCATGTTGATCTGACTCAAATGTGTTCCAGGATGAATGAATTCAGATATCAATATGATATAGCCTATTTATTTAGAATAAAACAGAAGGATTTGTTGTATAAAACAGTATTGAGAATGTGATAAAAACAGTGTTCAAAGTAAAGCCATAAATACAAACATTATTTCTTAATAAAGTTTAATTTATTTAAAATATGCCTTCTCGAAATGTTGTGTCCATCAGTCTGTGTCATTCCCATAATACCTTGAGAGACACCGAGAGTGTGTTAAGACAGTGCTCTAAAACACATAATAATAATGATGATAATAATAATTACAATAGGTTTTCAGCACTTCGTGCTTGAACCCCTAATAATAATTCATCGAGATATTTTCGCCACATGAAAAAGCAAATGATAAGAGGTGAACCGAACCGATCGTCACTTGCTCGGCAGTTACAGGTATGTGGCGTCTTTTTTTCCTTCAAGTGAGATGTTTTTGGAGTGATGGATCAGAAATGGCAGTCATAAGAGTAATGTGGTCGCTCGTTATGATCCTGTGTTGATTTCAAACGCTAAGAGCAGATGGTTGTCAGTATCTCGCTGTTTGTCGCCCAAGCAAGCACAGATTCGATTACAGTTGTACGCTAGGTTCAAAACGCTCGTAGGCCCTTTTTTTGTAGGCTACTTCACCTGTATATATTCATCGGCTTGTATTGTGTTTTAAATCCCTTATTTTAGTCTTTTATTTTCAGCACCCAAGCCTGTTGTCTGCTGTTTTGATATATTTACTGTTCGTTATTAGCTAATATCCTGATTTTGTGCTCATGCTTTTTGACATAGGCCTACCTGCCAGCTGTGTGGGTTATTTAATAATTTAATTGATTATTAATTTGTTTGAATAGCTTGAGTTTAGGCTTTTCTTTTTGCGTTTTTTTTTTCTTTTAGACAGTTAAGTTAAAGGCACAATATGTAAGATTTTTAATATCCAAAAAATCACTTTCACAGTTATATATTTCGTTCAATTGTGTGCTTACATTATCCTAAATGTTTCCAAGAATTGTAAAATCAGAGAAATTCACAATTTTAAATAGTGCCCGTCCCTCCCTTGTCACTTGTCGCCTGGCAATTACGTAATATCTGCGTTATCCCTGGTTTTCAGTTGCGTATCGTCTAGTGGCAAGCTGTTGTTGTTTCGTTCATACATTATGGATCATGGCAAGCAAACTTTGGGACAAAATGAGAAATAAAACGAGGATCAATATCGGCAAGGCATTTCCGAAATGGTGAGCTCTTTCCGGCAACTTTGACTCGACAGAACTCGACGCTGCTCTTGCACGTTGAGACAGGTAATGTGAAATGTAGCCTACATAAGACAAATTAATGTTGTAGCCTATAGCTAACATTATAACATGATGAAATTTTAGAATATCATCAGTATTATATTCCAGTGTTGATCTAGCTTACTGTTAGTCTCATACAACCAACAATCTAATACATAGAATATTACAATTTTCAACATACTCAAATGCAGTTTAGTATGGTAGTGTAACATGAGATCAAATGAAACAGTGCTGCTTTACCTCACAATTTTAATTAGTCAAATAAATTGACCTGTATTAGTATTTCAGCTTTGCGAGTAACGTTAGTTTGGTAGAATGAAATGTCCTCATTCCTTATCCCCTGGGACACGTCCTGCATCATATCATGATCATGTTAAGAACATGATCATGCATTCATTCATCCATAAACATTATTTCCCCATAAACATTATTAGATCCATTGGCATGACGACAAGTTCCATGATTCCACGCTCATTCACTGCGTCATCAATCTACGGCTTTGTTGTTTTGAAGAGGTTAGCAACTCCTAGCGGTGAAAAAAATATATTGTGCCTTTAATTGAATAAAGATACCTTGTTTCTTAACTTACTCCAAATCAAATAACTGAGACCTTACTTACAATCATAAGGTCTGCTCTTCTCTCTATGCAGACCTCTTTGCCATTAGTTTATTTCCTCTTCTATCTAGAGAATAGCCACAAACCCTACTTTTTTTTTTTTATCCAGCTTTTTCTCCTAATGGATTTTCACAAAGCCCAAAACTAATCATGCAAGAATGGACATTTATTACAATGGCAGATAGTAAACACTCTTCATATTTTAAAGGAGGCAGAGCAAGGTATGAGTGTCTTGTTCAGTGTCATGAAGACAGATCGTCTGACAAGTGAAATAGAATATGAAGACAGATCAAGCATTACAGAAATTAGTATTTTCATTATTTTACCAGCTATAACAAGCAACATAGGGGCAAAGAAGTCTGCCCATCATGCTAATAGAGTTATAAGTGAAGTTCCTAAACGTAATTTAGGTAGGAGCGAGCCCATCTAATCTTCCAATCAACAGCCAGAGTATATAAGCAGCTGCTTACCTCTCTTCAGTCTCAGCTGTTTCAGTATCCATCCACCTCCCCAAACTCAGGATATGAGAACAATTATTTAATTTAATAACCAAACAAGTATGTCATCCAATGTCTCATCTAACTCGTTTATTAGACTTTCAGATTTCAAAAGTGTTTTCTAACATGCAAATGTGATTTTACCAGTATGCTTGAGTACTGCTCGATTAATTGGCTTGGACCAAAAGTTTTTAGCATTATCTTTTGAGTTGCACACAGTGCAATTCCATATACTGGGTTGGAAAATGTATTTAGTCTGTTAAAACATCAGTAGAAACATGTGGTATCTTTATCTTAGGCACTTTTGTGATACTGGTGGTCATGGTGCTCACTTCATAGGACTAAGTATTAAAGGGATAGTTCACCCAAAAATGAAAATTTGATGTTTATCTGCTTACCCCCAGTGCATCCAAGATGTAGGTGACTTTTTTTCTTCAGTCGAACACAAATGATGATTTTTAACTGCAACCGCTGCCGTCTGTCAGTCAAATAATAGCAGTAGATGGGAACTTCAACTATAACAGTAAAAAAAACTTGCTTAGACAAATCAAAATTAAAACCTGCGGCTCGTGACGACACATTGATGTCCTAAGACACGAAACGATCGGTTTGTGCGAGAAACCGAACATTATTTATATAATTTTTACCTCTAATACACCACTATGTCCAACTTCGTTCAGCTTCCGGCTAGTGAGGTCAAAAAACACGTTGTGATGACGGAAGTGATGTCTCGCCCATATACTTCAATGAGCGCGAGACATCACTTCCGCTGTAAGAGCGCGATCAGACCTCACTAACCGGAAGCTGAACGGAGTTGGACATAGTGGTGTATTAGAGGTAAAAATTATATAAATAATGTTCGGTTTCTCGCACAAACCGATCGTTTCGTGTCTTAGGACATCAATGTGCCGTCACGAGCTGCAGGGTTTAATTTGGATTTGTCTATGGAAGTTTTTTCGACTCTTATTGTTCAAGTTCCCAATCACTGCTATTATTTGACTGACAGACGGCAGCGGTTGCAGTTAAAAATCATAATTTGTGTTCGACTGAAGAAAAAAAGTCCTCTACATCTTGGATGCACTGGGGGTAAGCAGATAAACATCAAATTTTCATTTTTGGGTGAACTATCCCTTTAACAGGTTTACTCAGCAGATACTTGAAATAAAATTACATGTTGATTATTTTTTTAATTGCTACACAAAAACTTCAAAATTTCCTCCTGTTGTTGTCCTTTGGTCGCAATTCAAAGGTCACAAACACACGTGAAGAGGCAGAGGCTAATGTAACCCCAGTCCTCTGATGTAGTGATAAAGGAGAGCCAGTGACTTCATGCTGGCCGCTGGTCCACTCTCGTGATTCCTCCTCGCGTACAAGCAGCGGGCGTCCCAGAGCTTGTCCCAGAATGCCACACGCCTCACTGGCTTTTAGCCGAGCGTTGTCCACAGCTTCCAAACATACTCGCCGCCTGCATTCAAACCATTACAAACAGGTATATCAATTTATTTTATACGGAAGATGGCTGGTCTGGAGATTTACATGAAGACGGATATTGTTTACCTTAACAAATTGAGGCTTTCAGCACTGTGACTGTAGTAAGGGTCACCAACACACACGCTTTTGTCTAGTTTTTCAATCAAAACTGAGCGTGCGCTCTGCATCTTCTCAAAGTCTGAAAACACAACAAGCACCTGCAGAGACAAAGCAGATAAATAAAGAGTAAACGTATCATAACCTTACATTATAGGACACCTCTATCCATCTTACCTCGGCTTGCATGTGGAAGAGCTCCTCCTCTCTTTGTAAATGCTTGGCCACAGTGATGTTTTCTTCCTGTTTGGAAAGAAGATACTGGAATTACTCGTTCTTTATACATTTTTTGTTTAGAAATACACACCTTTTAATCAGTTAGCACCTTGACATCATGCTGTCTTGCAGTCTGTAGGATGTATTCAAGTCTTCGCGTAACGCTGTTAGTCACGTCGTTAACATTTTCTTTACTGTTTTTGACGCTGATGGTCACGGTCGCGCGGTCCGGAGGACACGATAACTCCGCACAGCCCGTCACCTGAACCACTCTTACGCTGCTTTGAATGTGTAAAGGTGTTTGCTTGCGGCCCCGATTGAGCACCGATTCGTTTTCGTCTCGGTAAACATCACCAGCAGTCATTGAAACTGCAGTGAAGACACGAGACGGGCTGTGCGCCATATTTGTTGGTAAACCAACGTGGCGCTATGGCAACTTGATCAGTGCATGTCGGGAAATGTCGTTGTAGTCGCTTTTTATACGTCACAACAGCAATGTCTGAAGATTTTGTGTTGGCACAAACTTACTTAAATCTGTTTATTTCCAAATACTTAGAATCGTTCGAATAGTTTAAGATGCTTCATTTACTCTCATAGATTGTGAAATCAAGTTATTTCTCGAGAACTGACCAGCAGAGGGCAGCACAGATCAACAAACTGGCTTGACTCTACACATAGACGGACTGTTTGCACAGAGACAGATAGACCTCATTTTGTTACATAAAACATTTAAAAATTAGTCAATTACAAAGCACTATATTATTTGAAATTAAAGTTTCAAATGAATTGATTTATGATTTAGATGTGTCAATAGTAAACACTTGTGATTTCACCATAGGAAAATGCATGCATAATAATAATAATAATAATAATAATAATAATAATAATAATAATAATAATATAAGGAAGATTATAATAATAAAAACTTTAATAAAATTAAATAAAATGAAAGAATGAAAGCTTCGATTGAATTAATTTAGATGTGTAAAAAGTAAGCGCTTAGTATGTGATTATTATCACCATAGGAAAATGTATGCATAATAATAATAATGATAATAAAAAATGCTGGGTTGTTTCAACTCAAATTTGGGTCAAATATGGACAAACCAAACCGTTGGGTTAAAAAATGCATTTAAAAATTTAACCCAATGGTTGGGTTTGTCCATTTTTGACCCAAACTTGGGTTGAAACAACCCAGCATTTTTTAGAGTGAGGCCCTAATAATAATAATTAATAATAATAATAATAATAATAAGTAATTATTATTATTCAACTATAAAAAGTCAATACATTTTAATTTAGACTGACCTGTTTAGTTTTAGAAATATATTTAATAATTTTACAGCAGTGCATCTCTTAACAGTTTCATCATCCTTTTTATGATCAAGTATACCATAACTGTTATTTTGATTTGTGTTAATAATAATACGTGTGTGTGTGTGTGTGTGTTTGTATGTATGTATAAAAATATATATTTATAAAAAAAAAAAAAAATTGTTACTGGACATATGGACATTGTAGGCTGTTATTTTTAAGATTGCAATTGTTTGCAAATGTTGTTTGTTTTATAGCTTATTTATTGATTTATTTATTTCTAAAACACCTTTAGAAATAACCTTTTCATTTGACCTAACAGTTTGCCTATATCTACCTTTAATAGTTTACTCATTTCAAAATGCATACACAAATTCGAAAGATATTTCATAAATGTTTGTATTATTATGCACATTTTTTAAAAATATATTTAATTGTGACACCAAATAAATTATATATATATATATATATATAATATATATTATACATATTAGAGAGAATTAAAGGCAGACTACTACAATTCAAGCAAGGCCCGTCTGTTTGTTTGTATTAAACCGTGAAGCCCTCTGTCTAATCCCACTCTGAAAATGTGCAGGACGTATTTGTTGATATTGTCTCGGGTTGCGCATAGTTCTATGTTGGCTTTTTGAAACTGTTTATCTGATGATGTGTCTTTGCCAAGATACATGCAATGGCTTCTTTTATTTGCTTAGCCGTGTAGGCTTTGACTCTGGATCTCCGCCATTCTGTTGAAGGAAGGAATATTTAATGTTCAAGCTGGGATCGTGGGTGCAGGCGTGGGGTTTGGAGACACTGAGCTCTTCAAACGGACTGATAAGCGATCCGATAAGTTGCGTACGGAAGCACAGCAGTCGAGCTGTGGAAACAAGGAAACAAGGCCAATTCCCAGGAAATGAAAAATAACATAAACTCTTTATCCCTCTCTCTCTGTGGCCTACATGGAGTTAAAAGGAATGACCTCAGTGTCGGTCATAGTGAATGTGTGCTATTTAAGGCTTTAACATCTTAATATTCAAATTTAATTTTATTGCACTGCATTGCATTTATTTTGCTGTTATTTTTGTTGGTGAATTTATGTAGCTCAGTAGTATTATATTATAAATAAGGAAAATAGAAACCATTGTCAGTCGTTTAATTTTCATCAGAGATCACCTGTCTGTGATGTCATGTGACACCTCCGTCCACCTGACCTCTGTCTCACTGATTGGCAGTGGTTGGTCTCGCTTGCTGTGAACCCTGGGAAAATGCGTTTTGACTTGTCTTTCGTGTTCCTGGACATGATTAGAGACTTCAGCAGGGGAGAGGGGGTGCTGCGTCTGCCCGAGGGCATGAATGTATATGTATTTGTGTGTCTTTTCCCATGTGTTAGCCCTGTGGCGCTCCAGTTTAACTCGGATATGTCAGTGACATTGGGAAGCTCTAAAATCCTACTTGTTTGGACAGTGTCAAATTAAGCTAAAGTTTATAAATCTGAATTTTATAAGATGCAGATTTTGGCATTTACATAAATATTATGTCTTACCTTAGAAGATAAAATTAGAAAAAAACACCTTTATCTTGTATTTAGAGACTATACAGGCTAGAAAATATATCAAATGAGTTCTGCTTGAAAATCACAACATTTGTAGCTTATAGCTTTTTCTCAATGGCCTGTATATCCTACATTATTAGTTCAAATAAACAAACTTTCACACTGTTCAGTGGAGCATGTCATTTGGTCAAGCTTTCAATTTTCGCCCCATTTTTTTGTTTACATCTTCAGATGTGTGAATGACAGTCTTTGTATACATTAAAAACTTTGCAATATACATATTACCTCAAGATATCAAATTCAGATCAAAGTCCTATATTGTTCTACATAATATTTGTTAATTTTGTAATGATGGGTTACGAGAATACATGTTGGAGTTATTAAACTTCATACACCACATTATCCACCTTATTTTGTAACATGATAGTAAGCTAGTTTCTTTGAATGTGCAAGACTTCTGATTCATCAAACACTATAGGTGAACAACTAACAAAAACAAAGTGCAGTAACAGTAAAACTGTTTGTGCTACAAACCAGTGTGTTTACACTCTAAAAAAAATGCTGGGTTAAAAACAACTCAAGTTGGGTTGAAAATGGACAAACCCAGCGATTGGGTTAAATGTTTGCCCAACCTGCTGGGTAGTTTTATTTAAACCAACTATTGTTCAAAAATTGCTATATGGCTAGCTTAAAATGAACCCAAAATAGTTGGGAAATTAAAAACCAGATGCAATTAGAGGCAACAATAATAGACAAAAGGTGAATGTTTATTAATAAGCTTTAATATTTTATTAATATACATTTAATAGTTTATTAATCTAAATTTATTAATAAGCAATTTAATAAATGTTTATTGTTTAATAATTATTCATTGAACATTAATAAATGTTCATTTCCAACATACTTTGGGTTAATTTTAATTAAGCAATACAGTAATTTTTAAACAATAGTTGAGTTAAATAAAACTACCCAGCAGGTTGGGCAAACATTTAACCCTACCGCTGGGTTAAAACAACCCAATTGCTGGGTCCATTTTCAACCCAACTTGGGTTGTTTTTAACCCAGCATTTTTTAGAGTGTATGGTTATGATAATAATTTCAAATAATATGATGATAAAAATCAGTGTGCAATATAAAGCAGCATAATGGACCGTTTATACAGCCAAAATAACTGGAAGTGAATGACACGGTGAATACACTCTAAAAATGAACAACCCAAGTTGGGTTGAAAATGTACTAACCCAACATTTGGCTTAAATGTTTGCCCAACCTGCTGGGTAGTTTTATTTAGCCCAACTATTGTTTAAAATTTACTGTATTGCTGGCTTAAAATGAACTTAAAAAAAATCAGACACATAATTACTAGAGGCAACAATAATAATCAAAAGATGAACATTTATTAATAAGCAATTTAATAAATGTTAATATAATTATTCATTAAACTTTTTATAATAAATATTAATTTATTAAACATGAATTATTGAATAAATGTTCATTTTTAACATACTTTGGGTTCATTTTCAGCAAGGAATGCAGTAATGTTTAAACAATATTTGGGTTAAATAAAACTATCCAGCAGGATGGGCAAACATTTAACCCAACTGCTGGGTTAAAACAACCCAGTCGCTGGGTTTGTCAATTTTTAACCCAGCATTTTTTAGAGTGAAGTAATTATATGTCTGATTTTTAATTTTTAACCTATTTTGGTTTCTATTTAAGCCAGCCTATAGTAATTTTTAAACAACAGTTGGGTTAAAGCAGGTTGGGCAAACATTTAACCCAACCACTGGGTTAAAACAGCCAAATAGCTGGGTTTGTCCATTTTCAACCCAACTTGGGTTGTTTTTAACCAAGCATTTTTTAGATTGTACAAATGGCAGAACTGCTTTTCTGCTTCCCCTTTAGAAAAATAAATAAATATTATATATATACATTGTATTTTTACCCCTAAACAGGCTTGTTGACTTCCCATACATTATAACCCAACCTAATTCATGCTAAAGCTCAGAAATTATTTTATTTATTATTTTACGCATACATATTTTAAGCTTGGTGTAGTTTTTAAAAAATCAACCATAAAAAAGTTTTGCTTGTCAGTATGTGAAATGAAAGAAACATAATCTCTTTGCATCTTTCGCAGTATCATGTCAATCATGTCAACCTGTCAATCATGATAACTACATTGTTTATCCAGTTCTGCCTCATTAGAACTGGTTTGTTAAGGCCTCACCTTTGGTTCTGACCCACAGGGCTCTTTATCGAGGGCCGCTGCTGAGTCACATCTGGGCAGACCGCTGATGTGCTGTTGGGACTTCTGACTACTGAGTATTCAAGTGGTTTAAGATCTATGAAATCTCTTTTAGTAAGCTCTCAGCTTTCTGTCCCTCGTACGTTTAGCTCTCCCTTGTGCTTTCTCCATCTCTGTCGCCCTCGTTCTCTCAGTCTTTCTTTCAATCTCTTTCTGTTATGCAGAAATGTGTATTTTAAAGGCTGCTTGGATTTCAGAGCTCTATTAAAAGTTCAAAGCTGCAGTTTACTGCTGTAACAAGAGCTACTCCTGATCCAAACACTCGGCTAATGAGAGAGAGCCAGCTGCACCCCCCACCTCCCACCCTGTGGCCTGTGGCACCCGTATATGAATGTGTTTTGATGCAGTATTGTGTGGATAAAGGAACCGTTTTATAGATCGTAATCATTTTTTTCTTTCACTTGATGATCTGTCAATCTTTAAATAGTTCTTTCACCATGTCCCCCATCTGACTCTGTCTCTCTTCTGTTCTGCTGATAGACTGAAGTTGTAAATCCTTTTGATAATGGAAAATCTTTGCAGGACTCCATCTTTCTTTTTGATACATTTGAACCACAGACGGAATCCTGTGAGTGTTGCGGTAGGAGATCCATTAATAGTTAAGCAGTATATTATTCCACTGCCCATCAATAACAAGAGCGAATTATTGCTCCAGAACGGCACAAACAAATAAATAAACACTTTTACAGAGGCCTTGTGATTATTTGGCAGCCGTCTTGGAGGATGATAAGATGAGAACCGTGTGATCTGGCTGGCCGCGATTCTATTGGGAAAAATTGAGCGTGACCTGCTGAGTGAGGAATGGAATTAAAGAGGCCGTTTTGAGATTCTCCGTCCCCGTAACCTCATAAGACTGGTTCACCACACTAAGCTTTTTTATGTGATTATTAAATATAAAAATAAAATGTTAGAGAGGAAAATACACATGTGAGACCATCTGGGCTGAGAGGAATGAACTTCTGGACTTCTCTTTTGGACTGGGCCATTTTTAATGCCAGAATTTATTTGACCAACTAAGGAGATTTTGGTACATTTGCATTTTCACTCGCTATAGCAAAATATCCAGTAAGAGTTGTATTGATTTATTATCTACACTTTATTCTGATTACTTGAATACTTGATTCTGGATTGGTCATTTGTTGCATTCTGTGTTCAAATGTGTTTGTATAATGACCCTGACAACCAATTTTTGGCATTGTGCTAGTCTCTTGTATCACTTCATGATCTCTTTTTTGTTACACAATGAAATAATTTTAGACTTAAAGCAATTTTTAATGTTCATTTATTTATTATTGGGTAAGTAACCAAGTAATAAAGAGGACAGAATGAGCAATCAGCTGGTCATTTTGGCAAAATAACCCTTGTAGGGTGATTCAAGGTCATAATCATCTTATTCTTGTTGTCAGGATTGTTTTAGTCTTTTTTTTTTTTTTGTCCTTTAAAAATATTTTATACATTTTTTTTTTCAGCATTATTTGGCAGGTTTAATTTTTTTCACTTGTATTATTATTATAATATTTTAATATATTGTTTTTTAAACTTATATAAATTTGAACTTGTTTGTAAATTCAAACATTTATTTTGATGATTAACTTTTTTGCCAGTTATTTTGTTTGTTTTCTGTATTATTTGGCAGTTTTCATCATATTATTTTTTTATTTTATATATATATATATATATATATATATATATATATATATATATATATATATATATATATATATATATATATATATATATATATATATTTTTTATTACGTTATTCTTTTTTTTAATTGTGTAACTTGTCATATAAAGTAAACCTTTTCAAGTTTTAGGTGGCATTTTCACAAGTAACACTTGCAGTATTTCCAAACTCTATAAACATACATGTTAAATTATCATTGCAAAACCATCCTAAGTGATGTCCCAAGTGCTCATTCACAAGTTAATGTTCGTTTCTCAACCGCACATATCCTTCCCTTGTTTCAGCATGGCTAAAAACGTCCAGTTCTCACTCATTTAAATGCTTTGGGTTTAGCCTCACTGAGCAATTGGCTCTACAGGGCAGTACATGCCAGTTCTAAAACCCAGACCTCCATGATCTACAGGAAACTGCCACAGCAAAGTCGAGCCAACACAGCGCTGCTCTGGGACACGGTGAAGCTTTAGCCCAGACTCCCCAAGCCAACATGGCGCCCCTGCAGTAGAACTGAGCCTCTACTGGGGTCTCATTTAAACAGGCCCGGTATTTTGTAATGGATCGTGGCGAAATTTAGAGGATGAGTCGTGATATTTCTGCCCACAGATTGAGGAGAGTGGAATGGGAGTGTGTGTGTTTGGGTAAATTGTGGCAGTCTAGGAGAGAGATTAATGTGTGGAGTTATTGGTGTAATGATGGAGTCAGCTCTCTGGGCTTCAGCTTCGAACAGATGAAATTAATGAAGTACCTATTCACATCCAGGACACACAGGAGACCGAGTAGACAGGAAAATGGCCTTGTGTGTGTGTGTGTACTTTGTGACTGGTGAGGTTGCAGTGAATGAGTGGCGTATTTTAGATGGGTTGGCGGAGATGTTTAGGTTGGTTTCTGGATAAAAGTGCTGCTAAAATTTATCTGTTTACATGCGTACAGTAGTGTTTGTGAATGTCAAGGAGTTAGTGGGAATATTATAGTGTTTAATGATGGGAATCGCAGAGAATTTAATGATTCAGGTTCCTTTTAATGATTCCAGATCCTTAATTCTTCTATTTTATGGCTCTTTTAGTGCATTTAAAGTTGGCATGAAATAGAAATTAACCCTATCTATTTTCTGTTATAAGGCAAAAATTCATCCTTGCATATGTTTTTTTTTTTTTTTTTTACCTCGTAATTCTTAATCAAATTATCATTGTCATAACTTGATCTTCTGATGAAACGACAGATTTCAATCATTTACTCTGCTTAACCTGTTAGTGTTCCACTGTACCAACCTTGGTACAAATACAGTTCAATAGAGACCTTAGTCCGCTTCTTTCTGACAATTGACTGCAAGCTCACATTCAGATTTGCCTCCATCCATCAACATCTGATGGATAAAACCATGTCCCACCCTATATATTTTTTCTTTTTCAATAATTAGTTTCACTCAAATGTACTCAAAATACATAAGAATGTTTTTTTTCTCTACTTCCATTTCATTGCAACTTTAAGGTTTAAATATATTTCTTAAATATATATATATATATATATATATATGAAATGAAGTAATAATGTTTAATGCCAAAAAAACGCTCTCCACTAATTGGCCTAAATATGTATTAAACATCAATATTAAACAAACAAAAAATATATATTGTCATATAAAAAACAGTCAATAACATCACTGATTAGTTATGGGCGTCTGATTGAGGAGTCGGTTTACACCATGGTTTACACTGGTTATCCTGTATGTTTTTGATTCGCTAATAAGAACTGCCTCATAAAAAACATTTGTTCTGTAATCAGACTATACTGACCATGCTTTCTGTTTCATGCTGTAGTGTGAGTGTTGATGTTGTGGTGCCGTTAAATAAATAGTGCAGGAAACTCAGATTATTTTTTAGTGCTGTATTCCACTATTCCACATGTATGGGAACCGTTAATGGAACCAAACATTATTCCGCTATTTAAAAAATGGAACTGGTTATAAATAAGAGAGTGGTGTGTGTGTGTGTGTGTGTGTGTGTGGTAAGAATATTCTCCTGTGAGGAGACCAATCAGGTGTTGACAGAAATGCCTTCTCCCCCAATACACACCTAGTGTTCTACCTATCAAAATGAGTTCTCCTCCCTCTGGTCTTTGAACCCTTAAGTGTCAGCTGACCCCAACTGAAGCCGCCCCCCAAAAGAGTGATTGGCAGTCAGATGCTGGGGCTGAATTAAAAGCAGTTGGGGCCAGGACAAGAAAAACACCGGGCAAATGCAGGAGATTATTGAAAATACTATGATAAAATGGTTATATGAGGGTTATTGTAAGTTTCCAAAGCGTGTAAATTTAGGCTACTTTTTTCTTCTTATTTTTTTAACTTTTCATACTTTCTTCTATTTATGCAAAGACAACTCTAAAGCCATTTGTAGGTTGATTTTCCCATGAATTTTAAACACTTGTGGCTATGTGGTGCTATCAAGAAGACATCCATTTTGAACCCAGAAAAAATTCTGTTAACCTGTTGCTTCCTAAAGGAACAGCATCCATACCAATTAACTTTTTTATTTGATGCCAATCTCCTCAAATGTCCTTAAAAAGTGTGGTTGTATTCACCAAACCACACCGAGTGTGAGTGCATGGAGCACGGCCAGCCTCGCTAAGCAGGCGTTTTAAACGGCCGAGGTGCAAATCTACTGCCCATGCGCCAAGCGGGTGTCAATTTTTCCTTGGCTGACTGGCGGACTAGCAGATCAATAAAGTTAATTTAAAACATTCACACTCTGCCATCTGAAATCAACCATTTAATGACTCTCTGTTCCAGTAAAACTGCAAAAGGGCCCTTCGGATTTACAGCAACAATAAGAGGGAAGAGAAGAGAGGGGGAAAACACACGGTCACCGAATGCAGTCGGAAAATGCGAGCATAAAAAGACAAAAGAGAGGAAACTATGGCTCTTTGTTTTGTTTTCACCACAGACCGAGTGGTTTAAGACCTCATTATTGACAGTAAAGCAACAAACGTAGATGAAAGGTACAAACACAAAAATCTTGATCTCTGTTTTTGGAAGAAATAGAGGAATAAACCGTGTTGTGGACTGTAAAAGAGTTTATTTATATGACTGTATATACTTTTTAAATGTTATATGTGTAATTTCACTTTGGGTAGTGGCACAGAGCCCTCATAAAAACATTTGAAGAATCCGTCATCAACCCGAACTGAAAAAAAAAAAACACACCCTTTTTGCCACTGGTCACATTAATAAGTAGTCCCACCTCCAAAATCACACCATTGGTTGAGTCTGTGTTGATGTGTCAGGCTGGTCACAAAATTATTGTTGCCAAAGAGAGCCTCAGTGTTTGCACTTTTTGGGGAAATCAATCAATAGATGGTTTGCTTATAGACTATTAAAGGATTAGTTCACTTTCAAATTAAAATTTCCTGATAATTTACTCTCCCCCATGTCATCCAAGATGTCCATGTGCTTCTTTCTTCAGTCAAAAAGAAATTAAGGTTTTTAATGAAAACATTCCAGGATCATTCTCCACTATTGAAGGACTTCACTGGCCTTCAAACGGTTGAAGATCAAAATTACAGTTTCAGTGCAGCTTCAAAGGGCTTTAAACGATACCAAACGAGGAATAAGGGTCTTATCTAGAGAAACCATCACTCATTTTCTAAAAAAAAATATATATATTAAAAAAAAAAAAAATTATGTACGTTTTAACAATAAATGCTCATCTTGAACTAGCTCTCTTCTTCTCTATTTGAATTCCAGCAGTGTAGACACTGCTAAGTGTATTTCTGCCCTCCAAAGGTCAAAGTTTGAACTAAATTGTCATATACAATATGCTAGTGCAAGTATATAACAATTAGTTCAAACTTTGACCTGTTGAGGGCAGTAATACACTTAGCAGTGTCTACACTGCTGGAATTCAAATAGAGAAGAAGAAGAGAGCTAGTTCAAGGTGAGCATTTATGGTTAAAATGTTTAAAATTATTATTTTTTTTTTTTAGAAAATAAGCGATGGTTTCTCTAGATAAGACCCTTATTCCTCGTCTGGGATCGTGTAGAACACTTTGAAGCTGCACTGAAAATGATTTTAACTTCAATCGTTTGGTGTGAATTGAAGTCCACTATATGGAGAAAAATCCTGGAATGTTTTCATCAAAAACCTTCATTTCTTTTCGACTGAAGAAAGAAAGACATGAACATCTTGGATGACATGGGGGTGAGAAAATTATCAGGAAATTTTAATTTGAAAGTGAACTAATCCTTTAAACTTGGATAGAAAAAATGGATTTAAAAGCAGAAATATGATGCTTATAATTTTAAAAAAGAACTTGCATTGATTTCTGTATTATTTGAGCTGTGAAGACATTGAACTACTTTTTTTTTTTACAGTCAATTTACACATTTTTATACGGAAGAGGATTAGGGCCAAGCAATAATAAACAAATAAAACCATCTCGAGATTAAAGTTGTTAAATTTCGAGAAAAAACTCGTTACATTTCAAGAAAAAGGTCAAAATAAAATGTTGAGAATAAACTCATTAAATTATGAGAAAAAAGTTGTTAAATTTCAAGAAAAATGTTGAGATAAAATGTTGAGAATAAACTAATTAAATTACGAGAAAAAAGTCGTTAAATTACGAGAACAAATTGGTTAAGTAATGAGAAAAATGTAGTTAAATTTCGAGATAAAATGTTGAGAATAAACTCATTGAGTTTATTCTCAACATTTTATCTCGACTTTTTTCTCGAAATTTAACAACTTTAATCTCGAGATGGTCTTATTTTTTTATTATTGCTTGGCCCTTAATCCTCTTCCGTATTTTTATCATGGCAACAAAGTTGTGAAATTGTATATACAGTGGTGTTTCACAGAGAAGGTTAGTAAGTGATTTTTTTTTTTTCACACTATAAAGCCATGTTATTGGTGGCATTCATTTCCATTATAAGTGTCACACTGTATTTCCAAATTTAGCTTTTTTTTTTTCTTTTCTTTTTTTAAAGCAATGCAAGGACAGTTGGAAATAGTTTTTTGTGGTAATCAACATTAGGCCACTAATGCTGTCAGTTGATCTTAATTCATACTGAACCCAGAATATTATTTTCAAGCATTGTTGCAACACTTAATGAAGCATATGCCTCTGGTCAACTCCGACTACCATAAAGCTTGAAACTGAGCACCTTACTGATCCCACTGACACACTCCATGTGTTCCCTTTTTGTAAAGTGAGTGCAGAAACCCTCTGTGTTTTATCTTAACATTTTCACTACGTGCAAATACACCTGCAGCCGGCACATTAAAGACCTCACATCTTTACAATGCTCTAATTGGACCTTGTGTTCGTAAAACACTGTGAGAATGAATGACTTACCTACGCACTCATGCCTTTGGCATCATTCTCTCTGGCCCTCGCTTGTTTCTAATTACTTGTGCGTTACTTTGAAATGATTCGTCTCTCTTCAAAAACAGTGAAGTCATATTCTAGACTCCTCTGGTTTTCCAGTGAACCTTCCTACATGAGTTTCTGTGGCCGGAAAAGGCATGGATTGCCGTGATCGCCCCCTGGAGAAGACCCTACCTCCTGCAAACTCTTTTCCTAATACTGAAGACCACACGACATGCACCATAAACACTCGTTACACCATCCGTCATACACAAAAAACACACACGCTCTCTCGCTCACACGTATTCTCTACAGGACCTCAGGGAGACACGCATTCATCATCATCCGCAACAAGCCGGAGATAAGCCTCTGCTAATACACACTAGCCGATGACTGGTCGATGTTTATGAAGCGAAACGACAGAACTTCCCGTTTTCACCTTGACAATTAAATTAGCCGAACGAGGAATAGGAGGAGGAGGGGGTGAAAGATGGATGATATCATCCGCCTCCCTCTCTCTCTTTTTACAGTGATGTCTTACTTTGGCTTTACATTAAGAGAAAATCCATTTAACAGCTGTGCCTGTTTTAGCGAGATCTTGGTGGAGTGGACTTTTCAGAGATAGCATTACCAGCTCTCTTTATTTTATGTGTCAGCAGAAGAAAAGCAGCGTATCTTAACAAGCAAGGATGGAATCGATTAGACCTGGGGTTCGTCTCCTCCTTGCTCTCTCTTTTTTTGTTTCTTCACGTCACCCCCCCCCCCCCACAACAATAATGTGTCAATTTTCACTTTCCTCTTCTGTTCTTTTAATGCAGTATTCCCCATGACTCCTCGCTGACAGCACACATCCCCCCTCAGACGGACGTGTGTGTTTTGATTTGTCGCAGGTTTATTTGAAGAGCCTTTTCGGGGTTCTCAAGTCAGTTTGAAAGTATATGTGTATTGTGGGGAGCTGTTATCTCACTAATTTGGTTTAATTTGATAACCGTTTGGCAGATTTGTCTGAGCTTAGTTGGAGCAGCTGTGCCTGTCCTGTATATTTTGGTTGAATCGCAGGAAATGCACACCAGGTTTTGCATGCTGCCTTGTCTGAGACTACCAACAATGTCTACAAAGTATACAAAATCTTTACTTGCTTTAAAGTAAAATTAAGATTAATACAAGATAATTTATATATTATCTAAATTGTGTATGGCAATGTATTTTACATTAAATATATTTTTTATTGCCAAATAGTTTTCCTTGTTTCAACCATGAACTTAAGCTCTTTTAAATTTGCTTTCACTGGAAAACATAACATATATATATATATATATATATATATATATATATATATATATATATATATATATATATATATATATATATATATATATATATATATATATATATATATATATATATATATATATATATATATATATATATATATATATATATATATATATATATATATATATATATATATATATATTATATATATAATATATATATATAATATATATATATATATACGGTCCCACTTTACATTAAGTGGCCTTAACTACTATGTACTTACATCAAAAAATAGGTACAATGTACTTATTGGGTTCATATTGAATTGCAAAACACTTTTGCTGCTATTGAGGTGGATACGGGTAAGGTTAGGGACAGGTTTGGTGGTATGGGTACACTCTAAAAAATGCTGGGTTAAAAACAACCCAAGTTGGATTGAAAATCGACAAACCCAGCGATTGGGTTGTTTTATCCCAGCAGTTGGGTTAAATGTTTGCCCAACCTGCTGGGTAATTTTACTTAACTCAACTATTGTTTAAAAATTACAGTATTGCTTAATTAAAATGAACCCAAAATATCTTGAAAATTAACATTTATTAATATGTTAAATAAATGAACATTTTAATTTCATTTTAGATTCATTTTAAGTCAGCCATATAGTCATTTTCAAACAATAGTTGGGTTAAATAAAACTACACAGCAGGTTGGGCAAACATTTAACCCAACAGTTGGGTTAAAACAACCCAATTGCTGGGTTTGTCCATTTTCAACCCAACTTAACCCAGCATTTTTTAGAGTGTAGGTTTAGGGTAGGGATAAGGGTTAAGGGATGAGTCAACAGTGTAATTATAAATGTAATTACAGAAATTAATTACAGATGTAATTACATGCAGGTGTTTTTAAACCATAAATACAATGTAAAAACATTTATGTACACAATAAGTGCATTGTATCAAATGATTAATTTAATTGTAAGTACATAGTAGTTAAGGCCACTTAATATAAAGTGGGACCTTCCATGAAATTTAATTGAATAATCCTTACGTATTTTAATTGAAATAATTGAACAATTCTTAATCAATTATTCAATTAAAATACATAAGGATTATTCAATTAAATTTGATGGAATGTTATTATTAAATAAATTGTGTGAATCTTAAAAAAAGGCTTACACTTTTTTTTTGAGTATACAAGTTCGATTAAACCAACAAAATATGATAATCTTTTTAAAATATTTTAAATATGAGACAAAATTATTTGGCAAAAAAGCATACATTACCAACATAATCAGTTATTAAGATTTCGCTGGTTCTCTCGTTTTTGCATGTGTTCATAATTTCTTTGTATGACAGTCAGCAATTGTGTCCCCACAGTTTGGCATGTTTCGTTGCAATATTATAAAAATATCATTTGATTCCCAGCGTAACTTGCAGTATGCTTACAAAATCTTTAACACATTTTTAATAAAGGGTAAAGATCTAAATAGGCCGGACATCACTTGCAAATAGGCACGGACATGGCCACTACTAACTAACTAACTAACTAACTAACTAACTAACTAACTAACTAACTAACTAACTAACTAACTAACTAACTAACTAACTAACTAACTAACTATCTATCTATCTAT
Organism: Chanodichthys erythropterus; assembly: GCF_024489055.1. NCBI lineage: Eukaryota > Metazoa > Chordata > Actinopteri > Cypriniformes > Xenocyprididae > Chanodichthys > Chanodichthys erythropterus. Next base: position 19,220,122 of record NC_090240.1, read on the forward strand.
CTATCTATCTATCTATCTATCTATCTATCTATCTATCTATCTATCTATCTATCTATCTATCTATCTATCTATCTATCTATCTATCTATCTATCTATCTATCTATCTATCTATCTATCTATCTATCTATCTATCTATCTATCTATCTATCTATCTATCTATCTATCTATCTATCTATCTATCTATCTATCTATCTATCTATCTATCTATCTATCTATCTATCTATCTATCTATCTATCTATCTATCTATCTATCTATCATATAAAACATCCAGAAAACTACTAATGGTACTAATATATAAATGTCATTGGCTACAATAACAAATTTGGCTGTTATTATTTTCCTTCTAATGTCCAGACATTATATTTTCATCTAATTGAATGTTAAATAAGACAGTTTGAGATTGAATCTGTAGCCAGAGGAAGGAGTGGAGTAAGAAAGAAAGAGAAACAGGGAGGAACGAGAGCGGCTCGAGCATCTGTTTCTCGTTACGGTCCACCTCACTCAAATTTTCAACATTGAGCTTCAAATCATCTGTTTCCTTCAGCTTCTCTCGGTGAGACTGGTCAACTGAAAGAAATGAGGACATTGAGTCTCCAACTGTATTTAATAAATGATGGAGAACGGTTGAATGAAAAATTGGAGACATTTTTTGTTGTTGACTAATTTATAACGGGTTTTATTTATAAACACTAAGTCAAACTAAGTTATTCGTGTTTTTCTCTTTTTCATAAAGAAATTCCCATCTCTATTGGGATTCTGTGACCTGATAAATATGTACGTCTGTGAGTGTGTGTGGTCTGAGATAGTGATTGGTTCTGTCATTCTGTGTAGGAAGTTGACTCGCCCCCTGCTTCCTCTTGTCCTGTCATTCTCGATTTTGACCACACAACACCTCTTCAGAGTGAACGCTACTCAAACACACACATCAATGAGCTTTTACACACATATCCAGTGAGAATCGGCACACAGCAGAAATAATATTTTTTATGGACTTTAACTAAAAGACAGTTAGTGGTAATTTAATGCAGGATCAGACATGTAAATATAAATAAGGAGAGCAAAGATAATTATAACACTTTTTGGTTTTTGCTCTTTTATTTAGAAAATGTTCAGCATACAGTACAGTTCTGTTAAATTTCCTCAAACATCTTTGACATAGTAGCAGTCATTACCTATCTTAAATTCGGATGCAGTGAAAGGCTGATGTCTCGTCCATGCTATATAATAGTAATGGTGATATGTGATATAGTGGGAATAATTTGTATTAAGTTGCATTTTTATTTTATATTTTCTGCATAATGTTAGTTTGTACACAGCACACATATTTTAATATCAATGACTTTATTAGTGAGACTGTGTAGTTGTTCATCAGGCCCAGAAACAACATGCAAACATACATATTGAAGGATGGATTTGATTTGAATAATACTTTTAAAAACGTCTGTAACTGAAATAGTCTGTTATTCTGGGATTTTTAAAGATTGAATTGTGGTGGGTGTGCATATCTTATATGTCCACAGGGAGTTTGTTGTATTAAGTTTTTGACATTTATTGAGCATTAGTTATTCTTATCTCCCCTGCTTCAGCAAAAGATGCTTCAAATGCTTCAAAGAAACCGTGCTAAACAACTTCAGACATCTGATTTAACAAGCATCCAGCATCTGAGGAGGAAGGTCTCATTACAAGCAAATTCTTACTCTGCCACTAGAGCTGCCATTTGTTTCTGTGTGCCCTTTAGGTCTTCCTGGATGACCTATGACCTCAGCTATCCACACCATTTGGTGCTGGTGTACTGGAGGTCTCAATGCTTGGACACACACAGACTCTTGAAAAATATTTTACAGAGGAATCCATATAAATAGGCTATAGAGACATTGATAATCACAATTAATGCCCCAGAAGTAGTTTTTTCATAGCTCAGGAGTCATTACTGGTTATGTTTTATCAAAGTTTCAACATTGTTTCATATGTTCTCTTATTATTCCTTTGGAGGAATAAAAATAGACACAAATGAGATGATTGTTGACTTCCAGGCTGCAGGATTTAAGGAAAATATAAAATTCTCATTAAAAACTGTAATTGCGTTTTAAAATGCACTAAAAATACTCTAGATTTTCTGTGCTTGTTTGTAGGTCGGATCAATTTGGCCCAAAAATTGTGATTTTATATATAAATTTTTGTGATTTTGTATATTAAAGGTGCTCTAAGCGATCCTGGGTGGAGTAACTTCCTGTTGACGTTCGAAGTGTTTTCAAACAAAACAGAGGCTAGCTAGACCCTCCCTCCTCCTCCCCTCCCCTCCGTGCTTCCTGAAACAGTCATGAACGCGCATTTAAAATCATTCTTGTCGGTTATTGGCTGGAGCATGTTTATTATGTTTTGTGGTCCAGGCTGCACCAGTTTGTTTTTATTGCCGTTTTTGGAGCTTGTGGCGACTACAGAGACCGCGTTTTTTTACAGTGTGTTTAGGGGACAGGCAGCTAGCGGATAGTGAGGAGATGTTTGCTGTATGTGACAAAAAATGTTTTGGCCTAAAAACGCGTGACATCGCTTAGAGCACCTTTAATAAGACTATAATGAGCTATAATTAAAATGACCTATTATTTGCGGCTGTCTTAATTTGTTTCCAAATGTTAAATTGTCTAGTTTTTTCACTCTGAAACATGCAGCATATTTAGTTAAATCGCCAATTTAATAATTGTGTTTTATTCCTATTTATCATACAGCCTCAAAGCACAGACTTCATCAGACTAGGTAAGCAAGCAAGAACAACAGCGAAAAATGGCAGATGGAGCAATAATAACTGACATGATCCATGATTACATGATATTTTTAGTGATATTTGTAAATTGTCTTTCTAAATGTTTTGTTAGCATGTTGCTAATGTACTGTTAAATGTGGTTAAAGTTACCATAGTTTCTTACTGTATTCACGGAGACAAGAGCCGTCGCTATTTTCATTATTAAACACTTGCAGTCTGTATAATTCATAAACATAACTTCATTCTTTATAAATCAACAGTGTAGCATTAGCCGTTAGCCACAGAGCACAGCCTCAAACTCATTCAGAATCAAATGTAAACAATATAACAGTATACAATACTCACATAATCCGATGCATGCATGCCGTATGCATGACGAACACTTTGTAAAGATCCATTTGAGGGTTATATTAGCTGAGTAAACTTTGTTTAGGCACTGTTCAAGGCAAGCGTGAGCTCCGTGGGCGTGGAGCACGAGAATTAAAGGGGCAGTAGCATAAATCGGCTCATAGTTAATGATGCCCCAAAATAGGCAGTTAAAAAAATTAATAAAAAAAAATCTATGGGGTATTTTGAGCTGAAACTTCAGACACATTCAGGGGACACCTTAGACTTATATTACATCTTGTAAAATAAATGAAATCTTGTATCTGAAATAGTGTGGATTTGTGCACTCACTATGTGTTCAGACTCTGATGAGGGTCTGAGTTTGTGTGGTTATGCTTTGGCGAGTACGGTGGCAGGTGTGTAAGAGCGAATGGCGATCTGAAGAGAAAGACGAACATACAGACACACACATAAAGGGAAGCTTTGATATATTATACCAGGGAAATCGGAGGGAGGTAAAGTCAAGCTCAGTGTTCACAAACACACACACATACTCGCGCTCCGGCTCTGATCTGATTGTGTTGGATGTTTTTAGAGCTTACACTCACTTCCTTGTAAACATACCCACGGCTCCCGTGGTGATAGCAGGCTTTGACGCGCCGCCAGAAGAGGGCCTCGCTGTCTTCACAGAGACGGAGAACAGCGGGGCACATGCACATACGTGCACACACACGTGCACTCTCGCACACTCTTTCAACTTTACATATGGCCTCAGTGTGTGCGTGTGATTGCCATGGATACAGAACGGGTCCCGTTATATTGGCTACAGATATAAAATCAAATACCATTAAAACACCTGGAGAGGGAGAGGGAGCGAGCGAGGGAGGCTGGGAGAAATGTAGGGCACACCCTGATGATTAAGCACATGGCTGGTGCAGGGCTTGCCACGGTCCACCGAACACACAAAATCCTCACATACTCACCCTATACCCAACGAGTTTATGAGAGAGAGACTTACTGACAGCTTCACTATACAGAGTGTGGGAACGGCAGACCAAATGGAGGAAAGTACACAGAGGAGGGAGGCTACGGGAAAATAAAAGCTGAAAAGGAGCAAGTTAGTTTAAAGCGATAGTTAACATGAATGTCATTCCAAACTTGTATGACTTTCTTTCTTTTGTGGAAGGTGAATAGAGAGTATGTCATGGCTGCTCTTGTCCATGCAACAAAGATTAACAGTGACCAGAGGTTGTAAATTTCCAAAAAAAACAAAAATTGTACTGTTAAAATGTCCAATACTATATTCCAAGAGGCCATACTATAGCTTTGTGTGAGGAAAAGACCAACATTTAAGTTATTTGTGAAGATTTGAAATCTTGCCCTCCATCATAGGTCTCATATCTTATTCATGTTTTTTTTTTTTTTTCAGAAAAACTCATATGGGTTTGAAATTATATGAGGTTGAGTAAATGATGAGATGAAAATAATGAAATTTTATTTTAGGTACACCATTAGCATTTGTGTTTCAATCCCTTTAATATTTGAAAACCATGAAGAATTTAACAGTTGCAGTTCCTTGACACTACTATTGACAATTCATTTTAATACTTTTAAGGAAAAAACAAAAAAATGAATCCCGCACACTATCAACTTGCAAAACAATAAGAAAGACACTTTATTAGCAACGTTTCGATCGTAAGATCTTCATCAGGCATAAACATTGTATTCAAACTCCATTGTATTTAAAACATCATGAATCACAAAGAATCATCAATATCCAATCAAGATCAGTGATTAAATAATCATTAACACCACATCACATTATTAACTCAACAATTATATAATAAAATGGAATATATATATATATATAATAAGTCTGTGATATCATTAATAATACTCCTTTACATCTAATGATCATATTTCATAACATCACATTAAACAATGCTTCATCATTCATACCCCTAGGTGATAAAGTCTGAAGAGTAAAAATCCAGAACAATTCACGTTTCTGTAAGAGCAATTCAATATCGCCGCCTCTAGGTGGCACATTCACTTTTTCAATCCCACAGAAGCGTAAGGAAGAAACATCAAGATTAAAAGATAAAAAATGGGCAGCGACTGGATAGTTAACATCTTTTCTTCTGATAGAACTTTTATGTTCGCTGATTCTTTGTTTCAATTGACGTGAAGTTTTTCCCACATAGCCCAAACCACAAGGACACCGAATCAGATAAACAACGTGTGTAGACGTACAAGTGATAACAGAACGAATCCCATGTTAACTATCCAGTCGCTGCCCATTTTTTATCTTTTAATCTTGATGTTTCTTCCTTACGCTTCTGTGGGATTGAAAAAGTGAATGTGCCACCTAGAGGCGGCGATATTGAATTGCTCTTACAGAAACGTGAATTGTTCTGGATTTTTACTCTTCAGACTTTATCACCTAGGGGTATGAATGATGAAGCATTGTTTAATGTGATGTTATGAAATATGATCATTAGATGTAAAGGAGTATTATTAATGATATCACAGACTTATTATATATATATATATATTCCATTTTATTATATAATTGTTGAGTTAATAATGTGATGTGGTGTTAATGATTATTTAATCACTGATCTTGATTGGATATTGATGATTCTTTGTGATTCATGATGTTTTAAATACAATGGAGTTTGAATACAATGTTTATGCCTGATGAAGATCTTACGATCGAAACGTTGCTAATAAAGTGTCTTTCTTATTGTTTTGCAAGTTGATAGTGTGCGGGATTCATTTTTTTGTTTTTTCATATTTTGACTTTATTAGTCTTCTTCCCTACGCACCTATCTATCACCTACAGGTGTGCGACGCTAATCATTCAATACTTTTAAGGAAAAAATGAGGAAATGGAAAAAAATCATCAGTCAAATGATGATATATTTAAAACAATTATCTTTCGACAGTCTTTTTTTCCCCTAGTGGCATAAATGCAATCCAACCACTGAACCAAAAAGTAGTATCATATTTCAAAGTCACTTTTTAATATTTCAGTGTCTCACAGTTAGCGGTAAGCTGTTTGTATTTGGTTCATTAGAAGGAACTGGCTCATGAGAGTCATTTGTTCTGAAATCAGACTTAATTGGTCACACTGTATGGTTTTGATTGATTAATGCGAAACATTTGGAATTGAACTACATTGGTTGTGCTTTGTTTTTATTCGCTAAAGGGATCCGGCTTATAAGAGTAATTTGTTTCGGAATCTGATTACACTAGTTGTACAGTATGTTTTTGATTCACTAAAATGAACTGACTCATGAGAGTCATTTATTCCAGAATTAGACTTCACTGGTCTGTATCACACTGTAGATTCAGTAGTGGTGTTGCAGTGCCACTGAATAAGTATTGCAGGAAACACTGGCAGAGTATTTTAACTAGACTGTGTTCCGTCCACCAATTTTAGAATCGTTAATGCAACCAAACATCATTCGATTTTCTTTTAAATGGAATCGATCCTGAATAAGAACTGACAGTGGTGTAAAGTATTTGAGTAAATGTAATTAGTTACTGTACTTAAAGGGTTAGTTCACCCAAAAATGAAAAGTCTGTCATTAATTACTCACCCTCATGTCGTTCCAAACCCGTAAGACCTTCTTTCATCTTCAGAACACAAATTAGGATATTTTTGATGAAATCTGAGAGGTATGACTCGTCCATAGACAGCAATATAACAACCACTTTCAAGGACATCGTTAAACGAAGTGACTGCAGTGGTTCAACCTTAATTTTTGAAGCGACGACAATATTTTGTGCACAAAAACAAAACAAAAATAATAACTTTATGCAACAATATCTTCTCTTGTGTCATTCTCATACGTTGTTTACATCCATTGCTTCCATGTTCTACATCAGAATGGCGACTCGTTATTGGCCAGCTCCTGCGTCAGCATCACACGCATGCCTTGTGCTGTTCACATGATCAGCTTTGGCCAATACTGCATCACCTGCGTAAGGATAATGACAGGAAGAAAAGAGATTGTTAAAAAAAGTCGTTATTTTTGTTTTGTTTTTGTGCACAAAGTATTCTCGTCGCTTCACAAATTAAGATTGAACCACTGCAACCACTTTTGTTTTAATGATGTGCCTTTCTGCACCTTAAAAGTGGTGGTTATATTGCTATACCTATAGTCCTATAGTCCTATACCTCTCGGATTTCATCAAAATATCTTATTCTGTGTTCCGAAGATGAACGAAGGTCTTACGGGTTTGGAACGACATGCACAAGGGTGGGTAATTTATGACAGAATTTTCATTTTTGGGTGAACTAACCCTTTAAGAATTTGTTTGGCTGCTTTGTAGTTTTACATGAGTATAAAAGACACTTTTACTCTATACTTGACTACATTTTTGAACAAGTATATGTACTCTTTACTCCAATACATTTGTAATAAGTAATGCAGTGGCACCAAAGAATATATAGAACAGCAGCGGCCCTGCGTTTCCGCAATTTGGGGTGAAAGCGACTCGCAGTCCATTTACTACACATTTACTGTAGGAGCCATACAATTTACTGATGATTTCATTTAAAAAATGTTCTATTGCGCTTCTGATTTGGCAGTGAAATTCACCGAATTTGGGTGCATAAGATGTGAAGGATTCTATGGTCCAGTTAGTATTTTCACCCCATAATGGCGGCCGCGCTACCGGAGCGCCATCTAGTGGCTGTTACCCAAAAAGTATCAGAGTGTCGCCTCTTGGGTTCTATACTCTTTGGTGGCACCTAACTTTTTCTGCACCAGTTTATTTCTGCTATAAAGAAGCGATATCACCATCTACAGGGCATTGAAGGTACTATATCTTCCGCGTTTTGCCCTTACTCACCCAAACTTGTCAACAAGGCTACTTTACACAAATGTGAGTACATTAGCAGAATGTTACTAAAGCGCTGGTGTTTCATATATATGAGATGACATGAGGCTAAAACCAGCATGTCCAGTGCAAGTACTTTCACTATTTAATTTTACTTAACATTATTTTATGTTATACTGATGAGACCTTTTTGAAGGTTTTTGGTTTATGCCCATTTTTTAACACTTGAACTTAGCATTTAAGTGTTTGTAGACGTTTAAGAGGCTGTTATGTCAACCTTGATTCATTGCAATATTGAGGTGTTCAATTAATGTTCAATCATACTTCAGTACTGTTAAAAGCAGATACTTTTACTCAAGTCATATTGGAATTGGTGTCTTGTAACTTGTAGTGGAGTCATTTTCACTGTAAGGTATCTGTACTTTTATTTAAGTGTGGTTTTCAGGCACTCTTTACACCTCTGAGAACTGAACTCGTTTCCCAACCCTACTTCTGTGTTAGAATGCTGTATTATTGTAAATGCTATCATAAATACAAACTCTCTCGATTTTTGCAAACCGTAATAATGTAATTCAGTTCAAATCTATGCATATGTCTTAGACAAATGTGTCATTTCTTTTAAACCCTGGTTTGGTTTAATCATTTAGCTTTATCTCAGCATTTAAATGCTATGAGTTTTAGATTATCAAATATATAAATTACACTTAACGCACTCTCCAGTTTTCCACAGATCCAGATGACCGAGGTGTTGATGGGTCATATTTGGCTCAGACAGGCCTTGCGTTCTCCGTCTCTCTAACACTCATTTTGTCCTCCTTTCTTTCCTTCCACCCTGCACATACCCCTCCAGCGGCAGTTGCGGCTGTTAGACATATGGAGAAAATTGAGGGAGGTTGAAAATAAAAGGAAAAATGTGAAATAAAACGTGTGATTGGAACCCTCTCCTCAGGGCAGGGTAGACCTCTGCTGGCTCTCAGATCACACAAAACCTCTTTAACAACGGCAAAAGAATTGGTTTAAAGTGCAGCAGAGAAATGTCAGATACTTGGACAAGTTTGTCGCCATACCAATTGAATGATAAAATGCATACACCTCTTTTAACTTATTTAAAAGAGGTGCATGTATTTGATTTGTTGGTGTTCTAGTGTTGTTATTGTTAACTAAAAAACTATTACAATTTGTGGTAACATTTTATTTTAAGGTGTTAATGTTACAACATGTACTTATTATATTAATAACGGTAAATTATGCTTAATTACAGTAAATTATGCATCATTACATGTAACTAACCCTAATCCAAAACTCTATAGTAAGTACACGTAGTTAAATGTGCCGTAGAACTTCTTTTTAAAAGATGTAATATAAGTTTAAGGTGTCCCCTGAATGTGTCTGTGAAGTTTCAGCTCAAAATACCCCATAGATTTTTTTTTTAATTCATTTTTTTAATTGCCTATTTTGGGCATCATTAAATATGCACTGATTCAGGCTGCGGCCCCTTTAAATCTTGTGCGCCCCTCCCCCGGAGCTCGTTCTTGCTTTAACCAGCATAAACAAAGTTCACACAGCTAATATAACCCTCAAAATGGATCTTGAGTAAGTACAATGTGACCTTAAAATGAAATGTAACCAAAATAGTTTTTAGTAATCAAAAGGTCCACTATGTAACTTTTTTTGGTTCAAATTTAATGAACAAAATGTAGTGTTTATATTGTAGACCTAGTAGGATGGTTTTTGCGGGAAATTGCGTAAAGTTCACATCAGTGAAATTTTGCGTACAAAAACAGGTCCATTGTCAATAGCATAGAAATGTATGAATCACAGCTCACACATGTCACTTTCAAACCAAGCAACTGTTGGTCAGCACGACGAATTTGCGTAACCAAATCTGCTTCGAGAACTTTTTCACATGGATTTCTATTGAAATGATTTTGGCTGTGAAATTCTGCCAAGCAATGGTAAATATGACAACACCTTCAATGATAAAAACTAGCATAAGACATTTCTCATAGCTGGTAATTTGAGGTCCAGCAGTAATTTTCCTGAATTATTGTTTAAAACATTGAGTGAAAGCGCTGATTTGATAGTTGTAGTCAGTGTTGGGGAAAGTAATGCATTACAATATTGTGTAACTCCCTAAAAAAGTAACTAATTGCGTTAGTTACTTTTTATGAAAAGTAATGCGTTACATTACTTTTTGCATTACTTTTTCTCACCTGGGCTGGGCTTGCTTGTTTGTTTTTTTTTTTAAAATGAACGTACAATACACACAAGTAAATACAAACAAGAGTTTGTTGTTAAAGGGTTAGTTCACCCAAAAATGAAAATTCTGTCATTTATTACTCACCCTCATGCCATTCCATACCTTTAAGACCTTTGTTGATCTTCAGAACACAAATTAAGATATTTTAGTTCAAATCCGATGGCTCAGTGAGGCCTTCATAGGGAGCAATGGACACTATCTCAAGATCCATAAAGGTACTAAAAACATATTTAAATCAGTTCATGTTCGTTCAGTAGTTAAATATTAATATTATAAAGCGACAAGAATATTTTTGGTGCGCCAAAAAACAAAATAACGACTTATTTAGTGATGGCCGATTTTAAAACACTGCTTCATGAAGCTTCGGATCATAAATGAATCAGTGTATCGAATCATGATTCGGATCGTGTGTCAAACTGCCAAACGGCTGAAATCATATCACTTTGACGCTCCGAACAGCAGATTCGACACACTGATTCATTTATGATCCGAATTTTCATGAAGCAGTGTTTTAAAATCAGCCAATACTATATAAGTCTTTATTTTGTTTTTTTGGCACACCAAAAATATTCTCGTCGCTTTATAATATTAATATTGAACTACTGAATGAACATGAACTGATTTAGATGTGTTTTTAGTACCTTTATGGATCTTGAGAGAGGAAGTGTCCATTGCTCCCTATTGAGGCCTCACGGAGCCATCGGATTTCAACTAAAATATCTTAATTTGTGTTCCAAAGATCAGCGAAGGTCTTACGGGTGTAGAACGACATGAGGGTGAGTAATAAATGACAGAATTTTCATTTTTGGGTGAACTAACCCTTTAATCACCAACAGCACAGCAGCTCCAGACAATCAAAACCCAGTGTTACTTACATGAGAAGGAATCAAAGCAGCCTCCGCGTCTGTTTTCAGGCCTTCCCACTTAGCTCTCTCCAGCGCTGGAAAGCTTTTCTAATATACACGTGGGTTCTTAAGCACTTGCCCAGTCATAAACATTCATTCCAGTGTTATTCTTTTGAGTTTTTTATTGTGTCCCATCAATTGTTTTTCTTTTTCTTTTTTTTTTTCTTATTTTCAAATCTCCCTCTTGCTCTTTCTCTTTCCTCGACCGTCATACGCCCCTGATGCTGATTGGTTAGACATTTGTTGGTGTCACCTAACTAACTTCCAAACAGTGTGTTTGAAATAGTACTGAGTTCACCTTTAAACATTCTTATTTCTAAATCTAAAATAAAGTAATTTTTGCTTATTAGTATGGTTGAATTGGATCATTGAAGGTCAGCAGCAAAGACATAATAAAGTGAGATTAAATACATAAAGTATATTTGTGTAATTTAATATATTTCATTATTACAGGTTTACATAAAATTCTGAGATTCACTGTTTTTATTCATTTTTGGAATACTGAATATTTTCGTGCAAGTGAGATGAGTAAAAACATGTTCACATTTAGTCTAGAACTACAATAACCATCATGTTCACACAGCGCACACAACACCTCTGCACTTTATTTCTCTCAACATGGGGACAGGAGAGCTTTTGGTCAATAAATGTGAAAAAAAGTAACTTAAATATTTTGCTGTAAATGGAAAAAGTAATACGTTACTTAATTGAAAAAAATAACCTGATTACGTTAACCCGGGCACACATTTAACGACTACCTAAAACATTCTTAGACTGTGCTCAACATACAGCGATTGTTTCCTGCGACTGAAGCAGATTTAAATACTTACACATGGAATTTGAACACCAACTGTAATCGCCGTCTGAACGCAAATGGCTCTGACTGGACGCGTTTGAGCAACGTATCAATTTACATTCATAATCAGCCTTACAATCGTTAATTACGTCCCCGGCTTTACTCGAGTGACTTGTAATGCGTTACCCCCAACTCTAGTTGCAGTATTGCGGTGCTAAAAAGGATGAGTTTAAAAAATGCAGCATTTGTTTGGTTAGATCATTAGTCCACCCTGACACATTAGCATTTGGCATCTTTAAGGGTGAGATTATGTTTCTACATGCTAGTAGATAAGAGAAATGAGAAGCTAACAGCAGCTCTCACATCTACAGGTGGGTGACGCGAGTGTGAGGGGTTAGGCCATGTTCGCTCTCTCTCGGTTTTACACACCCTCTCAAACACACACACAGGCAATCTGCGGTTTCTCAGCAGGATGCAGAGATTATTTTATCACTGCAGGATTCCGGGACATTCCTGCTGGACTTCCGAGCGTTGGTGGGATAAAAGCATAAGCGAATCCCGCCGCTCTTACTTAGATTTCACTCCCTGGGCAACACTTCTGTTTGGCCAACAGGCTGCGGGCCCCAGGCCGGTGGTGAGCGGCAGGTTTTAAAAGCCTGAGTGTATTTATAGTCATTTCCCAACATCGCTGCACAACTCCAGCACAAATACATTACAAATTCACACTCCAAGAACCCTGAAAACACACATACACACATAAACCCCAAATTTTTACATACAATCCTCTCAGAGTGAAAAGATTAGGAGAAAAATAGCGCAGTGTGTATTTGAGATAGTGTGTTCCGTGGAGACAGGAAGAGAATGAGACTCAAATGGCGAGAAATTCAGCAAACCTCGATGGGCTCCTACAATAACAATATTAAAGTTTTGGGCTCTCTGATCATTCCTCATTTGCACATCAGCCCTTTTCAACCGGGTAAAGTGAGTCGGCTTCAAAGGCACAGTGCAGATGAATAGAAGCATAGAGAGAGACCGCTGACCCAGCAGAACAACACTATACTTCACCTCTGACTCAACGCTATTCACTACAGTCCCGCCGTATTCTGCTCTGACCTTGATTCAGGACAGTTGAACATTGATTATATTATATTATATTATATTATATTATATTATATTATATTATATTATATTATATTATATTATATTATAATGTAAGCCCAATCCATGGCTTTATGAATGGCTTTTAAGTTGTGTATTTTTTATGCATTTGTTATATATAACAGATCTATTGTTGCAAATTGTAATATAATCAACGCCATTTGTCTATTAGATGCTTCTATATGTTTGTATGTCTGTGCCATGCTGTCTAGTGTTGAACAATGGTCATGGTTAGCTAGTTATTAGAGGAACTGGACCGAATCGGTCAGTTAGCAATATTATCTTATGGCTTGCTGCAAACACGCACAAACTCTTATATATTCTAGCTAGATCTGAGGACAGATTAACACCTTTGCAAAGTATTCTGTAGCAGTCCATGCTTTCCTGTAGCAGCCCGGGTATTATTTGACAACAACAGATGCTTTACTCTGGCATTATTCTAGGGTTGGGGACAAGAAAAGGTTCTTATTCAGAAGTGGTGCAGAATCAAATGACCACTAACGAATGATCGTGCACTGTTAATAAATTCCATCAAGTTTACATTTTGGTTGTTTATCATTCAAACACTTTTATCTTCACCAGTGTAGTCTGATTCCCAAACAAATGACTCTTATGTGCCGCCTCTTTTGAGTGAATCAGAAACACGCAGCGCCACCAGTGTAGTCCGATTCCTGAAAAAATGACTCTTATGTGCCGCCTCTTTTGAGCGAATCAGAAACATGCAGCGCCACCAGTGTAGTCCGATTCCCAAACAAATGACTCTTATGTGCCGGTTCTTTTGAGTGAATCAGAAACATGCAGCGCCACCAGTGTAGTCCGATTCCCAAACAAATGACTCTTATGTGCCGGTTCTTTTGAGTGAATCAGAAACACGCAGCGCCACCAGTGTAGTCCGATTCCCAAACAAATGACTCTTATGTGCCAGTTTTTTTGAGCGAATCAGAAACACGCAGAGCCACCAGTGTAGTCCGATTCCCAAACAAATGACTCTTATGTGCCGGTTCTTTTGAGTGAATCAGAAACACGCAGCGCCACCAGTGTAGTCCGATTCCCAAACAAATGACTCTTATGTGCCGGTTCTTTTGAGTGAATCAGAAACACGCAGCACCACCAGTGTAGTCCGATTCCAGAACAAATGACTCTTATGTGCCGCCTCTTTTGAGTGAATCAGAAACACGCAGCGCCACCAGTGTAGTCCGATTCCCAAACAAATGACTCTTATGTGCCGGTTCTTTTGAGTGAATCAGAAACACGCAGCACCACCAGTGTAGTCCGATTCCCAAACAAATGACTCTTATGTGCCGGTTCTTTTGAGTGAATCAGAAACACGCAGCGCCACCAGTGTAGTCCGATTCCAGAACAAACGACTCTTATGTACTGGTTCTTTTGAGCGAATCAGAAACACGCAGCACCACCAGTGTAGTCCGATTCCCAAACAAATGACTCTTATGTGCCGGTTCTTTTGAGTGAATCAGAAACACGCAGCGCCACCAGTGTAGTCCGATTCCCAAACAAATGACTCTTATGTGCGGTTCTTTTGAGTGAATCAGAAACACGCAGCACCACCAGTGTAGTCCGATTCCAGAACAAATGACTCTTATGTGCCGCCTCTTTTGAGTGAATCAGAAACACGCAGTGCCACCAGTATACTCCGATTCCCAAACAAATGACTCTTATGTGCGGTTGTTTTGAGTGAATCAGAAACATGCAGAGCCACCAGTGTAGTCCGATTCCCAAACAAATGACTCTTATGTGCCGGTTCTTTTGAGCGAATCAGAAACACGCAGCGTCACCAGTGTAGTCCGATTCCCAAACAAATGATTTTTAATAAGTCAGTTCTTGTTAGTGAATCAAACACAGACAGATAACTGTGATATGTCACTGTAACTAACTATAACACATTATTCATTATGTCAGAAGTATTATATAAATATATATGAATGAGTGAAATATATTTTTATATTATTATATAAAAACAATAAATATATTATTATATTATATTACACCATATTTGTTTAATTACTGGATTGCATTAATGAAAAGTCAATAAATAGTCTGTGTAATCTTTAACAGTATTAAAATAATCATTATTGGAACCATTAAGTAACTGGAATCGTCCAGTTCTTCATGATTCCCATTGCTATTTTAGAACAACACACACAAAAATAATATAATCTAAAGTAAGAAACGGATCATCCAGACATGAGCACTCTCCCAGTACCTCACACACACACACACACACACACTCACACATATAGAGTCGGTGTGGCCAGGCTTGGTCAGAGTGACACATAGTAAAGTTTTACAGGTGCAGTGAGGCGGGTAATTGGTGTGTTAATTCGTCCACGAGCGATCAGTGCAGTCTAATGAAATTTCCACTGGTGTTCTCTTACATCCTGCAGGTCAGGAGGCAACTTCCTGTTTGGATAAGAAACGCTTTAAAGAGAGCGTGGAAGGAGAGAGAGAAAAGGGCACACTTTGACTTTCAGCTGTGCTGTGCTGGACTGGGCTAGGGGTAAAGGGGATGAATGGAATTTCAATTTGCCGCTAACCACTCGCATAACTACCTACATACACACATACACACTCAGACACACACACACATGGTTCTTGGATCCTTGTCTGCAGGGGCTGAAAAGATCACAAAAGGAAAGTTTGTACGAATGTATGTGTGAGTGAGCATCCAACCAATTAATGTTGCAGGTGGACAAACGCACCTGAGGGCTTGACACGCACGCTCCACTTGACCTCCCAAACATGCAACTCTCTTATATGTGAAACAAAGAGCTACATGACTGCCTCAAAAAAGCTTTTGTTTTCAAGTTGAAATTGGACTTGTCAGCAAATCATTCTCAGAAACTGTGTTTGTGTGTATGTGTGTGATCATCTGAGAGGAGTTGAGAGGCTCCTGTTGAGAAGACATATGTGTAAGAGCCTGACATTTGACCCTTGACCTTTGGATGGAATTTATACACACACACACACACACACACTCATTCCAGCTGCTGAGGAGATATCATTGCCACTGTTACGCAGTATTGGTTTGATACTGATTGATGAGTTCTAAAGTTGTGCTGCTCTTAAGCCAAAGACAATCTAAAGAGGAAGGGACGATATACTTGTTGAAAAGTAAATGAGAGAAATTGTAATGGTCAATATGGTGGCTTAGAAATCCCATCTGCAGTATCTATCATACCATATATATATATATATATATATATATATATATATATATATATATATATATATATATATATATATATATATATATATATATTATATAATGTGTGTGTGTGTGTAGTACATATTCTTATTAGGCTTAATAAACGCTGTAGAAATATTGTTCATTGTTATTTAATGATATCTAATGCAAAATCTAAATGTTAACACATTTGTCCTAATTGTAAAGTGTTACCAAAATGTTATTGAAACATAATCCTGACAAAAGGTTTTTGAGATTTCTCATTTAAGTATAGAAGCTCTTATCTCCGTTGTAGCTCCTGTTTGCAGTTTGAGTGTTTCTGTGTGTTTATTTGCATCTTGATACCTGTTTGCCTGTTAAGCCATTTACACGCTCCAGGGCTCCTGTTGCCTTAAATCCATTTGCAATATATGAGACCTCATGTAACTTGTGCTGCCGTAATGGGTTATGTGACTTTGCATTCAAGGGTGCAGTGCTGAAAGGCTGTTGTTCCTGTGCTGTCGATCAGATCCTGTGATGTGCGGACCATTCTTTCACGCTCAAACACACACGGTTAACTGCTACAGTCAGTGACATTGACATGTATGGAGTCAAAATTTACCAGATCAGCTTTCCCCTCTGGGAGGAAACTTTATAGGAGCGGCCACTTTTCCCTCTCTGTCTCTCTCCTGAAGAGGAACAGTAAGAGAGACAGAAGGGATTTAATATAAATATGATGGAGATATCATGTGTGTGACCAAGCCCAGAGGAACCGTAATCAGGGAGATCTGGTCAACTAACACACACCTGGAACTTGAAATACTATTACACTCATACACGTCTGCTGCATCGGTTTTGATGAAATAATGTAGAGTTTGGAATAGTATTGAAATGTATGTATCTTAATGGAACATAATTGATTTGAAATGTAATATGTGACCTTTTATTAAATAGCTGGCTTTTATAGTTGCCTGCTAAAAGGGATAGTTTAGCTGAAAATGATAATTTGCTCACCCTCGTGACATTTCAAACCCGTGTGACTTACTATCATCATTGGAAATTTTCACATTAAATTACAGTGAACAAGGTCTTTTAAGCTTTAAAGGGTTAGTTCACCCAAAAATGAATATTCTGTCATTAATTACTCGCCCTCATGTTGTTCCACACCCATAAGTCAGACCTTTGTTCATCTTCAGAACACAAATTAAGATATTTTTGATGAAATACGAGAGTATCTGTTCCACACATTGGGTCTCATTCATGAAACAAGAGCAGAACGAATTTTTGTGTAAATCGTGTGTAAAGTGGTTCTGGTGTAAATTTTCGGATTCATTAAAATGTCGTATTTTCCAAATGTTAGAAATCTACACCTGCTCCCAGTCACGCGTAAATAGTGCGTTTAACATCCGAACGTTTTGTTCATTAATAAGGCTGCATTTTAATTCACCATAATAAGGTACATATTTACAGCATTTTGAAAAAAATATTATATATAGTAATTACATACGTTTTTTCTTTTTACTTTTGTTGTGAGAGCCAGTAATAAGCTGCGTTCACGTCACCTTGTATTTACCGCTATCTTGAAATGACGTTATATTCGGAGCTGTTCACGTCCTTTTGGTCCTTGGACTGGAAATTATGCGTTTCCATGGCACCACTATCAACGCCTACAGCGGTCAGGTGGTACAGCGGCCACATGTTACATGTGGGAGCTTTCAGAAAACTCCCAGCTTACAAACTGTAATTACGAACTCTACGAAGACGTGAACGCTTTTTACAAGCTAGAATCTTGTAACTACAGGAATTACGAGGCTGCGTGAACGCACCTATAGCATCTGCAAACGGAGCACTTTAATCAAATAATGAATTGATTTCAATAGGGCTGGGCAAACTATGGAACTTGTTTCCTATAAAATGGCCAAAATCCTTCATTTGGGGTCATAATATGATGCCCATATATAGTTGTCAGTCGGATTTAATGGGCGGGATTTATGGTAATTGAGAATGTGTGTGCACGCGCGTCCCATTTACGACTGATTGGAATTCATTAACACACACACATTTCACTATCACTTCTGACGTTTACGAAGTATTTGTGAATCAGAAGGAGAGTTTTCGGGAAAGTCTGTTTACGCGCAAATCACTCACATATTTACTCGTATATTTACGAATGTTTCATGAATGAGACACATTGCCTGCAACGTCATTGCACCTTTTGACATCCAGAAAGGTATAAAACATGGTTAAAATAGTCAGCGTGACTACAGTGGTTCAACCTTAATCTTATGAAGCGACAAGAATACTTTTTGTGTGCAAAAACAAAATGGATCCTGTGTCTGCATCACATGTCCAGCTTTGGCCAATACTGAGTTGGCATTAGGACTTAAACAAGGAAGTTCACTATGTATGACAGCAGTTCAAATTGTTGAATAAGGTCGTTATTTTGTTTTGTTTTTGTGCACAATAAGTATTCTCGTCGCTTCATAACAAGGTTGAACCACTGTAGTCACGTTGACTATTTTAATCATGTTTTAAACTACCTAACTTTAAGTTATGATTGAGCATTAGTGATGAACACCTGCTGTTAACAAGCATAATCACTGAAGAGAAACACAATAACTACAAAGGACTTCCAGCAACAGCCTTAGATTAAATCAACTGAAGAAAAAAGACATTAAATTTCAAGATCTGATAAAACAACTCCACAAACAGCATATTATCTCATTAACTTTAACTTTGCTTCAGTGTTGTTTTAACTCTATGTATAGAGATATGTTCTCTGAGCAGAGCTGATTTAACTCTGGGGATTTTGCTGTGTGAACTAACATAAAAGTAGTGTTGTTATTAATATTATTATTAGTAATGAAAGCCTGTATGTTTCTGTCTTTTTATATGTATATTTTGTAAATTCCGTAAGTTATTGTATGGCTTCAGATAACTGGTATATGAGTCATATTGACCACTTTTGGTGGTGTGTCATTTATGAAGCTTGAAAACTTTATCTGAAAAGAAAGAACAGCACCATCTTATGAATTCCTCCTTTTGTGTTCAAAATGTCAGATGAGTTCAGAATAGCATGATGTGTAAAAATGTCAGGAATATGTGTTCTGGAAGAATTATATGTAGGCCTAATTGTCACAAATGTGAAGTATGAGCATACTTGTAGGTTGCTTTAGTAAATAATGGTATGTAGGTGTCTATATAGTTTTGGTTATAGTCTATATGAACAACAATAATTTATCTCTGATAGTTTTGAGACCAGCTGTGCCAGTTATCAACAATTGAAGGTAAAATTTCATATCGAAACACTAGGGGGAGCCAAGCACCATTGTCTCCGTCTTTCTCTCTTATTCACAAATAGACTCTTGGTACAGATACCCTGTGGATTGGCAGCATTACATTCATTTACATGTATTAAACATTACTGTGGACTATACTGGAAAGAATTTACTTATTTAACATATTAAGCTGTAATAGCCAGTACG